>NC_139346.1:183453309-183656171 GCF_055883805.1 Amblyomma maculatum
GTGGCTCACCATTGCATTTCCCCATTCCTAACTCTCACCATCCCTCATTCTTCCGAAACGCGCACTTTTTTCCCAACGCGAAAAGTTTCCTGTTCCCAACGCATTCGTTCTCTGCTCTTCTTCCAAGCCAATATAGTGCGAAGCAAGAATTGTTGGGAATGGGCGAACGTTCTAGCTGAGTCTAGAGTTAAGGATTCTCTCTCGCAGGCTCAGCTCTTCTCGTTCTGAGTCCCCAAGTTCCTGCAATATACATTCTACTTTTTAGCCCCCCCCCCCCCCCCCCTCCCCTTCCTCGCCCCGGCACTTTGCAGGATCAGGGGCAGCGTGCCGAGCGTGCGCATATGATCAAGACGTAAGGCCGTCACTTTTCTGGCGTGCAAAAAAGCGTGGAAGTTTTTATCGCAAGTTCCTATTCCTGAAAAAGCGGCGTTACTGCCTCAAGCGTGGGACAGGAAATGGTCGGCGCAGCGTCACTTCCCCAGAAAAGCGTTCGCATCAGCATGTAGCCAGACGGATGTTTGCGCAGAGGTTTTGGAACAATAGTGACTCGCCTTTTGCCTCGTTAGGTCTTTACATAGAGCGTGCGACATGTCGAAACGTCCCCTCTCTGGACTGTTGCAAGCCGCCTTCGCTGCCGCTTTCACGGCTTTAGAGCCACGGGCACACAAAGGTCCAGAGAACGATAATTCGACGCCATATGGAAGCCCTTACTGAAAGCGTTAACATGAGTTTCGGATGCGCCTGATGCTACCTGCAATGCGCTGCAGGCATGAATGGAGTGACGAAATGGTGATTTCGATCCAGATTAACGCTATATAGCCTATACGGACCACGACATTAGTTATCGCTAGTTATTTCGTGGCGGATCCGATTACTTTATCGAAGTATTAGCATTAGTTTCAGTAGTTTTATTTATTTATTTATTTATTTATTTATTTATTTATTTATTTATTTATTTATTTATTTATTTATTTATTATTTATTTATTTATTTATTTATTTATTTATTTATTTATTTATTAGTAATGCCTTCAGGGCTCAGGTCGGGTGTTATAGGGAGGAGGGGAGTACAATGACAAGATTAAGCAATAAGAGAAAAGCGCAGGGGTTCATATAAGGGTACAAATTGGGAGATAATAAACAGTGAAAAAATTATTATTTAGGAACACCATAATAAGCAGTAAGAGCATTTTAAACAAGTTGATATCAGTTATAGACACTAGTGTATCGAGCAGGTTGTTCAAATCATTAATTGAATGCGCGAGGAATTAATTAGAAGAAGAAGAAGAAGAAGAAGAAGAAGAAGAAGAAGAAGAAGAAGAAGAAGAAGAAGAAGAAGAAGAAGAAGAAGAAGAAGAAGAAGAAGAAGAAGAAGAAGAAGAAGAAGAAGAAGAAGGAGAAGAAGAAGAAGAAGAAGAAGAAGAAGAAGAAGAAGAAGAAGAAGAAGAAGAAGAAGAAGAAGAAGAAGAAGAAGAAGAAGAAGAAGAAGAAGAAGAAGAAGAAGAAGAGGAAGAAGAAGAAGAAGAAGAAGAAGAAGAAGAAGAAGAAGAAGAAGAAGAAGAAGAAGAAGAAGAAGAAGAAGAAGAAGAAGAAGAAGAAGAAGAAGAAGAAGAAGAAGAAGAAGAAGAAGAAGAAGAAGAAGAAGAAGAAGAAGAAGAAGAAGAAGAAGACAGTCAAATGGAGCGAACACATTCAGAAAATACCAAGAAGACGCGCCGACTCGTCGATCACACCATACGGTTTGCAGCCAGTGCATCGGCGACAAGAACGTTAGAGTCGGACTTTCACTACGCATATTCAGGCTTCACCAAGTTGAGCCGCCATCTGTTTATGACTTTCGATATTTCAAGCTACATTGTTAACTAAGAAAATATAAACAGAGGACTCACATTGGATTTTGGCAGCATTCAATTCCGCAGTATAGTATTGCCCATTAAAACGAAAAGTTTAAAGTTTGATTAGATATTAAATAATTATTAATCTATACAGTAAGCTCTATAACCTATGCACACGATGGCCGCCTTGCTGTATACAACCCACTTGCACAGACCACATCAAGGTATCGCTCACAATTTTAATGTGCGGTTGTTAGAACCAAACTTATTGGAAACAGCAAACAGAGGATTTGCCTGTTATCCCGTCAATTTGTTGGCGTCAGTATGTTTGATTCGCATAAACTCGCAGGAACTATCGTCCTGTTAAAGAAAGCGTTAGTATCCACCTGTCGAAAAAAACAATATGTCCGTCGGCGGCGTCGGCGTCGGTAGCGGCGGCGTCAACCATTATAAAAAAAGCCTCAAAGTCTCCAAAAATGATGAGTATGTCTTTGGTAAGTGGTAGTCAAGGTGATCAGGGCGTCAGATACCACTCTCACCTGCTTTAGCAACCCTTGTACTCCCTCACCTCATTCTTTTGCGGAAATAAACATTTCTGTACATATATTAAAGTGACATAAGTATATATAGTATTACAGACAACATTCCAAGAGGGAGAAAAACATCACATTGTAAAAAAAGAGAGATAGCAGTGACTCGAAGGGCAATAAAGAAAAACTCCATGACGCCATCCATTGGCAAGCGAAGTAGTAAACGTCACTGTGCTAGTTGGCCTGACGACCAGCTCGAGTCGGCAAATGTATCACTCCACGATGCACAGCTAGTAGCAGTCATTATCGTGTCCCCCTAATTACAATTTCTGTTACCTGCTCAGCGTTTTCGCAATCGAAGAATTTATAGCCGCCAGCCTAGTCGAGACCCTCACCTTCTAAGTTATCAAAAAATGCTTACAACCAAAGCACGGGTTTAGGCTCATTTTGGGACCGTTGAGCCTGTTCAGCATCGCGAACAAATTTGCTGCTCATGAACTAAGGCGGCAAGTTTGCAGCAGACCCACAATACAGTTACACAAGCGTTCGGAGAGACGATGTTCCATCTTTCGATATGCCGAGCTTGTAGCCCTCGTACGATATAATAGAAGCAAAACATCCCACCCGTGCTTGAAAATGAAAGCGACAGCAAGGTTTTCGGTACTATCTCACACTGACTTACACAAGCCATCTTCTAACGCACGCACGCACGCACGCACACACACACACACACACACACACACACACAAATAAACAAACAAACAAGAAAACGTCGATAGTGACCGGCTTGAAACACCCACGAACTCAAACTTTTCTGCAAGGGGGTTAGTTGTAAACACCGCACTATCGAGGAAAGTAATTTCATTTTCTCTCCACATCTATGCACATTTGATGCCAGGGTGCATACCCGATCACCGCCGAAGCGTTATCCACTCGATTCCTCATTCGAAACAGTGCCGACGCATCCCTTAGTCCGTTTGTGTTGCAGCAGCGACTGGACTCGGACAAACGAAGGCGCGCGTATACGCGCACCTACTCGCACGGAGGATAGGCGACCTGCGTGGGCGATTAGGGCTGCACAGACTCAGCTCGGGGAGAAAGTTTTCCGGCTAATAAATCTAATATCGCCGCAGGCAGCTCGCACATGAGTTTGGGGCCCGGGCCGTGTCCGTGTATGGCGAAAGGAGCGCGCACGCATTCGCCCTGCAGCAGGGGCGCGCGATGCGCGGCCGCTGCAGCGAGCGAGGCGGTAATTAAGTTTGCAGCGTCGGCATTCGCTGCGTTCTGGAACGACGACTTCGCTCCGAATTTCCTAGACTCTTCTCGCGCGCGTGGCGGCTGCGCCGCGTTTGCTGCAGCGCGGAGCGCTGTTTTTGATCACCCCTACACACACTACGTTCGATATGCGACTGAACTTTTACCTTCCAGCTCTCTCTTCCTCTCTTCCAGTGCAACACAGCGGGTAGGTACGTTGTGCAAGCCATGAGCGCTGCTGCTCTCGATGTCTAGCAAAACACGCACGCCTAATTGCGAGCTTGATTGGGCTGGAAATGAGACGCTTGATCATAGTTACGCCGACTCTGGCTACTTCTAGCGAAACTTGTTCGAAGCTTCACTTGTAGAACTTTATTGGGCACTGAGCCTTCGAAGGAGGTCGTATATTGGTTCGTTGTTGGTCGTAATGGTTATTTTAAACGTTCGAGTGAAATTTCGCAGAAAACACGAAGCTTTTCTTCTGAGGCCGAAATGTGCTTCCCGGCGTATGATGTGTGCGTGTGACAGTTCGTTTTCCTCTTTTCTCCGTCATGCGACGCTGTTTGGTGGTGATGACAGTTACGATGGCGTATTTTTTTTTTTTTTTTTTACACACGAGACTATTTGTTTAGCTTGAGCCTCAGAACTCTCATCGATAACAATATGGCATGCCGAATTCAGCTGTCATGTTAACGTAAAACAAAAACCTATGAGCTTATCGTGAGCCCCGCCGCGGTGGTGGAGTGGCTCGACCGCTGCTGTGTCCAAGGATGTGGGATCGAATCTCGGCCGCGGTGGCCGCTTTTCGATGGAGACTGAAAGCGAGGCATCGGTGAGCTGTGTGATATCAGTACACGTTAAAGGACTCCAGGTTGCCGAAACCTTCGGAGGCTTCTACTACGGCGTCCCTCATAGCCTGAGTCGGTTTGGGACGTTAAACCCCAGAAACCAAACTAAACCTTTGCTTGTATAGTTTTATGAGGTTTAACGTCGCTTCGTGACTTTTAACCCCATAAATCAAAGGTTAGGCCCCAACTGGTGAGGTCCCCAACTGGTTTTAGCCCTTTTTACGGTCCAAAGTATCAGCAGAGGAGTTTCTCGTTGAGGTCTCGTCGGCTTATAGAAAACTGTCTCCAGTTGCGTACCGAGCATAATGGCGTCGGAGGTTGTAGCGTTGGGCATATCGGTGTTTTTGGTGCTGAATCTGCACCCTGGCCAGCTGACGGACCTCTTCGGCGAGGTTCAGGAAGGTATGAACATCAGCAGTTTGGTTGTCGTCGTCCAGATATGTTAAGATGATGCCAAGCATATACGTTACATAAGGATGCATATACGTTGTCGAATTACTGTGTGCTATGTGTATGTATATCTATGTGTGTGTAACAGCGCGAGTTTTGTAGAGTATTGAGATTTGCATTTAGGAGTATTAACATCTATTACCAAGTGTGGTAAAATTTTATATTTATATACAGGTACATGTTTAATCATCATATTCTCTTCACTGAAAATAGTTACATATCGTCACGCATGTCCTGCGGTGGTCCTGTATTGGAGGAAGATGAGGGGTTGCAGGAGAAGCTGAAGAGGAAGAGGAAGTTGGTTTGGCTCGATATTGGTGTGCTAACGACCAGCGCATCTAACACCCGCCCTGTAAATAAACCACGTAACAATATATTTACATTTCTTGTGCGTTGTATAAACTTTGGTAATGTCCTGCTGCTGACGTGTTCTGAATGGTACGTTTCGCATCAGAATTCAAATGTGTTTATGTAACTGAGAGTTGTTCCCTTTCTTCATTTTCTTTTTTTTTTTTTTTTTTGCTTTGTAGTCGGTGTGCATTAAATGCCGAATTGTGCTAACTGGAACAGGAGCCCCTGTCAGCCTATGAGCATTTAGCTCCTGCTCCATTTTTCTTTGTATTGAAAAATGGAATAAAGAATAAAGACTAGGTTGCGACTCAACTAACAATCAACTAACAACAAGGTGGTCGAAATTGCTCCGCAGCCCTCCACTATGGCACCTCTTTCTCTCTTTCCGCTTTCCCTCCCACCTCCCTCCCTTCTCTTACCACGCGGTTCATGTGTCCACAAAACAAAGGCGACAGATGCCGCACCTTTCCTTCAATTATGATCAAATTTACAATTTATATCCAGATTAGTGCCTTCGCACCAAAAAAACATGCAATCTATGCGCTGAGATAAGCTTTTGGTCGAACTGCACACATTAGCCAGCGACATTCGATAGCCGCCCACAACCACAGTACAACTGCTGAGCTAGCTTCTCCTCATCATATGTTCTTATGCCGCGAAGCACCCTTTACAGGAGAGGTGCTTTAGGAATTTCGTATATAGCAAGTTCCAAGCCAAGAATGCAGCGGCGAATACCCCTCAAAGGAAGCCTTCTAACCAATGGCGTCGACAGAGAGGGACCTCCCAACTGAGGTGCAAAAGGATTTTGCCCTCTCATGAAAGTAGGTAAGAAAGCCCGTCGTATTGGCGACCGATGTTCACTGTTCAGTGTCCAGAAGAAAGGAAAGGCAGGAACTGCCCAGCCTATGGAATCATGGACAAATGCTAGTGTCCCTCGTTTTGATGGAGCACCAGCTTTGAGAAGTGACGCCATTGGGTGGAAGGTCTCCTTTAAGGGATATTTGACGCTGCATTCTTGTCTTGTGACTCACTACAGGAAACCAAACAGCTCAGTCACGCGTTTGGGTTCCGACGTGTAGTTCGTGTTACTTCAATGTGTTACGGCAGGTGCAATGAGCACTGCGGTTAAACAATTTTGAACAACCTTGATTGTGCGACAAGGGTTCCGGTGACTAAGTCCTCAAAAAAAAAAAAAAAAAAAAAACTAATATACACCTTGGTGCATAGTTGTTCACAGATTTAATTTATTTCAGTGCCAAAACTTTCCTGTCCAATTATTTGTGAGGATTCACAGTAGTTTAAGAACGATGCCTCAGACACTCCTTGCCTCAGTAGCTGCGTATCGAATCGATTGGCATCACGATAGTCTACGCTGTTGGTAGTCTCATATCGCTTACCCGTGGGAGCAAAACGCATACTGAGCAAAACAATGCTTGAAAGGTATTACAAGAGTGTCATCACAAGCAGCGTTATCAAATCTCACGAGCGAAAAATTTCTGCACTCCAGCCTTTGAACATAGCCGCTAGAGTAATAAGGAACGAACCAGTGCCGACAAATCAAGATAACGCCGACTCAGTTCTTTTTAAAAGATTTCGTTCAATGCCCGCAGCGGAGAGGAAGAACAAAAACATTATTTATCCATCTATAGTGAGTTGAAACCTATACAGCTTTCATGTTTCAACTGAAATGGCCGACGGAGCGTTTCGCTTTGAGAAGAGGTTAAGCTAGAGAAAGCAAAACTACCGAGAGAGCTTAAATCCAGACGAAATAGGGCAAAAAGAAGGACTCGGGACCCGTCACGCTTTCCGAAATAAGGCGTACCGCAGCGCCGAGACCATAAAGAAACAAGCGTAATCAAGAACGACAACGTCAAAACGTAAACCGCCGAGCCAGCCAGACGCTCAGGCGAACGCAGCACAAACAGTTAACAAAGCCCAAGAATAAGCGCACGAGGCAACGACGGCCCGTCGGGAGCTTAACTCATCCTTCACAAAGCGGAGAAGAAGGGCAGAGAAGACGAGGAGGGGGAGCGTAGGCAGCAAGAAGGGAGCCGGGGCCGTCCAGCCGAGGCTCTCTTGCGGTGTCGCTGTAAACTAATAAAACGGCGCTCTGCGCTCGTAGCGGACCAGAGCCGAAAGGATACTTTACGACCCTCAATTGGGAAAAGAAGCGACGTCGCCCCCGCGCCTCTCAGCTCCCACGGCAGCCGTCTTTCCTCTATGGTTGTTTTTTTTTTTTCTTTCTGTTGTCTTATTTCTTTTTACCTCGACGGCTCCTCTGCTCCATCTCGCAGCATAGGCCGCCCCCGCCGTCATAAATTAAGCATTCCGAAATCGGTCGTAAATCCGATTTAGGTGACTGAGGAACAAAGCACAGATAAATCGCGAAAGCCTTCTATGTGCCTTAGCCTTTACTTTCCCGCCGTGCCCTTTTCTTCCTTTTCCTCGTCCCTTCGGCCCTTCCCGTTTTCCCTCACCCGTTGGTCTTTTGGAGAGCTCCCCTCTCTTTCCACTCTATTCTCTTTCTATAAAGTATAGCGCGACTGAATTTCCGCGTTCGTCTTCGTCCCATAGATGGGCTTCATTGCTTGTATTGGGGCAGGCGCCAAACAAGCGATCCCCGCGGCGTCGCAATCGAGCGTTATCTCGAGGGAAAGGGCAGGCGCTCCCTTTTCCCAAAGCATTACCCGCACTTTTTTTTCCCTTGGAAACGGGAAAGAGGGTGGGCGCCATCCAAAAGGTGAAATGCCGGCCGCCCATGTCTATGGCGGTCGTAAAGGCGAACAAGCGGCCGACCGCACAGCACCGGGTCGTACGCACCGAGACGGCCACGATACGCGAGGGATCCGTGCTCGGTTTTGTACGTACGTGCAGCCCCATTTGCTGCCCTCCGCCGCCGCTTCCCCGCCCCCAATCTCTGTGGCGCCATCGCAATCGCGATTGTCGGCACAGACGCGACGGCGTGGCGGTTTCGTTGTTTGATGGTACCATTCCGGAGAGAATTCGAAAGCAATTGCCCCCCCCCCCCCCCCCCCTGCCCCGCTTCCATTAGTAACGCATGTCGGCGCAGCGTTTGTTTCTTTAATGACGACCATTCGGGGCATCGAGCTGGAAGCAAAGACAACGGCAAGGTGGATGTCGCGGTTTCTGCTGTAAAAATAAAAATAACTATAATTGTTCTTACTAGACTTCTCTTACCGGCCAGTGATATCAGACTCGCCTCCATCTCTGCACGCTCTGCGGCGAGAGAAAGGAAAGCCAGTGTTGCTGCATATTGCTGATTACGTTTTTTTTTTTTTTTTGTTTTTTTAGAATGCTATGGTTTATGTATTGATACAGTAAATTCATTGAAACCAAACTTTTGCCCCAGCCATGAATAGCAACGTAGCGGTAAAGCTACGTGCGCGTTCTCACGGTCAGCGACAGCTTTTCGTTGCAGTGAATTAGGGAAAGGTTGGGGCAAAGCATCCTTAACTTTATTATTCCGATGAATAGTTTGTTTGGCGGCATAACGACGTGCCTGGTGGCCTGCGCGTGACCTTCTCCGCGGTGCCTTCACTCCGATGCTGGTGCAGCTGGCACCATCTATGGAAGCTTTTTGTAACTAGATATTCCTAGCAAATTTGTTGTAATCAAGAAAACTCTTTCTTGACTGCTACAATGCTGAAAGTTGGTAGTTGTTTCAGGAATATGCCCTAGATAGCAAAAATTGTATATACTATGAGTGAAAACTGACATTTGGTAGAGCATCCTGACTGATCCGAAAACTGACGATCGCAAATGAAAAGTACATTCTGATGCATAGGAAGAGAGGATGTGTTTTGGCTCTGTGGACACCGTTCCACCACAACAAAAATTCAGCTTTTATGAATTATAGGTAACAATATGTAGCTGGGCTGGGCTGCTTTTTACACCAGATATAGTGTAAGTAGAAGTTTATGCCAAGGAAGTGAATTAAAATTAAACAGGACTGAATGCACTTTATTGACAAAAATGGCAAGTCAGCAGAAACACACATTTCATTATACAGAACAAGTTTATGATAAAATGGCTTTATATACAAACTGTAGTTTTCACAGCCATGTTCTCTTAGAAGCGAAAGGTTCTAAAAGAGAGAGTAATAGCTTTCATTGCTGATGATAATGAGGAGAATGAGAAACAAAGATGAAAATGCCTTGAAGGTTCTTAGATATTCTTTCTCTACACTCGTTATCACAGTCAAGACAGTGTCATTGTATAGCAGAATGAGATATTCACATGGCATTAAAAATTCTCAAACAACACAGAGAAAGTAAAATGAAACAAAATTTCAGTGTATCCACATATTTACAGGGCAGATAATTTACAAGGCAGCACATTGACATATATATGTACAAGAAGACATTTCTTTCAAAAAAGAAAGTACTTCTGAGCGAGGGCAATGTGGTCGGATGGTGGCACTGTAAGGTGTTCTTTTACTTCCTCTCCATCTTCAATCCGCACCCATTCAACCACATATGTCTCTGGGTTCACTGCAGAAAGCGGAAGTTGAAAAGGAAATTTAGTTAATGACAAGAACCAGTTGTCGCTGATACTTCATATCTAGTCTTGCCATTATAATTTTATCCCTAGATCTAGAGATGTTAAGTCCTCTCTTTAAGAAACATTTTATGAAATTAGAAAATTTGTGACCAGAATGTTACTAAAGTTGTTCCATATGTTCTACAAAAATGTAAAAAAATTGGTAGCCTCTACAAAGTTTAAAACAAGACTAACAGGGGTGGAACTAGGCTCGAGCATTTTGTAGCAGCTCAAGGAGCAGTAACAAAGCCATTTTGGAGCAGCCTTGGAGCACTAAAACAGGAGTTTGGAGTACTCAAATATGTTTTATATAACATATTTCTTAGCTCAAATGTTTTTATTAATGGCAATAAAGATATCCATTTGATTAACTTTTTATTCCACGTTCAATGCTTTGCTGAATACACATGCACAACTCCTGTGAGCAACGATTCGGAACAGACTAGCAACAAATAGAATGCTTGCTTTTATACTTCCTACCTTAACACCAACTTGACTAAAAATTTGGGATATATCAGACAAGTTCTAGTGCATATGAACAAGGACGAGAGAGATGTGGACAACATGAGCGCTAACTTTCAACTCTACATCTCTCTCGTCCTTGTTCATATGCGCTAGAACGTGTCTGCAATGCACCAGCTCGCCCAACAATCTGTGCTCTTGGGATATATATATTGACTTGCTAAATTCAAACACGGAGTCTACCACTTTGATGAGCTCATGCACTGCCACTAGTTCGGAGTTCACATCGATGAGCAGCACATTTCCACTCTGCCTTGTGCATATCCTTTCCGATCTTACGCTTGTGCTGATAGTTCCTGAGCACTAACTAGTTAGTAGTGCCTTCAAGGAGGATTGGCAGCACTGAAGGGCAGCTTTTTGCTCCTTTAGATTTTTTTTTTTTTACTTCACGGCCTTCTGCCAGTGGCTATTCACATTATTGCTCAAGCTGCGCTGGGGCTTCCTTAATTTCAACATGCTGGAAATGGGCCCTAGAATGGCTTTCCAGCACCAAAACCCTTGAGAACACCTTTAGCGATTAGCACCTAAGTGGAGTCGCCCTCATAAAAGTTCTAGTAAGCTTTTGTCTGACGTAGGCATGACAGCTTTGATGGTGAAGTACCTGTTTGCTCTCACAACAGGACCTTTAGAATAACTCTTGCATAGTTTGCAGCTGGGCAAGTTTTTTAATGTCTCATGGTATATTGTGGTGTCTACTTCAATCGCTGCTCTCGCTTCCCTCACCACCGATGATTCAAAAGGCTGGGAAAAAGAGTTATGTCACGTACACAGAGCAATTTGTTTAGCATTAATTTGCTCTAATCACTTAAGGCTTGTTGTAAATTTACTTCTTAACAAACATTCATTATGCTCCATGGTTTTCTAATTCATGAGAGTTATATGCATTAGGTTTAGCGTGAGATGCGCAATATACCTCTGCAAACGGTGTGCTGCCATCACTTTGAACACGGCAGCTCCTATACCGCATATATGCAACTTACAACATGCCAATGCTCTGCTGTGCTTCTCACGGTCGCTTAATCAAGTTGCATCAGATTGCATTTTTGTAGGCAATGCCATTATGGCCCACTGTGTGGCAAACAGTGTTGCACTCAGTTTAATGGCGAAACACCAAAGCAGTCAGTTTGGAGCAGTTTTGAAGCAATATTGTGTTTTAGAGCAGAAAAAAGCAGTTTGGAGCAGAATGGGGCAAATGCAGCAGCACTTTAAGCACAAAATCCTCTTGTTATCTCACTTGCAGCACACGCTCTGCATGTACAAGAAGTGGCCCATCTCGAGTAAATGCAAAAAAAGCTGCTTTATTTGAATATTTGTTTGTACTAACAATTAATGCGCGCAGACCTAACTATTGAGCCTCTCAAATATCAACTTGCCACTCAAGATGTAACACACACATGAACTGTGCATAGCAAGCGCACAGTGAATAACTACAGTGTCACAAATTTTCTTCATGTTCATTAACTCCAATAATATGTCGAACACCGTTGTCTCTACGACCAGTAGCTAGAAACTTGAACTTCCAAACCAATTATAACTTAAATTTTTTTCATATCTTCATATTGGTGCCAAATTTGACAAAAATATTCTTCAAGACTGCAGTGCACAAATTTTTAGATACAAAGTTTCAATGCACAAGTGCCGCAGTATAATGTGGTGTTATATTTTATTGCAGAATAAGTGTTAGCAGAACAAGAATGTTGCCCTCATCAATCTATGAACTTCTAGGAAGTTTCAAAACAAATAAGAAAAGGTATACCATTACAGGTTGGCATCATTAAAGGAACTAAAAGTCTGCCCTCAAGGGACATTCTTTAAAGAAGAAAACTGTCAATTCAATTTTCAAAGCTGAGTCATTAAATCTCATGCTTGGCACATAATAGCCTCAGATACTTATGCGCCATTAAACCTAACACAACACCAAGTCATTAAATGCACGTAAGGGTTGTTTATATGACAGCACCAGAATCCGTGCTTAGATTTAATCATAAAATTCTAATAGACATGAAATGATTAATTAACTTATGCTAGTAATTTTCTTCTCTTTAAGGATGTAAAGTGAGCTGACAAAGCCTATGGCCTGAATGTCCAGCTGTTAGTTATATTTAGCAACCTAACTAAGGGTACCCACTTTTTCTTGTTCCTGCAGTTCCAAATCATCTGCTTTACTAGTCTTCACAATGAAGCTGCGATTTGAACAGTGCAAGAACCAAACATAAATACTGCTGATCAGTATAAACCTTTCATTATTCTTGGGAAAAAAATAAAAGTAAACAATATTGCCCGCTTAGATGTGATTGAAATAATCTTGGTAACCTTGGTTTATACACGCACACTATAAATGCAAAAAATGACAAGAATGTTTGGCAATATATGCACCCTTATTGAAAGTTTATGGGCAATAATTAACGAATGTCTCACACAAAATGAATTTGAGGTCTAATATTTAGCTCGCACAAGGTATAAACGTAAAGCTTCCACATTAAATTGAGCAGTTTTGTCAATTTATGTAGAGATATGTTATGGCATATAAACCTACTTACTCTTTTAGTAATTACAATCTTCTTGCACTGCATAAATGTGCATTGTGTATATTTTATGGAATGACCTGCATTACTACAATGAACATATATGCTGTATACAAGCGCTGTACTCTTTCATCCATGCAAGGCTACTGTTGCTGAGACCAGAGGGATCAAGGCTATTTCAGCAGACTAACCATCTTTTAACGTGATAACGTGAAAGACCCCATTCATCGAAAATCAGGCGGCGGCGGCCGTCCACCGGCTTGCCATTGCGAGGAAAATTTTGCGAGCATAGCGCTGGCAGGCAGTAGCTGGCAGCTGACATAGATGCACAATGACTGGACGTAGGATTGCCTGACATTGCGTTTGGCACGAGCTGCCAACTCGGGCCCTTCCTTTCACATGGGAGGATCAGCCTGCCAGAATGTATTCCCGTTACCCCTAGGCCACGCAGGCAGGTCTCCATATTAAAACAGTTTAACATGGATAACAAAAACCAACTTGCCTAGCTTTCTGTTCTTCTAAGGCAGGTCTATATGGCTTGGTTAAAGCAGGGCTTTATGTGTGGGCTGGCAGCCTACGCTATCATGTTATACACTTTAAGGCGGAGCTAAGTTACCACCATAATCTTTTTTTATTGATTTGCAACCAGCACCACATATTGTGCAGTGCAGTTATTGAAGACCATGAAAAGGCTGCACAAGTCACTGACAAACGTTTCAATGTGTATAACAAATGCTTCTGAGCATTCTATTAAAGCATAACCCCTTGTAATGAAGCTAGCAATTTAATATTTATTTCTAAAAAGTGTTTGAAAATTTGCAGGCTAATTGGTCTGTGCATGGTGGTGGGATTTGAAACTATTCTTCTTTAGATCATACATCACACCTACGGAGAGCGAGAGGCCACTAGAAGCTGCCATTCGTTGCAGACACGATGGCCACAATGTCACGAACACGCTTCTGGCAACTGCATAACTGTGGTAACTGCATAACTGTGGTAACTGCACTGCGCGAACCTCTCAGGCATGTGCAAGCAAGGTCAACGCCTTCACACGCATGGCTCTGATTTACCCCTGCATCTTTCTGTCGGTGGCTCCGCAGCTATTCTCCGTGTCCTACGCGTCCACTCAAAATGAGTAAGCCTTGCTGCATCATATGCTGCAAAGCCAGTGACCGTTGACAGTTGGTAGTCTGCGAACCCAAAGTCATATGACTTATGGGCAGGGTGCAGTCCCCAAGCTGTTCTCTTCATTTGCTTGAGGTGTCTGTCTCTGAATATTAATTTGAGGGGGGAGAATAGAAGTGCCATTTTTAATTGCTAGTATGTCCAGTGTTAATGAAGCTAGTTCAAAAATCCTTGTGATGGGGTGACTAGTGAGAGAATCCAGATCACTTGTCTGCTTTACTGAACTTCATTTTATGCATTTCATGGTCCCATCAAGTGAATAGCAGCACATTTGAACAATATGAGAGCAAATGTTTTCAAAAGTTAATACGCGCAAGTAGAAAGAGTTCCTATACCAACTTTGGCACACAGATTAACAGCTGTGAAGAACAGCAGCTAGGGTTGGCATTTTCACTTTAAAAATTTTCAGCAATTTGACACCGCATTTTGAAAGAACAGAACCACACAAAAATGTGGAGGACTAGAAAGGAAGGTACAGTCTTTGTCAAAAGTGTAAAGCCCAGGGGGTACGCTTCTGAGCCACTTTGTGCAGCTTCTATTGCATTTATAGTGTTCCAAATCTCCTGATGCTAAGAAGATATTTTGTCCTACCCTCTCCAATGGGAAGGACCTTCACTAATGCTAAATGAGCACCACTACACGGTTCAGAAGCAGACAACCTGGACTCTACACTTTTGACAATGGCTGTACATACAGACAAACACTGTCTAGTGCTTGACATTTGTCTCTCCTCCAAGACCTGCACTTTATCTCCACTGTTCCATTCACAAAAAAAAAAAAAGTCCCATCCCTTGGCTTCTTATCCGATACTCTCACAATGAATGGGGCCTTAGACAGGAAAACAAACAAGCTTTCTTTCTTGAAACCTTGAGTTATGCACAGAAAGACCTTGTTAATGCATACTCACTTAAGTGGTAGTCGCACTTAGGATATAGCTACATGAAATTTGCTCAATCACTCATAAAACCTGATGCATTTTCTGCCTACATACAACATAGCGGCTAATTGCGAACATCTTCGTTCACATGTATCTCAAACAAGGCTGAAAGGATCTCATGTAAAGCCGCAAACTAAACCATGCATTGCAGGGGAACTTCACTGGTGCTCCTAAGACGTAAATTGCAGCAAGGTATCGAGAAAGATATGCCAGCGAGAAGGCTTCCCCTTTCGCAGATGCCAGTACCCATAAGTATACCCACTCCCATAGCTGGTATCCCTTAGTATTATCATTGCATGGATTGGCTTCTCTGCAGCACCATGCCTCCAAAGCCAGCCTGTTAGACTGGCCACAACGAACTTTCATTTCCAATCTTATACCTTTTTAGGTACAAACCTAGCGAAGAGTATATTTAGTACCCAAAACTCAACATTAGTACCCAAAAAGAGTGGGAGATTGAACACCTGTCGTCGACAAACTTTCATTTGCAATCTTATACTTTTTTAGGTTTTGGCACCAACCTAGTAAAGAATGATATTTAAAACCCAAAACCCAACATTAGTACCTGAAAAAAAAAGTAGAAGATTGAACAGCCATCACCATAGCTTACTTGGGACACTATAATCAGAGGTCATGGTTCGTATCCCACCAGCAACACATTTTTTTTTCTTCTACTCTGTATTTAACAACCTTTCAACGACAGAGAAAAAAAAACAATGCCTCATGTTCTTCCTGGCCTCTGTGACTGCTGGCTTCTTTCATTTGTGTATCATAACGAGCCCCTCAGTTTCCCAACATTTGTCTTCTCTCTCCCTCTCTCACACATGCACACACAAGCAAGTGCGTGCATGCACATATGTGCGTGTCTATACATACAAAAAGAAAGAGGAAACAGGTAAGACTTCTCCAGCATGGATGATACAGTGACAATGCTGCTCCTCTTTTTTATTTGGGTGTCACCGCATGGCCGTCATCGCAATTTGCGGTGATGCCCATGCATTTGCTACTTCCAGTGCATAGCGGGCAGTTTCATGATTAACAGTGTACAATGACATTGCCAGTCAAGCAAACCGAGACAGTGAAAACACCTAAAATAGTATTACTCCCTCTCTGTTACCTTGTATGAAATAAAAAGATAATTATTTATAAAATTAGCACCCTGAAATTGTGACGCCATATGATTTAGAAGCCACTTCTTGCAGCACTCGCTAACCTTTGGCTGTGCTTTATAGTTCTGAGTGCACGTAAACCTCTAAATTCACACATCTGTTTACTTTTTCAGTCTGAAGAAAACAATTTCTTTTACTCGTTTGGATGAGGTGCACAGGTGCACAGTCATTGATAAACACACACAAGCATGTACACATGCATGCGACGTGCACGCACACGCACAGGATCAATAGAGTTGGCGATTATTAACGTGTACATTCCATACACAATGAATAATTTTAAATGCGGTCATACTGTAAAATGAAGCCATTGAAGTTTAGCCTGTCCACAAGAGTTGGCTCAATATAAAAGTCACAACAAAACATACCGTATTTGCACGCTTCTAACGATCTTTTTTTTTTCCAAAAATAAGCGTTTAAAGATACATGCGCGTTACATCCAGACTCAGAACTGAAGCTGAAATCTCAAAACCCGAAGCAAAGCAACCGATAAACCACGGCCAGTCACATTGCCATCGGTATCAGCAAACCGATGAGCATCATTATCAGCACCACAAGCTTCCGGTGAGCCGCCTCTGTTTTTTGGTTAAGGGCATGTCGAGCATTTATCCAGCCGCTCGATGTGTGCTTAAATCCTGGTGCCATGCATGGAGGAAGGAAAGAACTTAAGAGAGGCACTGACATCACTTTTTTGAAGCCGCGACTGGACGCTTCAAAGTCTCTCCTCCTTTACCCTCCGCATTTTCTTTCTCCGCGACACTCACGTGCCTCGGGTCTTTAGCAACGTTGTTGCTAGTGGCCCGAGTTTTTATAGCAACAGCAATGCCGTTGCTAATGGCCCGACTTGGCTAACCCTAAATTTTGACGTCACTTCCGCCCCACTTTCTCCAATGTATTGGGAATGGCAAGGGCCTCTCCTTAGTTGTTTCCTTCCTCCATGGTGCCATCGCTAAGTCCGTAGAGGATCGCGTGCGTACCTCGCATGCAGCGTACAGCGACTGGCTCTGGGAGCAGGCCCTCACGCGGTCTCAAGAGAGTGAGGCTTGGGGACATTTCGAGATGGATTCACGGTACGTGGAAGGCCTTCCAGCTAGCAATGGCCATGCATGCAATTTCTAACGCCTTAGGTAGTACTGAAGATAACCTTTTGTGGTCGGTGGACAGCGAGAAAGAGCTGTCTTCTGACTCTGACGGCGAAAACTAGCCTATGACATTCCCGTCTTGTGGTTGTGTTTGTGTATGCCAATTTTGTTCCATTAAATGTTTTAAGCAATGTTCAAACACTTGTTCAATGCATTACTCCACGTGCATGGTAGAATCGGCACCAAGTTATTTTCGTGGGTCCAGGCGCTAAATATCACTGCGTGTTACAATTTGGGGCGCGTTAGAATCGTATGGTAACTGCTAGACAATACAATCATACATCAAGGAATTCAAGGGTGCCTTTTGGACTCCACAATGCACTTATCAACGACTGGCTGCACCTCTAATCATACGGCAAGCAAATTCAAGTTTTTTATAATTGACGTTCCAAAAATCTTTGTGGGCAGCCCAGCTATAGCATCTCTATAATACTCATTTTTCATACTTCACTATAAATTTATCCCTAGCTCCAGAAATGCTCAGCTATAAGTTTCATACCTGACGCTAAAATTACTGCAGTGCCCGGTAGGCCATATAGTGACAGCATGAGTAATTCCCAATAACGTAATAAGTGTAGCAGGACATAATCTGTTGAAAGAGTGCACGAGATAGGCAGCCAGGAAAAAAATATCAGGAAGATGAATGACTCACCTAATAACTTTGGAGTCAGGTTATTGTGCACAAAGTCTGCTTTCTTCAGCTTCCTGGACCCGGACACAGGTAAAATCATCTTCCTGATTCCATAGTCAAGAACGATGCCCTTCTCTACAGAGACCTGAAAAATAAAGCAAGGTAACAAAAATAAAAAGCACAGTAGAAGTCACAGCTTTGCCTTTGGTCTCTGAAACAGTTTACACACAGAATAGATTCACATGCTCAGAAGTCACGGCAGTAGTTGCTGACTGCTCAATATCCATGCGTCACTGACAAAACTGTATGAAATCTAGCCTCATCTTATTCTTCACAATTTGGTAGTTAGGTTGTTCTTGATGGCTTCACTAAAATGTTGTGTGGCTAACACCTTAGCTGCACAGAAGAGTACAGAGCCACTTTACAGCAAATGTATTTAGGCTCAAGCAATTTCGCTGTGACACTGTAAATTGTATGGCAAAACAAAATGCAATTCAAAACTAACATCGCTGAAAGTGGTTGAAACAAACACGAACTAAAGGTTCGTAAATGAAATTTACAAACAATACAGTCCCTTTTTTCAAACATAGTGACTGGCTAGTTGGTTTCGCGTACTGGAAATTGCAGCGCAGCAGTAAAAGGGACGAGACGAGGACGTAAACACAAGCGCTGTGTTTGCGTCCTCGTCTCGTCCCTGTTACTGCTGCAAACAAATCCTTTTTCTCACATCTGTAATGTAGTATCTTCTGAGGGCCTACCACAGCATTATAACATAATAAACTGAAGCACTTCAAGAGCACAGGAACTAAGCCAACCTAACAGTCAAATAACATGCAAATGAATATGTATGCCAGGTATGGCCACACCCCACACTTACCAGAGCGCCTACATTGTGGTACCAAAACATTTTTTACTGTTTTGTGCGCCTTATTACTAGAATACTTATACATTTATTGTGCCATAGTATACAAATGGCAGTTATTAACTGATTCCCTTCTATGCCATGGCTAGCAGCTGTCAATGGAAGCAGATGTCACAAGATATAGGACAAGCAGACTTGCTCAGTTGCCTTGCTAGCCCAGCAGTAAACAGGTTATGTACATACACACAAAAATAAAAAGAATACATATATTTTAAATGATGTGCAAGACATTTGTAAATATAGATTATTATGCTAAATGTACTTCAATAAGATGAAAGGTATACAAGAGGTATACGACTAATAATTCAACTTCTTCCCTCGTTTGTTTCAATTATGATTTCAGCAGCCTCACAGCACATATAACATCAGATTACTCGAGGTTATATGAGACACACAAAAACAGCCATTATTTTAGATGATTTTTCATTTGTTACCAGCCAGCTCTTTATGCAGTCTGCTGTAGACTTTGACTTTGAACAGAGACTCATACAATATGAGAGAAGAAATTCCGCAACGAATTATTTGCCAAGAATATGCAATGCTCGCAGAGTAAGAAATCCATGAGTATTAATGCCCTATGCACTACCAAAATATTTGAAGTCTGTGCTCCTTTAATATTGCTGTTGCTTACAATTTTTAATGTATAATGAATCCATTTTTAACACGCACCTCATCCATTAATGTCATTAGTGCCAATGCGAACACCAAAACAACATCACCTAAGTTAACCACACGAGCTTTATGAGCATAATGTAACTGGTCAAAGCAATTTTTGAGACCACAGTAAGTGGACACTCACCTTAGATACAAAAACAGCAGAGTTCCTTCCGACTGAGAGCGAACGGGCACCATACATGTCCCGCAAGCAGATAGGCTCAGCAGTTGGGATGGATGCATTTGCCATACCTGCCAAGATTTTCCCTCATTCATAATGTATCACAAAGCTTATGTATTAAACTAAGGCAAACTTAAAACAGGAAGTCTTACGGACTGCACTCGTGGGAAACTTTCTGCACCACTGAAGGCAAGGCTAGGTGTAGTACGGCTTGGTAACAACATTTTTCTCATCCGGTGACCAAAGACTGAAGCACTTTGATCATCAACACAATACCCTGATTCCCCCTTTCTCTCTGGCCACTTATTACAGTGAGGGGTGGCTTGCCACAAAAGGGGCAGGATGTTTTGTGTAAACTTTCTGGCCTCATCACCATTGCCTAAGGACTATACCTGTATTCTGCCGCATAATAATGCTTGAACATTGGTTCTATAGCCTTGTCTGCAGTGACACAGAAAGCCATCCGCTAGTATGGTCTGTTAAGTGACAAGGCATCCCCTTCATGCTCTGCATCTTGCCCGCACATGAGCAAAATGAACTTGCTAGGCTGTACGTTATTGCGCAGCTTGAATTCAAAGAGCCTATTTTTAACTAACTCATTGAGGGAAATCAGGAGTCATCAAACATTCATGGAACGTCTCTCTAAGCCATTCTTCATGCTTATGATCTAAAGAGACACTAAAACATAGGCATCTACCTGTTATCATACTTCTAAGCCATTCTTCATATGCTTATGATCTAAAGAGACACTAAAACATAGACATCTACCTGTTATCATGCTTCTATGTAGTAAACAGTAGATATAAAAGCAATATTAAAGAAGAAATTGCCATCAATGTTTGATGTTTCCACTTACTCAGACAATACCAACAGCTTACTCTGCAATTATGCCTCCTTTACAATGACTCATACTGTTTCAAGCACATCTAAAAGAATCTCAAGGATTAGGATGTTTTAATTCATCAAATTCCATCTTCTTAAGGCACTGCTTGGCAGCTCGTACCCATTTCATTTCCCACTAAAAGCCCGCAGACAGTCAATGAATGCTTGGTTTGCCCAAATAAATGCAAAACAAAAGAAAACATATAAACAGCTTAAACATAAAGAAATCAATAATATCAATACTATCTGAAAGTCTGGAGGATGCAGTATTGCTCTGATGAATCTGTTTTATGTTGTAGACTGATCTTTCAAGACTCTACATCTCTGCTACCATACGACATCACTGCCACCACTTACGAAACAAAACACTCTGAAAAATCCCACTTATTGTTGCAGCTTTTGTCATCACCACCAAGAAGCTTTCAAGGACTATGGACACCGAAATATAGCTGCATGTTTCCTTCTCCATAAAGAGCCAGAAGACTTTAAAATACATGAATCACCACATTGTATTTGCCTACAAATGTCAAAAAATGTACAGTTGACTTTCTTCTTTTATGCCGTTTAAGGTTTGATTTCATCGGCCAAATGATGGCTGTAATATGCAAATGTCATGCGAGGTACGAAAAAGACATTCAGTATAAGTGCTGATATACGTTGTTTGTTGTCATTTCAGCTCTCAAGAAGGTTGGCTTAAGCATTGAGTGAATTAAGGCTACATGTTAGCTATTATACTGCAGTTGTTGTTGTTTTTATGCATTGTGGCCTATGATTCGGGTGTCGAAACAAAACTGAAACCAGAACGGCATCGAGAAGAGATTCAATGAGAAATTGTTTTGCAGCTGTCGAAAAATACTGGCCGACTCATGCATTCTAACATTTAAAGCAACATTGTTGTTAATATCTTTTTAAATTAACAGGCCGTCGTGCATACGAGTGTCTTAAAATGGACCTGCTCCCCATGAACATCCATATGATGGCTTTATAAGGCAACGAGTTAAAGCAACGAGTTAAAGTGCATTGCAGGAATACAAAAGCATGAACAAATGCAAACTGTATACATGCCCATTTGAGCAGATATAATCTGGCCTCCTTTCATCACAATCTCAGGTTTGGCCCCAAAGTGGGCTGGTGTCCACAAAACAAGGTCAGCAATTTTTCCTGGCTGGAAAGGTCAAAGAAGCAGAAAACAATGAGATGGGCTTAAATCATTTCAATCTTGACAGAAACATGTTTCTCGGCAACAGCAACAAAAGAAGTAAATTAAATCAAAAATAAGTTGTCACAATTTAATTGCCAGCATTATCATTTTCAGTGACCAAAAGGAGTGTAGATACCAAACTTTCAGTTGAATGCTTCTTTGTAATGGCTCACTAGACATCAATATGCATAGGTAATCACATATTTGTCTGCGATTACTGAATAACTTACAGCTTAATTTTTTCACTCATGCTGTTTCGGTTTAAAAAGTCGAATGATAGTTGTGGCATTTATGGCCAGTATAGGTAATATGAGGCATGAAAAAACAGTGATAAAATTCCGACTTCATTTTAATTCACTGCAATAATAAAGTCCGCTTGTCTCAAGAGAAAAAATGACAAAACCAAATGAAAATGCAATGATTATACTACTGTCTTCCATGCCTCATGTAGCTTACACTGACCTTTCACATCACAGCCAACATTCAGTTGTTGAAAATGAGACAGTGTGTGAGAACAAACTCAATTTATAAGTTATTCAGCAGTTCTAGGTGAATGTCACGAAATGATACATCTATTCTAACATCTGCCCTGCACTATTGGTGCAGTGGTTTTTAGGGCACTCGACTACTGTGCCCAAGGATGCGAGAACGAATCCTGGCCGCCGCCGCCACCGCCGCCGCTTTTCAACAGAGGCGAAAAGCAAGGCACCGATGTGCTGTGCGATGTCAGTGCACGTTAAAAAACCCCAGATGGTTGAAATTTCCGGAGTTCTCCCCTACGGCATCTCTCATAGTCTGAGTCGCTTTGGGACATTAAACCCCTCTCCCCCTGCAAAAAAGATATTCTAACATGTTATGCCTCATTACAGAAAATAAAACATGCGACAAAATCTGGTGCCTGTGATCCTTTAATACTCACGGGCTTATGACATCACCCGTATCATATATGATATATCAAGTAGGGGTATTGCTATAGTAATATCCCAGTTGTAAAGCACATTTCTAATTCTTTTCTTGTGTTAGGCAACTGTTACATGCATGTACACTGACCTCAATCCACTTGCCTAATGTAGCGACCTGAACCTGGGTTGTTTAATCGAAGTTATCTATCGTTCTCCTAGTTTTTCATTACATCCTTAAGAGTACAAGGGCAATCAAACAAAGTAAAAATGCCTGACGTCAGAATTAGAGCAGAGAAGGCATCTTGATTTCACAGGGAGCATGTTTTCTCACCTGAAGTGCTTTATTGTGCAAAGGAAAAGTACAGCTACTGCAAAAATCCCCAAGGCACAATTTTAGAGGATTTGGAAAGAGAACTCAGCAGGAACACTGTGGGATCTCCTACTGCAAGAGCTTTTTCAAGATACAAGCAAGCACTGTTGGTAACTGTCCTTCAGAGCCTTGAATGTCTTTCCTCTTTTCTTACCAATTTAAATGTACTGAAAAAAGTGTAAGCAATGGATTGTCCATGACAGAAGCTAAGCCTTCCTTTAATTTAATTATCCATTTCAGGCATATAATGCAGTTATTGCTGATTTCGATGTGCAATTCACAATTTTCTTAACACATTTTTTTTTTTTTTTGAGCCACTCTGAACCATTATTTTGTAATGCTCATGGGATCTGGCCTATAGCAGCATCTATTCTCTACAATGTATTATAAGGAGCTAAAACATCTTTCAGAAAGCATAATTAATGACAGGACATAAGCCCAACAGCCAGCAAGTTAGACTTCAAAGCAAGGTTGCAGGTCATTTTACATGTGCAATTAGAAGACATATTTGGCTTGGGTGCTTCTCGTGACACAATCTCACAACTAAACGGACCATTTTCTATATTTGACGAGTGTTTCTAGAACCCCTTTTACTCAAATGCATGCAGGAGCTTACATGAATCAATGGTTGTATTATGTCTCATTAGCTAATCTCATCAGCTAAAAAAATCCCTTCAGTGCAGTTTTACTGCCTTTGTAATACAGTCCTTGCTCAGCAAAAGAATCATTCTCATTCACTGCGTGTGCATGCATGTCTGTGAAGTCACTGCCTACCTCCGTGCCTTAAGCGGATCATAGTTAGTGGATTGGAGACTTGAAAACATCATCAAGCGGGTAAGGTCATTTTCACCCTTCGGTAAAAATTCTCATCTGTAAGCCTTCAACCATTATGAGCCCATGATGAAATCAAAGGCACGATTGGATGGTGATCAAAGTATGTATATAGTATTCACAAGTACGAGCGGATTCTGAACAGCCCCCTTCGATTTGCATACAATGCCTATACGTTACTTTTCCGTCACCAAACTAAACATACAAAATACATCAAACCATTCATCTACCGAAGCAACTGTTTCATATATTCTTATCTAAAGTTTAGTCAATAAACGAATAAAATAAGTTGCAAAATGATATTGTTATCCTCCCAGAACTTGCAATACATAAAAATGCTTTGTCAAAATACTTGTTAACTGTGTAATGAATTTCTGGTATGCTGTATAATTGTATTTGCATAATAAACACAAGTTATCGCGTGCACTGCTACAAGTATTTGTTTGTTCTCCTTTATAATTGAAGCTGTTTCGTTTGGTTTGTGGGGTTTAACGTACCAAAGAGACTGAGGCTATGAGAGACGTCATAGTGGAGGGCTCCAGAAATTGCGACCACCTGGGGTTCTTTAACATGCACTGACATCGAACAGCACACGGGCGCCTTGCTTTTCACCTCCAACTGAAAAGCGGCTGCCGAGATTCGACCTGCATCTTTCGACACAGTAGTCGAGCGCCACCCCGGCAGGGTATAATTGAAGCTGTGCAGACGTTTCCCTGTCATTTGTTTTGGCGCATCCTCTGTGTAAGTACCAGTGAATTGTATATTCTCTTGATATCTGTTTCTTAAATGCCTTCTGTATACAACCTGAAACTCCTGTTTTGGCTGATGTTGAGAGTATGAATAAATAAATAAAAGCAAAATGCACATAAAGTTAGCACTGCTAACTGGTTTATCACATGATAACACATGATAGCACATGGCCACATGTTGTTGATTATTTTATCTGCCAAAAACTGATTCTTTGGACATGATGAGGGAAAAGTAAGAACTAGGGCACAAGGAAACTAAAGGCCAATCCTGACAACCACTGCATTTTCATTATACCTCCATTCGTAACAGCCTTGATTCTTCCTTCTTTGTATATAAAAATGCAGGAAAGTGGCTGTCAGGCCTTCAAAAGCTCGTAATGCTAATCCAGGTACACAGGATCAGAATAGAGATACTAATTTGCTACTCTGACATGTATTATGCACAAATCTCTCACAGTTCCCCTGTAACAGAAACACTCTTCTAATAATCAATCAGTAAGAGTTGCTGCATCTCTCTAACTACTGACAAAACAAGCTACTCAACCTAAATTACAGAAAAAAACATTACTAGGTGCACGAGTAATACAGAGGATAATATTTATGTGCAATACAGCGCCTACACAACTTACCGTCACAGAGCCAACGTAGTAGTCTATTCCGTGAGCTAGAGCAGGGTTGATGGTGTACTTGGCCAGGTAGCGGAGAACTCTGAAGTTGTCATTGTTAGGCGAGTCCTCCTTCAGCTTTCCTCGGAAGATTTTCATCTTGTCGGCAGTCTGCCAAGTCCTGCTTACGACTTCACCGATCCTGCCCATCGCCTAAAGAAACAATTCACAGATAACGAATCAGTTGAAGCTAAAGTCTTTTCATTTGAAGGCCCTACCTGACTGTGTTGAAGAGATAAACAACCAAAGACAAAAATGAAACATGTGATAAAAAGCAAGCAAAATGAAACAGAAACTCTCCCAGCAGTTAATGGAAAATTGTTGTATCTGAAATGCAATATATTATGCATGCAAGATAACTAAGATGACTTTTTTACAAGCAAAATAAATTTATTTACGGTTATTTTTACAATAAAGAACACCAGATTTGGCAGTGCAGCTATAAAATTTTTATATGGTACTTCACTTGTACATTAATTAAGTGTAAACAGTAATCAAACCACAAAAATATTTTCATTGCAAAATGAAACGAGCCTTATTTCCCATCAGCGACGTTTACTTAGAAAAGGCTTTTTTTTTACCATGGTACCAGGATGTACAGTATAGACGCTTGACTACAAGCAGTAATATCTTTTCATAAAGCAAGGTTGTAAGAAATACTCACAAGTGCATCAGATGTGTAAATGCTGATGGCACCAATATCGTGCAAGACATCTTCGGCAGCAATGGTTTCAGCTCTGATTCGAGATTCAGCAAAAGCCAGGTCTTCCTTGACATTCCTAGAAAAAAAAGAACTGCATAAAAAGTGTTGCTTCTGTTATGTACAAATCGACGCTTTTAAACCAAGTTGCATACTTTCTAAACATATGCCGTTTTTCTCATAGGAGCCAATACTACCAGGTTCACTTCTTGACCCCCACAGTGTAGCTTCTGTACCATACCAAGCACTTCAAATCTCTGGATGACGAAAACAACTGTCTTCCTGACTACTTCTGTGTTTTTATGTGTTGCAGACAATATTAAACCTCTGCTACAGAGTGATGTAGAAAACCTAGTGGCCTGGACTCCTAAAGAAAATACAACAAGCAAGTTTCACTTAAAAATCTGATCAATGATGCATTCTTATTGTGTTACACATGTTCCTTACCTTATAAGACATTTCTAAATTAGCGTCGTTTTCAACTTACTCAATATCAGAATAATTTGTAATCGCTGGCCTTTGTATCTTTACGACCTCTCTAGACAGACCTCAAGTTCACAATATGAACTATAAAAAGTTCATCTGGAAAGATTTTGAAGTGGCAGGTCAACAAATGATGGTTTTGGTTTTAGGGTTTTAACATCCCAAAGTGGCTCAGGCTGTGAGAGACGCCATAGTGGAGGACTCTAGAAATTTTTACCACCTGAGTTCTTTAACGTGCACTGGCATCGCACAGCACATGGGCGCCTAGCCTTTCGCCTCCACCGAAAAGCGGCCACCGCGGCCGGGATTCGATCCCGCATCCTTGGGCACAGTAGTCGAGCGCCCTAACCACTGCGCCACCCCGGCGAGGCAGCTCAGCAAATGAGGTACACGATAAGTTATGCAGTTGAACAGTCGTAACAGTAAGAGATGACGTTACCATTAACCAGCATCTATTTTCACGAACCTCTGCAGGTCAGACACTTTTCCGTTATACCACCTTTCCCAGTTCAAACACCATACCAGTAAGTAGTTTCCCAAAATTTGGGAAATAGCTTCCAAGGTACAGTACTGTCAATCAGAAAAGTGATTACTCGGTAACATTCACCTTGGAGCCTCCCCTGAACGCACTGAATTAATACCCTGTATGCTTTGAGTTTTTGATCGATTCGAATTCTCCCTACGACCTGCTGCCATCCTGGTTAGCTTAGTGGTACAGCGACAGCCAAAGACAGGTAGTAGGCCAATTTTTGATAAGGATCAATTCTGCTTTCACTGTGAAAACTTTGGGGAAAGACAGCTTTCCTTTACAGCCTTATCGCTGCATGCAGGTGGATGCTTATTAGTTATCCCTTAATCAAGTATGTTAAATTAGGTGTGTGTATCACTGGCACCTTCTTTCAAAAACATATTAAGCATTCCAAGAGATTCATTGTGACTTCCTTTGCAAAAGAAATATTAAATATCTAGTAACATAACAACACAGAAATACAATAATAAAACTCCGAGAATTGGAATGATGCATGCACACAAGCACTAACTTCCAAATTAGCTCTATTGCAGCTGCAAACATATACATGCACACACAAACAGATGGCAAAACAAAAAAAATGGTCAAGTGAAAGGTACACATACGAAATGGAAAAGACTAGATATGAGCCAAGACACACCAGCTTTGCAACGTAATCAGCTGCATCACTTATGCATAACAATATTCAAATCACATGCATCACTCTCAGAAGCATCAATTAACTTCTCAGATAGCACAATTTACACAGCGCTAACTCTCTTATGGGTCTCCAATATGGGTTTTCTTGTGCTCCCAAAATTTTCCTTGTCAGTCTGCGAATAACGCATCTCTGTGATGAGTTGCTGGAGCACAATACCGCGCCTGCCATCGTGCTGTCCAGAAGTGGGACCCAGCTCTATATAAAAGCTTGGCACCTGTGTGCCATTCGCTTTCCTCCCTGGCTCGCCCAATAATGCAAGAGGAAATTACTGCATTCCAATGACAAAGACACTGCTATCATTGAGAATGAAGATTTCAAAAGATAAAAAATTATAAAACATTGAAGAAAGGTATTGGTTTCACAGGCTATGAATAAATGACGAGTTTGTGGGGCTGGGTTCAGCTTGCACAACTGCAGGTGTGGTATTGTGAACCAGGGCATCATCAGTGAGATTATTTGTCATGGAGGGGAGAAAGGGGGGGGGGGGGGGGGAATATAGTGTCAAACAAGCGCCAATCTTCAAGTGAATTGACAACCAAGCTTTACTTAACTTGGAAATTCTACAGCCACATTTAATTTTAATCAAGGTGAGTTTGGAACACTGAAGGTAGAATTCAAAATGAAAGCTTCCCATAGAATATCTGGAAATACTTTTTTGCTACGATTTCTACCGCTGAAAATTGGGAGCCTTGCACAGCATGAGAGCCGCCATGCTGTAGAACGTCATAAATGAAAACTCCAACCTGCACCTGCTTCTTGATAAACGAGGTATGCCTGTGCTCTATTTGTTTGATGTATTTGCCTGATTCAGTCAGAATTAAACGGAAGTCTGAATCGTATGATATGATGACGAATAAGAAAGTCACTTTCACAGCAGCTGAGGAGCACTGTTTATTTCATATCTCATGTTCATATTTTTCATCATTCTGGTATGCCAATATGAACAGGCACTACCAGTACAGCTATTAAAGCATTTTTTTTTCATCCGCTATTACTGTTTAAGACGCAGACTTCCAAATAACTCTCACTAAAAATGTTAAATACCCAATCAAAAGGCATTAGAAAAAAAAGTAACCAAACTTACTTCCAAATGCCACTACCTCTGCATGAAATCTGAATGCAAACAAGCAAGCAGCTGAACTTAGGGAAGCCTTCTTTGGTTCTTTATGAGCGACGTGACAACTAGTGAGAGTGCATAATCTCGAACAGAAAATTCTATTAGAAATCGGGGCTTATATGTATCTTGTGTTACTAACTACTGACCTTGGAATACCATCATTTCCCCATTACTTCCCAACAGTAATTGTTCTATCATACCCACAGTGCTGTGGCAATAAAATAAGGCGCCGGTTTTCACAAACACGAGGGAAAGAATGATTGTGAGCAGATTTGAAGAAAAAAAAAGAGAGAGAGAGAGAAAGGAAGAGGTACAGAACATACACGCATAATTGGCAAAGAAGCACGAGCACTGTGTGTAGATTGCTGAGCAGTGTACCAAACAATAATGAGCAGGGAGGCAAGCCCCAAAGAAAAAAGACAGTTTTCTTAAAAGGCACTCTTAATGCTGCCATGGCATTCACAATTCAGCAATTCAGCAGTCACAATTCAGCCTTCATTCAGCAGTCACAATTCAGCAATTCAGCAGTCAAAATTCAGCCTTCATTCAGCAGTCACAATTCAGCCTTCATTTAGCAATTAAAATTCAGCCTTCATTCAGCAGTCAAAATTCAGCCTTCATTCAGCAGTCACAATTCAGCAATTAAGCAGTCACAATTCAGCCTTCATTTAGCAATTCAGCCTTCTATGTCCCAAGAAAATGTGAAAAAAAGTGCAGACAATTGGGCCAGATGGCAAAATCCAGGCCGACCCACCTGTCAAGATGGTGGCAAATGATAAGCATGTCGAGTGCTTCTTCAATGGTGTTGCGCGTGTATGGCCTGGTTGGATTTGTGGATGAAGGGAGGACATTGGGCTCTCCGCATATGCTGATGATGTCTGGCGCATGGCCTCCTCCCGCACCCTCTGCGTGGTATGCGTGGATGGTTCGTCCATCAAACGCCTCGACAGTCTGCTCCAGACACCCCGCTTCATTTAGCGTATCTGTGTGAATCAGGGCCTGCAAAGACGCAGCAGGATCAGTTGCATGCGTATGTGTGTGCAGAGGATGAATCCAATTAGTCACCTCTGCTTACTCAGCAGTTCCCATGCATTTGCAATCCCTGGGTATTTACATCAGCATGCGTGACCACAAAGAGAAGGGAAGTATACTAAACTAGCTCAAGTTCAATGTAGTCTAACTCGGTACTATTTCAGAATAAATACTTCGCTCCAGAAACCTATAATTAAAGCTTCATTTTTAAACAGAATCCCCCACAAGTTTTAAATTACTCAAAGTGATCTCGTCATATAACTGTATAGTTGCTGAATTCACAACTATTGGGATTTGTTTCAAACAATGAAAAATTGCTGGGGCAAAATCAGAATGAAATGAAAATGAGCAACAATGGAAAAAAAGCCTACCAAGTTTTAAAAAAGGCTGAAATTCGATAATTCGGTTATACATTAAATAAGGCTAAGCTTGAAGACACACATCAACATTGTCGTCATAGAAAACGGACTCACTATGAAAGCTAATATAAAATGAAAGCATGACATATTCCCTCTGCAACTGAAAGTCAAAATATTCAAACACATTGCAATATTCGAAGCCCTGAACTCCTTAGTCAATAGGTATTCAAGGAACCCACCTGAAGACAACTTCCCTCGAGCCTTCGTGTGGAATTGCATGCCTACAAAAATGTCAACGCTGACTGTCACCTGTCTATAGTCAGTCAACTGTCCTGCGTACCCATTTCTTTCACCTAAGGAGTTACGTATACTGTGTCATAACTAAGCGTCCTTTCCTTTATTTCAATATAACATTTGATGTGCTTAACTGTCGCACCCGCAAACTCACAGTTGACATGCCCATGACACTATCGAAATATGCCTCGCTCAAGTGGTAACCGATATAGGTTTGTGTCATCACGTCCAAACAAAGAAATCGAATGAATGCCCGGTGCCCACAGAGTGAACAGCTTCTGTTTCTATATGCAGCTGCATTTGGGGTGGTGTCATAGTTCCCATGGCGTGACATGGTCCATAGGGTCACGAAGAGTCGGACACGACTGAACGACTGAGCTGAACATAGTTCCCAGAAGAAGCTAGAATTTAATTTTTCTTGATGTTGCGATTGCTTTACCGCAATGTCAGGTCCTCGGTGGAGATGTGGTTTATTTGGGTGTGACACGTTGCAGAGGAATGATACGAGGCTGGATTTACTTCTTGGCACAAATGTACAGCTCAATTTATTTACACTACTTACAACTCTGAACACTTTGGTCAGAGCGGTTGCTGCCAACTCGAACAATTGGAAAAGTCATTCTAGAGTTTGCCCTCTCCGAGGCTCTGTCCTGCCTGACTGACTTGACTTGCACTACACGTAGCAGTTCCTCGGAGCGCGGGCAGCACAAATCTGGACTCGGTCCGAACTCTCTCTTCCAACGCTCCACAAGAGCCTATGTCCAAGTCTCCCCTCCTGGTGCCAAAACCCCTCCCCAAATCCGTTTGCTCTGCATTATGGGACCAATTAATAGCCAATTGGAAATGCACTTACTATGAGAGCCAATCAGATAGTTTCCTTTAAATTAAACTGGGCAATGGCAAGCAAGTGCTCAAAGGCTTGTTTACTCGTGAGCCCAGCATGCATTCCATGAAGTCATTTAAGCTCTTCCCCTTGAAGCGATGAACTACGGTAATGGAATAACAAAAACCTGCTTTAATGCCACATTCAGCAGCTGTGCTAGGAATACAGATGCAAATGGCATCTGAGCTCAGCTGCCCATCGGCCGGATGTGAAAAAAAAAAGCAATTAACTGTCCCATCGCAACGCAACTGCTTGCACGTGCTCCTAGCTGGCAGTAAATGGCAGTAGCCACCCATGCGCAACACATATTCAGCCACCCAAAGCTGCCCTTTCCAAAAAGCACATAAGCTGCCTGCAAACAATGCACCCAGAAACGAGACACACAGAGTCTGTCACCTAGTACACGTCTTTTTCCAGCAGAGTTTGTCTCGTTGGTTTTGGAAAGCCCAGAAGGCCGGAATAGGGGTGACGCGGGAAGCCGCTTAGAAAATCTGAACACTAGTGTCAAGTAAACAGCCTCCAGGCAGGCTTACTGCCTGGCAGCCTGCAAGCATAACTGAGGGATGTAGGCATATAATAGTGCATGTACGAATTTGCACCTTCATGCATGTGGTGCACAAGAAGAAAAAAACTTGTCGCGTCCAGTTTCGGGACAGAATACTAAATCGGGATCACACCGGTGCACAATAAGTTACACGATATACAGTTTTATTGGGGCTAGCCTAAATTAACACTACAACATAATTACCTCAGTTTATGTGCTATGGGTATACTTTGTCAAATATGAACCTGATTCAGAGTTGTTGCACCATTTACAATACAAAAATTGCATAAAATGCATAATTTTAAAATAACATGTTTCGGCGATCATGTTTCATACTATCAACACGGTCAAAAGCTGCATCTAAGTCATGGAACACCCTGTAGTTGATGGCTCCAGGTGAATTTCCACCTCCTTAGTTTTTTAACCAGCACTAAGTCTGTGCATGCAGTATATATGTTCCATGACAAGCTATGCTGCTGTATCTTTGAAAGGTGCTATGCAACAGTTATCTTTTTCATTTATACGGCTGAAAAATGTGAATGAGAGAATTTGAGAGCATGAGAAGACAACTCAAGCTACACACCTGGATATCATAGAAATCAGCAACCTGGAGGCAAGCGTCAATAGCTGCAGGTGTGGACGCCCAGTCTTCATGCAGCTTCAGCCTGCACAAAGCACGGGCCCACTAATTAGGAGGCACATCAACAATCATGGCATAAAATGCAGAGAAATGCCTGAAAGTATTGCTCATTATTGAGTAATAGATAGTTACTGCCAAAGTAAGGGATCTGCTGTCTCTGAATTATGCCTAATAAATAGCATTCCTGCTGTCATACACCAGAGTTCAACACCTATGCTGGAAGTGATTTTGCTAGTCCCAAGAATGCAACAACACTGACTGCAGCAGTTTCGCAAATCTATCCTGCTCTTCCACACAATCAAAGCACTGCCTTTTGGTAGTATCCTCAAGAAAATTCTGCTCTGCCTGAACATGCAAAAAAACTGTCCCTCAGCCCTCATGAAATGGACAAAATGTTTACGCGATAGTGTTAAAGGGTCTGTTCTGAAGATAATATGGCATTGACATTGTCTGCGTTGTCTATGTTGTGATCAAAAAATCATGAGCATGGCCCTGGCAAGTGATAGTTGGTGGCTGACATGACTGAATTCATTGCTTTATTGATCAGTTCTGTGATGTAATGAGACCACATGAGAACAAAAAGTTGTGAGGAGCTGCCAACTCACACTGCTCATCAGAGATGGGAGGGTGGCATAGAAAAAAACCTTTCAAGGCTATTGGATGCAAAGTCAGGCACGCACTTCTCGGCCATGCAGGCACATTCATATGTCATGGTGTGGTTTATATCTATGTCAGGAGGGCACTTACGACTGGCAAATGGATAACGTGGTGGCGCAGGGCCGTATGCTAATAAGAATGTGTAAAATTTAGGGGCACATGTTAAGAGATCGGTAATTAAGTGGGCAGAAATTACATGTACACTAATGGAGAATCGTAAGAATTAAGAGCCACAAATGGGAGCCATTAACACTATTGTGTCACAGCCTCAAAGGCGGAGCTTAAGTATCCGCATAATGTTTTTGCACTTGCGCCATGCATAAATATGCCTACACATAAAAAAAATTGGCAGTGGCTTAACTCAGCTAAGCCAGGATATACAAAGTGAAAGCAGTAGTAGTCATAAATGAGACCGAATTGTTTCTCTGTTGTTGTTCTTGTTGCACTTTCTGCTCCGCCGCCTCGCTTCGTCGCTTTGCAAGTCTCTCTTCTCGCTCTTCAGAAGTATTCACTGCTCGTTTAGCTCTCTCAGCTTAATTTTTCCTATGTGCCGCTTCTTTATAGCGACTGATGGCAGCAGGATGAGTAGATTCGGCTTGTAGGCAAGCGTAGTGAACGCTTGCACTAAGCGTTGTTGCCCCATCCATGGAATAGCACTAGAGACTCTCCGCAATTCTCAGCGTAATATACGCCTTCGCAAGCAGGCGGCTGCTACATGGCTTATATCCCCGGCTGCTGCGGCGCAGCAGCTGAAGAGCACGGTGCATACGCAGTGAGGCGCGTAGCTAATTGATGACGTCACGCGCAGTGCTTCGCGGAGACTGGAGATAAGTACCGGTACGAATGAAGCCAGGTGTGTGATGTAGAAGAAGCAGAGCAGCAGCAGATGAAGAATTGACAGAGCCCCACACGTGCGAAGAAGAAGAAGCAATTAGGGGCAAACATGCCCGCGCTGCTAGGCACGCGGCTGAAGGTCAAACTGCCATTGCTGACCTAGTGAAGTTTTACTTCAAAAAACAGAATTCAAGCAGCAGAAATTCAGTCAAGAATCACATCCATGAAGTACTTTTTCTGTCACTGAGAGAAACCTACTAGATGCTGCATCAATTTCATTCTTTTTTCCTATGAAGTAACCCCGTAGGCTACAGGCCTCAGGCTCTCAAACTGCATACAGTCTAAATGTCTGAGATTTTCGCACATGTTGTAGAACATCTTTTACAACACATGGACTTCATTTGGCTTTGCAATGGCCCCAAAATAATGTCTCATAAGTACCATGCATTTGCGTGAAGTGAAAACAGAATTATACAAGAATGAAGAAAAACTACAGAGACAATGTGTAATATTTCTGTGTCGTCAGACTGCAAGTGTGATGAAATGACAAAAGAACCTACTGCATCACTAACCCAACACAGATGCTAAATTAGCGTCTACTGAGGTGGAGTACGACAGATCTCACAACACCCTGGGCAGGGACGGTCCCTCACTTCTCTGGCGCCCCTCTAGGTGATCGCTGGGCTGGGCATGAGCCTGGTGGCACCAGTGGAATATGTGCTATCTACATCCACACTGCATGCTGCGATGCAGCCTTCATGCTTTTATGCGAATCTTATGGATAATCTTGAAAAATAAGCTGCTACCATTCAGGCAAAGCACTCATCATTGGGGACGAACGAGGCAGCCGCTGAGGCCACGCACTGTATGATAAACAAGATGCAATGTGAGAAGTTTGGCTAGTACTGGTGAAAGCACAATTAGTAAGTATTATACAATTCTTTGCTTTTAATTTGATTTCTGGCTTCTAGAGACAAAGTCATAGTTCAGGCCGTCGACCCAAACTAAAGTAAACGCTGTTCAACAAGGTCTTTGCGAAGGTTCAGCGGAGGTAAGCAATGTGGCAACAAATGCAAGAGGCTAAGATTGGCCACTAGTCTTCTTCACTGTATTTTGTTTCATTTTGAACATGGATATGCGAAAAGGCGTCAAGCGTTCATCTGGGCTCTTAGCTGGTCAGGTACTGCAAGTGGTAATGGTAATGTTTTATTCGAAAAAAGCTTACTTCGCTCAGATTATTTCAAGAGTAAAATGTGGTGAAAAGAAAATTTTCACATATTTTCAGAGAAATTTTCAGATAGAAAAGAACCTATATTTTCCACTTAGTCTAAATTTATGCAGGGAAAAAACCCTGAAATAGGAATTTTTTGGTCCAAATAAGAGAATTTCAGGTTACGCACGTGAGTGATAACGTTAAGCAATTATTGCGAACCTGTGCACTCAGGACATACATTGGAACAATAGCCCCAAAAACCAGATGCAAACACAATCGATATCACTTTGAATAAGACGAAAAAACAACAAAACAGGAGCAAATATATTTTTCATTTGCTGAATTATTAGCGCACTGGAACCAAATAAATCCAAACGCAACACTCAAGTAGATAATTGCTAAAACTCTGAAAGCCACAGTACCACATGCCTGTAATTGGACTTCGGCTATTTTGTGCATTATGTAACCCCTCTGTGGTTATATATAAAGTTATATAAACTTTATATTTACTTTCTACCTAGAAGATTACAGGAGGGTTTTTCAAAAAATTTACATAAATTTATTACCATTGTCTAAAGTCATTGCACAGCCCTTCTTTTACACTGCAATTCTGCTTACCAGAAAACAGTACAGCTGTATCATCGGCATATGTAGTACATTGCCATCAGTTCAGTTCAGTCGTTCAGTCGTGTCCGACTCTTCGTGACCCTATAGACCATGTCATCATCATTATCAGCAGCAGCAGCAGCCTGATTATACCCACTGCAGGGCAAAGGCCTCTCCCATATTTCTCCACTTAACCCGGTTCTGTGCTAGCTGCATCCACTTGACCCCTGCGAACTTCTTAATCTCATCCGCCCACCTAACTTTCTGCCGCCCCCTGCTACGCTTTCCTTCCCTTGGAATCCGGTTTGTTACCCTCAGCGACCATCGGTTATCCTCTCTTCGCACTACATGTCCTGCCCATGTCCATTTCTTCTTCTTAATTTCTACTAGAATGTCGGTAACTTGAGTTATTTCTCTGACCCACTCTGCACGCTTTCTATCTCTTAATGTTACCCCTACCATTTTTCGTTCCATAGCCCTCTGGGTTGTCCTCAACTTAAGTAGAACTCTCTTGGTTAGCCTCCACGTTTCAGCCCCATAGGTGAGCACAGGCAAGATGCAACTGTTGTATACTTTCCTTTTGAGCGATACCGGTAAGCTGCTAGTCATAATCTGCGAGTGCTTGCCAAATGCGCTCCATCCCAATCGTATTCTTCTTGTTATTTCCTTTTCGTGGTCCGGATCTGCGGTTACTACCTGTCCTAAGTAGACATATTCGCCTACTACTTCCAGTATTTCGCTACCTAATGTAAACTGCTGTTCCTTCCCGAGGCTGTTGAACATTACCTTAGTCTTCTGCATATTGATTTTCAAGCCTGCCTTTCTACTTTTCCTGTCTAGGTCATCAATCATTATTTGCAGTTCATCCCCCGAGTTGCTTAGCAAGGCAATGTCATCAGCAAATCGCAGATTACTGAGGTATTCTCCATCTACCCTTATCCCTAACTGCTCCCATTCCAAGTCTCTGAATACTTCCTCTAAACAAGCTGTGAATAGTACTGGGGAGATTGTGTCTCCTTGCCTAACACCTTTCTTTATGGGAATTTTGTTACTTTTTTTATGCAGAACTATGGTTGCTGTGCAGCCACTATATATATCTTCCAGCACTTTCACGTACAGCTCGTCTAACCCCTGATTTCGCAATGCCTGCATCACCGCCGAGGTTTCAACTGAGTCAAATGCTTTTTCGTAATCAGTGAATGCTATGTATAAGGGCTGGTTATATTCCGAGCATTTTTCTATCACCTGATTGATGGTATGGATATGATCGATAGTAGAGTACCGTTTCCGAAACCCTTCTTGATCCTTTGCTTGATTGCAGTCTAAGGTTGTCCTGATTCTATTAGCGATTACCTTAGTAAATACCTTATACTTAACTGACAGTAGGCTGATTGGTCTATAATTTTTAAGGTCCTTAGAGTCCCCTTTCTTGTGAATGAGGATAATGTTTGCATTCTTCCATGGTTCCGGTACCGTCGATGACACCAGGCACTGCGTATACAGGGTGGCCAGTTTTTCTAGCACGATATCCCCCCCGTCCTTCAGCAAATCTGTAGTTATCTGATCCTCTCCAGCTGATTTCCCCCTTTCCTAGTTTCTAGTGCTTTCTTGACGTCGTCCTTCGTCACTGGTGGAACGTCTGACTGTTTTTCCCTACCGCCAATCTCATTACGGTCCTGACTACTTTGGCTACTGTAGAGACCATGTCACACCACGCTTTCCTGTCTCTCACTATCCTCCTAACATCACATAACTTCATTTTCAGTGCCTCGAGGATGCCATCTAACCATCGCGTTCGCTGCCTACCCCTTCTCCGGCAACCCTCAACCTTTCCCAACATCAAATCTTTCTCCAGCGACTCCTCTCTTATCATCAGATGACCAAAGTATCTGAGCTTTAACTTTAGAATTTGACCCTCAAATGCTAAAGTTAAAGCTCAGATACATTGCCATAACATATGAATAATTAAGGAAGCCAGTTATGTATAAAGAGCATAGGAAAGTCCTTAGTACAGATCATAAGTATACCCTTTTTGTGCACGTTTTTGGAGCTCTTTAATAAAATAAATTTAAAGCTGCATCATGAAACCCACCACATTCACACTTCATATACAGAAACCTGGCAGAAACTGTTTCTTTTGCATGTAGAAAATATTGCCTGTACACAAGTTACATGATGACTGTAATTGCCAATATTTATGACCTGAAACCATGTTGACATCACATTTTAATGAAGAAGCCGAAAATGTGCAAAAAAATGATCAGAGCTGCCACATAACAGGTGGTATAAGATGTATGCACACGCGTTCTAGCCTCTGTAGATTGTACTGGTGATGTCAAACTGTTCTAGACGTCCTTGGGCTCCGTCACGAGTGTGCAAAAAAAAAAAGAGGATAATAACAAAGAACATTAGAACCATCATTCTTTCGGGTATGTGGTGGTGCAAGGTTATTCGCAGTTGTTGTTACAAAAAAGCTGACTTGAGCACAGCGCTGCTGCATTGCTACGCGAAGCATAGAACACTCGCATTCAGCTAGGGCCATCGTCAAGCTCATGCTTGGCGAAGAGACGATGTAGGGTGATCCTATTCTCACCAAGTTCTTGCCTCTTTTACAGAGGCCAAAAATTCAAAACCTTGGCTTCACATTTTGTAACCTCAAAAGACCACCAAAACACTATTTCCGTCATGTTTACAAAGACTTAAGTGACTATCTGTCTTTTCTTTTTTATATGTCTACAGGATGTCTGACATATCCATTCTCCTTTCACCTAAGGTACAGTGAACGTCGCTGCAACCACTAATCAGCACCATTGCCTAAACTGCTCCTAACCCACGCACCTCTGTCTCTGCACTTTTATTACTTGAACTGACTTGTCAAACTATGCAAGTCTGACACGAAATGGTTGACGATGTGCAGACACAAAGCTTTTGTGCATCACTGCTGTGCCTTGGAAGACGCTGATAAGTGAATTAACCATGGAAATAAAGTAAGAAGGGCAAAACGCAGCATGTAGAGAAAGCCCTTGCATGATATCATTTGGCCTGCTGCCGTGACAATGATAATCTGGCCTCTGATATCTCTGATGCAAGAAGCTCATCTGCTAGCCCCTCAACTGCACGTACATGTAACAGAATGCAGCCTGTCAGGTTACACTCCTTCACTACTCTTTGCCAGACAAAAAAGAGTGGTTTTAGTCCTGCCCAGACAATACGACACTCGAAGTCATTTTATGTGTGACCTGACGCGTCTGATCATCATCTAATATTAAAAATGACACTAAATAACATTTTATCAATTCACTTTGAATGAAAGTTGCCTTACAGCTTTTAGAAAATGCTGAACAACCAAGTTATATAGTACTTTGTTGGAAATTTTAAGAATGTGTCATTTTAATTACCAATGAAGAAGGTCACAAGAACAAACAGGATTACGAACCACAAGATCAGTTTTCATTTTGTATCAGTTCCTTCCATGTTCTCAGGTACGAGTGTCATCAGCATTTACTCACCCCATTGCACCAGCTTCGATTTGTGACACAAGCTCAGGGGCAAGCCCTTTAGTGTACGACGTGTTTCCTTTGCCTGAAAAACATGAAGGAAAAAAAACTGTCAGGCTTTTTTCCACACCCTGAAAACGACGATTGCAGCTGGCTTGTTCATATTTGCAAAGGTCTCATTCTTTGTGAGATGCCAATAGAAGTCTCTAAATTTAGCTTGCCAGAATAACTTTGCTTCACTAAGCAACTAACAACAAAACTAACTAACAAAATAAAAGCACAGGTAAACTAATATTCCTCTATGCCAGACTTGGTGGAGCTGCTGTGCAATAAGTTGCAGAAGTCTAGTGTTTATCAGGGCTGTAGTGACTATGCCACTTTGGTACGACAGGCGCTTCATAAGCCAAAGCGGCCTAGCATCCTCTGAAATCCACCAAATGGGCCAAAACCAGCTGCGTCGCTCCCACATATGGGTAACCAGGAAACAAATGTTGGGAATATTAGAGGCTCGTTACGAGATACATACAAAGGAAGCCAACAACCAATGATACCAAGGAATTTATTTTTTTGTGTGCGTTAATCAAAGTTAAATAGTTATGTAATCATGGAGATCACCTCCAAGATTACATTATTATTTCACATTGATCCACAGCGAAAAAGAAAATCCCCTACGCTTTCCTTAGTGTCAGTGGTTGTTGTCTCTCTTTGTTTGTTCCACATGTGGGGCCACACGACTTGGTACTGCTCTCAATGCTGCCAGCATACCTCCACTTGGCTGCGAATAATTGATCATTCGAACTCTAACAGGGCCGAAACTTTTTTTGAATTATGCAGAGTTTGGACAAATTAAGAGCGCTTTTGCTGATGGGACAAATGCGAAAGTTTGCATAAGCTAGATTCCACAGTTTAATGAGCTCAAATTAAGAAGATTTCATTATAGTACCTGCTGCCTTATGTATAAACAGGATACACAGCATACATAATAAATGGACTTCTCAAAACTAAATGCGTAAAAGACATGACACTTTATTACATTTATTTCGATGCTCCCCTCCAAAATTACCTTTGCACAAAAGGAGGAGACTGTCAGCATGTACATCATGCACCTAGCTTAACAGCACTTTGTTAAGAGAAAAATAACAAATGGATAAATTGCAACTTACTCGTATCATCTTTCAAGCTCAAATATATTCCACATAAAGGGACTGTTGAAAGGCCATCTGTATACCTATTATATGATCATCATTATGAAGGGACAGCTTTGAGAAAATGGAATGAGTCGAATTTATGTTTGTTCCTTTTCAGAAGGTTCTTCAACCCTTCCTGTCATATAATTCGGCGCGGTCCTACAGAACATCTAATATCCATTCACATGAATCATTTTCTATGCTGCGATGCTGTTTCACTGCTGAAGTAGACTGGGAAGCACTAGAAGAAAACTGTTTTATCAACCATAATAGAGCTTGAAACAGCTGAAAAATAATTAATTTATGAGCCCTAGTACGTCTCAGTGCCACGATTGAGAGGCGCTTCCGTTGACTCCACGAAAAATTTATTAGTTTTAAACCTAGTGTCTCACTTCGATTCCATATGAAGGATTAGCAAATGTATAAGTATATGTACATGTATAATGTATAATTATATAATGTATGTATAATCATGCAATGTATATGTATAATGCTGACACGTGAATGCTCGTGTCAGCCTTTATCTCCTCTGTGGGCGAGTTTGAACAGAAACCAACAGCACCATTCTACTCTTAAGCTCAGCTAACTATGCCCGCTCCACGACTTATTGTTTCAGGGTCAATGGCACTGCAAGTCTTGGCATCCAACGCTTTTTTGAGAGCGTAAAAGAATAGTACACTGTTACAGTATTCACAAATAAAAGCCACCAATAGCCAAGAATGCTAAGAACTGCAGACTACTACTGCAAGTGAATTTATCATACAGAGCCCTGTCAATTTGTATTCATCTGTTTTACCTGTTTAAACCCCGTCTGTTCCGTTTGATGAACTGTAAACTTTAATTGTGACTTGTTTCTTTGCGGTAAGCCTATAAAAAGTACACCATAAAAAATTCCTACTTAATGCTTTTGTTGGGGAAGAAAATAAACATCTAAGGTTGTGATGACACTTAGCATACATTCAGAAATCTAGCAAATGTAGAATCAGTCTCCTACAACAATTTGTCAAGTATGCAGGCTTTTCACACAGCATAGAAGAGAAAAGGAAGTAGAATAATGAGTTAACAGCATATAATGCTGGAATTTTGTGCTCTCATTTTAAAAGGCATCACTAACATGTCAAAAAAATTTCATCAAAATTCGTGAGGAAAAACGTCTCGGATGAAAGACATAGCCGACCTTAGTCTGCTTTAGCTGATCTGACTGGCGTTAGCATAATGACAGTGAAATATTTTCACCGATCATTGGTCAAAGACAAGCCTCCATCACCAGGAATGTATGCCTGGTCAGGAGGTGGAAGGTAGACACATGCATTATACAGTGAGCTAGGATATGCAAAAAGAACAGCAGCAACTTAGCGCCTCTTACCTGTGAACCCAAAATTGACCGGCATGCTGTCTGTGCTCAAGATCATGTTCCTACAGGAAACAAAACACCTCAATTAATTAGAGTTAAATGGGTTAGGTTCCAAGCCAACATATCCTACACTTATTCATATTACGAATGCATCCCTATCCTAGCATCAGGCAGAACAGTTTTTCAGTGTGGTCTTTTACATCACATATTAAATGCATCCTCTAAATTTATTAACAATTTTTAGTGAAAAAACAACGTTCCTTATGGGAGTACTATATATGGTACTATGAGGAAACTATGTTCTTTTGCATTTAATACAGCTGATAAAACCAAAAATATGTCTTTGATGTTTCCCCTTTAGTCAACGAATAGATTTTCACCAAATTCTTCAGCACCATGCCCGAGAAGCAACACAGTGACAAAATGAGTGATGCTTTGGTACACCACTAATAAATAACCGGCTACATTCCTCGCATTCTTTGAAAAAGTACCTAATCCAATTTCTTTATACTTAAGGCAGTAATGTTGGTAAAACAGCATGTAACAAGACTGGATAAAGAAGATATGCACAATGATATGACCAGCGCTCGTGTCATCATGTGTTCTTTCATGCAGTCTTTTTACGTGCTGTTTTAGCATCATGAATCATCAATTCTCCAACAAACATCCTTTGTGCATTAAATAGCAGTTAAAAATTGAGCAACAGCCTGTAGTGCAAATACTTTCATTAAAATGATCAAAACACAGTGGCATATTATCAGAAAACTTTTTCTGCACGATAGTTAATCGAAATGATTGTTTAAATTAAATTTTAGGCAACAATTGTGCAGCTAAAAGGAGATCAGTGACTGCATTATACCAATAAACCTTACTTACAAAGCATCATGTCTGTAACTGTGCAAACGAGCCATTACAACAATACAGATTAATTATATGCACTGCTCTAAATATCCAGCAACTTTAAAACTGAGGCAAGAGAGTAGCATTGATGCAGGGAGGTCAGATTTGTTGAAATGGTGGAAGGATGTTAAGTGCGCAGCAACTAAAGCATCACAGTCACAGGATTTACACTGCAATGCAAAATAGGGATGCTAAGCTTCTGCCATCTAGCGCCATGACAAAATAGGAGTTTTCACTGGATGATGTCTTTAGACATAGACCTCGGCCCACGAACGACATAATACCTCATACCAACTACTACAAGGCAGCAGTAATAGCTGCTAGTAGCAATAACGTTGACACTTCCAATGGTTGGTTAGTTCACCACAGGTGGAACGCTTCCAACCTTGCATTATTTGGCAAACAAAACCTATGCACCACTCAAGCAAGGACTTTTTCCCCACCCCAACACCTTACAATAAGTCCTACTTCCGCTATCACAAAAATCTGCAAATGACTTTGGTGATTTTGTGACAGGTAAGCAACAGACAGTTCAGTTCAGTTCAGTTCAGTCGTTCAGTCGTGTCCGACTCTTCGTGACCCTATGGACCATGTCACGCCACGCTTTCCGGTCTCTCACTATCTTCCTAACATCACATAACTTCATCTGCAGTGCCTCGAGGATGCCATCTAACCATTGCGTTCGCTGCCTACCCCTTCTCCGGCGACCCTCAACCTTTCCCAACATCAAATCTTTCTCCAGCAACTCCTCTCTCCTCATCAGATGACCAAAGTAGCTGAGCTTTAACTTTAGAATTTGACCCTCCAATGAGCAGTCAGGGTTTATGGTCGACAATATCGACTGATTTGATCTTCTGGCAGTCCAAGGAACTCTCAAGAGTCTTCGCCAGCACCACAATTCAAATGCGTCAATTCTTCGGCGATCAGCCTTTTTCACAGTCCAACTCTCGCATCCATACATCACAACTGGAAAGACCATAGCACAAGTTAGTATACGGATCTTGGTTGGCAGACTAATGTCTCTGCTCTTTACTAGGCGGTCAAGGCTAACCATTGCTCTCTTTCCCAGAAGCAGGCGTCTCCTAATTTCATGGCTGCAGTCTCCTTCCGAGGTAATCTTGGAGCCCAAGAAGAGAAAATCTGTCACAGCTTCCACTTCTTGTCCACTGATGCTCCAGGACTTGATAGGGCAAGACGCCATGATCTTTGTCTTTTAATGTTCAATTTAAGCCCAAACCTCTCACTCTCTTCTTGTACGCGCATCAGAAGTCTCTTGAGTTCCACTTCACTTTCTGCCATTAAAGTGGTATCATCCGCATATCTAAGGTTGTTGATACGTTTTCCAACAATCTTCACTCCAGCTGAAGACTCGTCCAGACCGGCCTTCCTCATGATGCACTCTGCATATAGTTTAAATAGGCAGGGTGACAGTGTGCAGCCTTGCCTCACTCCTTTCTCAATCGGAAACCAATCAGTAAGACCATGCCCAGTTCTGACTGTGGCCTCTTGTCCTTTATACAGGTTCCTGAGGAGACAGATGAGGTGAATTGGAACTCCCATCTCTTGGAGAGCTTGCCACAATCTGCTGTGATCTACGCAGTCAAACGCTTTCGCATAATCAATAAAGCAGAAGTAGATGGGTTTCTGGAGCTCTCTTGCTTTTTCCATGATCCAGCGAAGGTTGGCAATTTGGTCTCTAGTTCCTCTGCCCTTGCGAAACCCAGCTTGCACGTCCGGAAGCTCCCGATCCACATACTGCTGCAGCCTACCTTGGAGGATTTTCAACATCACCTTGCTAGCATGCGAAATAAGCGCGATCGTGCGGTAGTTGGAACAATCTTTGGCACTGCCTTTCTTTGGAATGGGGATGTAAACTGAAAGCAACAGACACATTGTACTAAATCCCAAACATCTAGCTCAAGAAGACCAGGCAGGCCAACCGATGATTCAAATAACGCTAGTGTGAGAAAAGGGTGCGTATGCACCATTCCTGCACCCTTTCTCTTTGTGCACGCATGGGTGTTTAAGCATTTCACCTCTATTCATATTCACATTGTGCACTCCTATCAATTCATTAAAAATTGTCCACGATTCTCTTTTCTTTTTTCAGTTAGTATCTCCAAAAGAACGCAGAAATAAAGCTACTATAGCACGAAAGCTGGCCGCAAATTAGTGTTCAGTTAATCCTACAAAGAATAGAACTGTGCACCTATCGAGCCAAATCACCTGTCTTGCCGATCAGAAGAACAGAAGGAGGGGCATACTGTCTCACTGGCTCATTCTGAAAATTTTAACTGGTGTGAAATACAGTGAAGCATACGAGTGAAGAGAATATGGCGAAGCATGTGACATGCATTTGTATGCCGATACTACCGAATGCTGAAAAGTATGCGTTGACTCTTGTCCGAGACCGTTTCTCTATGCCTCCTTTAGATTCCTCTTTCATCCCTTCCCTCATGAAGTACATCAGGTGTTTGTCACGTACCAAAATTACTGCCCCTTTCTTCCTATAAAAAATTTGCTTTGCTTTTTTTTGCTCTTGAGATTTATGGCACATAAACCATGATAGCACATGCTTACCACTCTGTGTTTGTTCATTTCTGCACTCAAGCACTCTTAGCAACAACAATTATCAATCACATTATGTATATAACATTCAGCAGCACCATATGGCATTTTAAATCAATTCACTTTTTTTTCCCAATAGCCACAAGGTGATTTCTAACCACTTTTCCACATCACAATGGCTGAAAAGAGTAATTTGACAAAAGACATTGACAACAGACTTTGACAACAGACTTTGACAAGAGACTTTCACCTTAGAGTGCTGACGTGCACCGCAGGTTAAAAGGCGAATGAGAAGAGAATAAAAGTACAAAAACATCTACACACCCATAAAAATTTAGCAACATTTAGTGTATATCTTCTTTTGGGAGAAGAAGCAGTGCCAGAGTTAAGGAATCTCGAGACCTACCGAATGCACTCAGCACCCGCTGTACACGTGGTTGCCCGCGTGCCTTCAGCCGGTCCCGATCCACCTCCGATCAAGGTTGTGATGCCACCAGCAATGGCCTGTTCTATCAGCTGAGGGCAAACAAAGTGCACGTGGGTGTCGATGGCACCAGCTGTCACGATAAGACCCTCGCCAGCCACCACTTCTGTACTGCAGCCAATGACAAGGTTCGGGTGGACTCCGGCCATTATGTCAGGGTTACCCGCCTTGCCAATTCCTACGATTTCGTTTCCCTGCATTGGAAACATGGCAGTAGTAGTCAGAGAGACAAGAGGAATTACTGCATGCTGCAAGCTACTGTGGCCTCACATGTGAACGTAAAAATCAACACCAAGGTTGGGTCACGGATAAGCTACTGTGCGTGTTCATCTGTTATACAACTTCATATCTAAGTTTATGCGTGTGTCTAGCCAGCCAGATTCAACTAGCTCTAATGTCCAAAGTATTTATGCGAGCAAAGTTCAGCTTCATCTCAAGAGTGACAGACTTGAGTCCTTACCATATCACATGCCATTTATTTCAGCCTCTCAAGGCCAGGTTTTCTAGCAAATGTAAGTTCACTTCAGAGTGAGATTTCTTTGTCCATGCAAGTTTGTCACAGTTTTATATGAATGTGGAAAAGTTCCACGTCTCTGCAATATTGTAGTTTGATTTGCTTCATTTTTCGTTCAATGACTGACACGGAATTCGCTGCCCAGCCTTCATCAAGGGCTTGGGTCTTGTGATACCGGCACAACAAAAATAAAGCCCTCTGGTTTTGTTACAACAGTCAGTTTTGTACGCATGGGATTTTTCAGACCACCCTAAATGTATTTATTTTCTTAGCTACAGCTCTATATAAAGAACAGACAAAGATGCACGCACTGCTTGGGACTCACAAAGCGTTTGCGCTTAAATGCTAATATCGTATTTTAGCCTTATCCTTGTAAATCCCAAACGGTGCATGCATCTTTGTCTAAAATGCTCCAATTAGCCCAATCACAAAAGCTGCTACTTAATAGAGAAGAGGTTAGCTTTTATGAAAACATTTCTTGCAAACATACATCAATGCGCTGTGAAAAAGAAACGAGGAAGAAGTTTCACCTCAGTGCTGCTAGTTGTGCACAGAGTGCAGATTGCACAATGTCACTTTAACGAGCAAGCACAATGAGCGTAAAGAGGCCCATCTGGCAGAAGGCACAGAATGCCCATCATAAAACAGAACAGCTTAACATTAACGAAATGAAAGGAAGACAAAGAAGAACATGTTAAAGCAGATGCTATGGCCTCTTGGAGGTACCAGATGATCAATAAGATTTGCAATCTGGATGATTTGATGATGAGAGTAATCGCAGCAATGAAAAAGTGAATGATTACGACAGTATGGCCCTAAAATGAAATAAAGCATTTCAAATCAGGAGGTCCTTCATACAAAAGGGCTGGGACAAAAGCGCCTCTGCAAGGAAGCAGCTCTTCAAGAGTGAAACTGGTAGAAAGCAGAGGCTATGACCAGCAGCTGAAAGTGTGCCTGAAAGGCATGCAAAGGCAAGGAAAAACAGTAATGCAAGTGGCAAAAGAAATAGAGAGAGAGAGCAGTACAGAGCTGAGCGAGTACACTGGAAAAAATAGAGAGAGAGCAGAGCTGAGCGACTACACTGCAACTGCAGCATTCTGTTACTGAGCACAAGCTCAAGTTTCAGTCATAGTCATAAAAGTCGCAGTAGTTCCATTCTATTGGAGGCAAAACGTGAAAATACTTGTGCGCTAAGATTATGAATGAACAGTCCAATGTCACCTATATTAACCAAGAGCTCTCCACTAAGTTATGCCTCACTGTGAGGTATAGATTCAACCCCTGAAACTCCGTTAATTAAAAAGAAAACAAAGCAAAGTTATGAAATGCAAACTTTCAATAAGATTTTATAGCACTAGGCATTCAGAAGATGTTTAAATACTTCAAAGAAGCCCACAAATTTTTTTTCTCTGAGAAAAATCTCCACATGAACATCCATGCTGGTTCAGCAGGTAATAAAACTGATTACAACAATCCTATATGCCAACCCCAGACGTAAGTAAACATTTTTATAAGTATATTCACAGCATTTGTGCATTTTCGAGGGTGAAGATAACTTGAATATGAAATCAGCTGGGTGGTTTTACATGTTGGCTAATTAGGCAACATTGTCCATCTGTGCTACTTCCTTTAGGTGAGTGACAAGTCTTAATTTTAGCTGAATATACCATGAAGTTAAATGCCCCCCATGCTTTTCACCCCAATGAAGGGAAAAGATGTGACAATCCTACATCACTCCTTCACATAAAGCACAAATTGTGGAAGTTTTAAATTATAACATGCTATAACTATCAAGGAATGTCTGCAGCCCCCCATAAATTTGCCTCTCTTACAGCGATCACTGCAAAACCTAATACAGTTTCTCAGCAATTATAATTCTCCTTTCTTGAAATAAAGGATGCATATACAGTAGATGCAGATGTCAGATGTCACAGTACTATCATACTGACCCTGCCCTCAAAAGAAATGCTTAAACCATTTAACTCGTTATCCACATCAGCCGGACTATACCCACTGCAGGGTGAAGGCCTCTCCCATATTACTACAATTAATCCGATCTTATGCTAGCTGCATTCACCCGACCCCTGCAAACTTCCTAATCTCATCCTCCCGCCTAATTTTCTGCCGCCCCATGCTACGCTCTCCTTCTCTTGGAATCCAATTGGTTACTTTTAGAGACCATTGTTTATCCTCTCTTTGCACTACGTGTCCGGCCCATGCCCATTTCTTCTTAATTTCGACTAGAACTCAAGTTATTTCTCTAACCCACTCTGCACACTTCCTATCTAGTAACGTTAAACCTACTATTTTCCATTCCATAGTTCTCCATAAACGTGACAAGTTCTTACAACACTGCGAGAAGTCTCTCAGCCTCATCAAAAAGCACAGATTGTTATAGCTTGGAATAGGCCCTAACAGTGCAATATACAGAACAGCTGACTAATATTTGTTATCTGTTACAACTACTACATCATTGTAGTTTTCAGTTCATTTCAGTCAGTCTGCACATATATTTTCCATACCAGTGCCACACATGTGAATCAAGCCACTGTTAAATATCCTTGGCTTCATAATGAAATATGTAAATTGAACTCATTTTAGCTGAGAAGAATTTGTTCAAAGTAGAAAGCATAAACATTAAAAAACATGGAGAGAAAAATCAGAATAAGATCAGAAAAATAAAAACAAAAGTAGAGGAATCAAATATACATCAGCAATAAGCAGTATAATCATGGCAACCAGTTCATGCAAAATAACAGTAAAATGCCTGAACAGCTAACAAAGATACTAATTGTGACAGTAACTGCTAGGCAGTGCTACAAATATTTACTACTGGGGACAAAAGCCTCTGGACTACACGTCTGGCAATTTTGGAATAGAAGCACTAGGTAAATGAATTATCACCTTATTTCTTTAGCACACATGAAAGAACTAAAGTCCAACTTTCACATCGACAAGTATCCGAGACTACTGGCCGATCCGAAAGTTGTGCACTTTTGTTGCAGTTTGAGTGTTCCACAGAGTTTTGTCTCCAGTAGTACAAATTTAGAAAAGAAAAACACCATCTGTACACTACCTTAATGCCAATGTCAGCCTTTACAACACCCAGCAGAGCATCTAGGATGAGGCAATTCGTTATAACCACATCAAGGACTTCATCTGCATTTCGACCAGCCGCTTGTCCCATGCCATCTCGTATAACCTACAAGAAATAAACAATGCCTTATTTTGAACAAAAGACTTCATCCAGTTGTCCTAGTGTGATTGAAAATCATTTTCCCTTCAAATTAGAGACTTCTCATGTCAGGTGTCTCAAACTCATCTCACCAAGTGGGCTTTCAAAGACAAACTATTACTTTCCATGGCCCAGTGGCTGAAAACGGATGAAATGGGAAAAAAGGAATGAGAAGTAAGCAGCGCACGCCTTTCATCACATGTGACTACTTTAACTCTTCCACCTCCTCAAAGCTAGTATATAAGTCAAACCATGTTCTGCAGTCAAGGGGAGTGTAAGGTTAGGAGATTACTACCCCTGCATTTCTACATAGTACAAGCAGGACATGGTGACGGTATCAAATCATAGTCAGAAACAAAGAGATGCAACAGATCTAGAAAAGGGGCCAGGAATTTATGGTCACAGCATTTTCAAAACAAGATCTGAAATTTAACAAGACACATGGAGACTGCATGTTTGGCACACAGCTGTCTTATAAAGCACAGGGATGTTCTACAGAGATGAACATGGGAACTCTTTCAGGAGTGGTTTTGCAAACGATGCAACACCTCTCTTGAGCCCATTTTGTTCTCGTGGGAACACTGTTGACGTGCCCTATCATAACTTCTACAGATAGACTCAAGCTATAGCTGCATTTAGCATTGCGGTACTGGGAAGGCTATGAAAACAGAAAAGGCACGGTAACTGTCGCATGAAGTGCCAAGAGTACACTTCGGAGACTCAAGTTTAGTCAGAGTTATGCGCTGTGAAGAGGACAAGGTTATGAGAAAGAAGGCAGAGGAACTGCTGCACAAAGCTCTCTGCCTTTCCTCGCACAGTGGTTTTTGAAATTTGCTGCCAAGGGCAGTGTAATTTTGCACCTACAAGTGAGATGACATTCCTGAAACCAAACCATTACACCTGGGCTACACAGCAATTATTGCAATATCCTGTGATCATAGGAATTGTTTTGTCTGTTTTCATTTTATATTTTTCCTACTAAACCATACTAGACCAAAATAAGTGTGCTAGGCTCCTATATGCAACCTAGCTTTGTGCAGTTCTTAACTATTTGTAACAAAAACATAGTGGGATAGAACAGAACGACTCATTCTATGGGATAACCAAGCAATCTTGCTGATTATGAGTGCCTATAGTGCACAGAAATGACATACGAAATAGCAAAAGCATGTAAAATGAACTATGAAAGTTACCATTACTGCACAATGCAGTTGTCTACTAGTTTATCATGTTACAAAAGAGGCAGTAACATTTGAAATCTGGATTTGTTAAAAAAGGCTATAGTACTAAACAGACTGACCTCCAGTCCGTGAGGAGTTCGACCATTTTAGCGTGACAGAAGGGTAAACCTCTAAAGTGCCCAATTTCCCATCTGGAATATAGCAAACCTCTCAAATTTTCAGTCTTTAACCGATGTGAAAAGTGACCATGACAGCTACATTTGGTGTAACCTGGAAGCATTAAAGAAAGAATGCACGCTCCAGCTGCTAGAATGGATACCAACAGCCTCCACATCTCAAGCAATCTTTGTTGATTCCTCTAATCCATCCCTACATTTGGTGCCTCCTGATGGCCGCATCTTCTTATCTGCTCAGCAAAAGACAATGCAGGCATACATAACATGAACTGGCATTGTTCACCAGTTTTGTGCACTACTGCAGTGATCAAAAGAGGGCCTCATGCCACAAATGCATCATTTTTTTCAAAAGACAAGGGCAGGACTAAAGGCACTTTTTGTGCAAACAAAGCAAAAAAAAAGAAAAATAAGAGTAAAATTTGGAAGGAAGTAAACTGTCCGAATAATGAATTAAACTTTGTTGCCTGCTGAAATGACCACATTTAGAGCCAACACTACAAAGCGCGCTCTAAATTCAATATTAAAAATTTTAGAACAAATTTAAATTAATAAATCAGCAAGAAGATTGTATGCATGCAACTGGTAAGTCCTTTAACAAAAAATGCTTGTTTCTTCTTTAAGAAAGACCACCCACTATGTCTGACTCACGTATAAGGCCCTTTCTCAAATATTTTGGTTTCGAGGCACTTGCAAGAAAAGGCTCGTCATTAGCTCAACATGCAAGTATGAGCTCTACTAAGCAAAGTGACTAAGAACAGGAGCTTCAAAGGTATTTTAAATATGACTAATATTAATTAGGCACACCCTAAAGAGATGCTACCCTGAGATATAAGCAAACATTGCAATTGTACACTCCACATTCAATTTAGTTCAACTTTACCCCTGATTCAATACAGAAGTTCACTATCATTTTATACTCTTACCTTCCCACCGCCAAACTTCACTTCATCACCATAAACAGTGTAGTCTTTTTCAACTTCAATCACCAGGCATGTGTCCCCAAGTTTCACCTGAATATGAAAGAAGTTTCATAAGTAAGAATACCCTGTAGTGACCTTTAAAGTATACTAGAACATTCCAGCTCCTAAATTCAACAAAGATTCTTCTTTTGGTTGCAAAAATATCACAGAACTAAATGTTCACGATAAATTAATGATCGAAAATTGTAGGTATTTAAGGCCCTCGAAATACTCAGAATTTATAGAGCTGCATATCCGCAGATACAAATGAAGACAGGTATTCTGAGAGTACAGATTATGTATTTATTTTAGCTTGTCTTCAGCCTACTGTCTGCATTGTCTTCTGCCTTAGAACATTACTGTAGGGCCACTGAGTGATCGGAACGGAATATTTTTCATCAACCTCTTTACCTTCTTCCAGGCCTACCTGAGCAGTGTTGCACAGTTTTTCTTTTTTTCTTTATCTCCTGAGATTTTTTTCCTTTTTTAGTACCCTTATGAGTAACACTGCATTCTCTTAAGGCTGCATCTTCATAAGAAGGGTTGGCCCCATAAACATCCCTTAACTCTTTCTTTCCTTTTATGAATAACTAACTACAGCAACAGATGGCAATGACGCCGCACATTTTTAAAAGGCTTCTGCATAGAAGTATTGCTAGCTGTAGAACAAGCAAACATACCCTGTCACCAACTGTAGGTCCGAAGCTGGCAATGTAGTCTGCCCTTGACATCTTATATGGTTTCGAAGGGTACACTTGGTCCTGAAAAAAAAGTACATTATTTTTTTTTTATGCAAATGCCTGCACATGTTAGAACACAATTAAAGATCAAAGGAAAATGTTGTGAAGCAACAGCCTATGTAAAGATAAATGGACACACATTACCAACAACTTGTAGCTCTAAATCAGAAAAGCTCTCCTTCCAAGTTTAATTCGTTGCACAAACTGACATTTCATGCATGCACTGAGGATGCCACACTGAAGAGAGAATTTTAAAAAATTAAACTGAATCTGTCATGTAAAGGCATCCTCAGTAATTTTTAGATAGAGAAAATCACTGTCCTGCTCAGCCCTTCAGTAAAACTACTTTTTTAACATTCTTTGAAAGTTACCACAATCAAATCACCATGTCCTTTCACACAAGCCCAAGTGCCAACCAGGCAATGTGAAAGATCGATCAAAAAGATTTAGACGTCCTAAGGTTATCTTCAAGATATCGTGCGGTGACCGTGACAATTCATACATTCATAATTATGAAAACTTCAGAGACTGATGCAGCATTATAATGAAGTGACTAAGGAATATATGACATGTAGCACCTTGGCTTGCCATTCTAGAACAGCAATGGCTGGCAACTGACCACTGTCTTCACCATAAAAAGTCACAGTAATCATCATCTTCAGTCTGCAAATTACCCCCATAAAATTAACCATACACATTAACAGATATTTACATGATCATTACCTACTAATACAGAAATAAACGACAGCACCACTTCATCACTCCAGTACAAATAACTAGTGCAAATAACAGGCAGGTTACAAGACCTCAATTCAAACGTTTTCATTTTGTTTCTCTCGTCAAGCGTCTGCTCCCCTTCGTAATAACCAAATGCAAGATCATAACAGATGACTTACATAAAAGAGAAATCCCATTAATAAGATAACCAGCAACTTTATTGTCATAAGTGTACGGCTTCAAGTGTGACGCTTGTAAGAATATTGTAGGTGGTCTAAATTAACCTGAAGAACGACCCTATGGCATCCCCGTAGCCCACACTTTTCTCTGGAATGTTAAGCTAAAAATTTAAAATGCAATGTTTAAAGATAACTACCCCATCATCTAATGCCAATGTTCAAGTATTCAGTCAGTGTTTCCAAATGTAAGCAGTAGATGCACCTTTCTTAGTTAAGTTTCACTGTTCTATAAACATGCTTAAGCTAGTTTTTTTAACGAGTATAGACACTAAATTTTTATCAGTGTATTTCTGCCTTGAAATAATGTATAAGACATTAGTAAACATAGATCACACCCTTAAATTTTCCTAAGGTCAGTAAATAATTTATAACTTAATTTACTCTGCCATACAGCTTTGATTTCAGTTTCAAGTTGCCAAACAATAGTTAACTCTGATGTCACAAATGAATATGAGATGTCATGAAACTTACAAAAGTGGCATATAACTCTTCATCACACCGGTGCCATTCCAGCTACTGGAGCCGCTTAGCATAAGAGTTTGCATGAACTTATGATGAATTACAATCACAGAACAAGAGCGGCCTGCAAACTCTGCGACAAAGTGCCCGAATCCAGTGGAGAGCATGAGTTCCGACTCTGCATTTCGAACACTCGTGCTCCGGCTGGAGCAAGTAGGTGGCACTCACGAACTGACGGAGAAAAACTCATCATTCCTTGCACAGACGGGCCTTATTGTCTGTTTTCAAACCTGTAACGTATCTAAGTTGCTCTCGCTGGTTCTTGAGATGTTGGCACCAACAATCTACGCGATAATTTCATTCATGGTCACGAAGCCAACAGCGGGCGCACACGGTAAGAGTTCCTCGGCAGTTTTGGTGCGCCGTTTTCAGCTGCCCCACACAGGCAGTTTTGCTGTCGCCCTTTGAAATGAGGCTGCTCTCCAACCCACTGTCCCTAAAAGAGAGCACTACTGTGAATCGAAAGCGTCGGCAAGTACTGAAGGTCTGCTAAAAAGCACAGAGGGCGGAGCCTGCTCAGCCGAGATGACAAGTGAGCGGAAATGGAGAGCGCCGCTGAAGGAGTATGTCACGCAAACTTCCGGCTGGTTCCGCCGATTTTGGCGGAGCACTTTTGACTGCTCCACGGAACGACCTTGGCTCGACAATTGCTCCATATCTGCGTTTGGTATACAATTGCTCCGAAAAGAGCAGAAAACGTTGCTCTGGAAGTGCTCCAGCCCTGCGATTAGAATTCACCATAAAACTAGGAAGCAGCGAACATACTGCAGATTTTGTACACATTACATGATCTCATACTTATTGTGATGTCGTAACCTTCATTCAGCAACCCAAAACCAGAATTAAAACTACATAAAAAAAAATCAGTTACAAGCTATTTATTGAGTGCTCACAAATCCCATGTGATAATCTGTTGTTTATTAATGTCACACACATAGCTCGAAAGCAGAATTACTCTAGGAAAAGATGTGTCCCTCCTTAAAGGAACACTAAATGAACACCTCGCAGAGAGACAAACAGCGCTTGGCACTAAATGGCAGTAATAGATGCTGCTGTTGGTAACTGCGGACAATGCCAATAACACACACAAAAAAACACACAACACAATTAACCAAGAGTTTTCAAAAGAACATCAAGTAGTTAACATAATAAAATGTGAGTTGAAAACATACCTGCTTTTTATGGCCAAAGCCACGTGCTCGAACTCTCTCCATAACTTGTGGAAGGTTTTTATTTGTCACTTGGCCATCACACAAATTGTTCCCACCTCGAATCACTCTGCAGCGGAAGTAAAAAAGAAGAGTCAATCTTAAAGCATGATAAGAGGAAAAATTTTTACTGCGTGCATAATTTATGTGGAATGAGAAAGATACAATATTTACTGGAAAAACTTTTCTATTCTATTTCAAGAATTAAAAATCAGTTCCAAATTTATTCAAGCTAGAATGTTTTATCGAAGACAGCAAACCCATAAGATGTTCAGATTTGAGTGCATTCCTCATCATGTAAGCGCTCTAGTGCACGTCACAAAACGCAAACATAGAACAAAATGAAAACAGTTTACACTTAATCTGACCCTATATTTTGATATAAGATAATCATATGCCAATTTATGATAGAATAATAACTTCAAAAAATTAGCTATGGTTTAACTATGGTTAAGCCTAATGGTGCAGCAAAAGCTAAGGCCCCCTGGCTACGCTAAGGTTTAGCTTATAGTGGAGTTATGTCTTCTTGTTCTTCTTTTCTTTTTTTTCTTCTTCTCCTTCATCTTTTCCTTCATGGTGCCACGGTAGCACGGTGCCCCGTTGAGGTCTGGAAAACCTACCGCAGTGTAGCTTTCGCTACAAAATGCCTCAGCATAAATTTCTGCCACAGTTTGCAACACTGCATTGAATCAGAGCAGGTGCTCACATCTCGCAAAATACCATATCATGTTCCTACATAATCAAAGGCTGAATTTATAAAGCAAACGTGTGCATTTAACATAAGTTAACTTACGTGCAATTGTTAAGTGCACTACAGTTGAACTGACATCACAGCAGCCGCCATAGCTGAAACCAGAAGCATAGTGGAAACCTGCACTTTTCTTTATTTGCTTATCATCCATTGCTTACATATTGTGAAATTAAGCTATGTTTCGCACTCCATCACGCCAACTGTGACGTCAAGTGCTACCCACAAGATGTTTCACTGTTAAACATTACAAAACACTTCGAGGGAGTGTGTATTTCAAGGCAATGCATTATCTTACTTTGAGCCAGCGATTTCAACAAGGGGAACAGTCCGAGCATCTCCAGGTTCGAAGCGGATTGACATCCCAGCAGGAACATTCTGCCCAGAAAAGTGCAGGAAGCAGAAGAGCAATAGTAAAATAGTTGCCCAAGTGAGCAAGCTAGAAAACATAGGAAACGGTGCTAATTATGCACAGCATGCAAGAACCAAAAGCATCACAACTCAATACCCTATTAGAAGCATTGGGCCCATGACACAAGGCAGCAAGCTTTGAAGTGATTAAAGCAACAATCACCGTAGCAGCCCATGAATCGGAATAACTTCTCTTTATCACTGTCCTGTGTATTCCAGCTTACTTTGTGACAGTTCAAGAAAATATGCATGAACGCACACAACATTCCAAGCATGTGTTGTATCAAAACAGGGACATAACAGTAAACAATAACAACTGCACCATTTTCACAGGTCCACTTTTACTTACCGTAACATTAATTGCACATATACCGATCGATACTTTGTATATGTTACCCCCTAACTTTGGGAGCCGCAAAAGAAGAAAAAGGTTGGAGTAACTGGTTCAACAATAGAATCCCCAGGCTACCAATGTGCAATCGAGAAGCTTCGTTTTTTGAATCAGCCAAATTCAGAAAATAAAACTAGGTCGTATTAAACTGCAACGGCAAGTAAATTCATGAACCCTACCTTTGCAAAAAACAATGATAACAACGGGAGTCCAGTAACTCTTAGAAAATCCAAGTGCACATCTTGTCCAAAATAAGAACAAACCAGATCCTTCTAATCTAAGGAACAAAACGAGTACAATCTACTCGCGAAAGCCCACTCTGTCAGCTGAGCACCACTGCTTTGGCTGTTTCAAGCATGGTTTCATTCATTCCTTTTCCAGTGCTGTATTGCAATCAGCTGTGTAGGATATGTATGAAGAGATCAGCAAAATATCTGAGCCCAAGAAAGGATGGTAACCAATATCACTAACACAATAGCGCAGACTGATGGATGTGCTGCCTAACTTTTCCTAGAATATCACTAGTCCCATTGCCAAGATATCAAGAATGCACCTCTACAACATTAAATATTAAAGTGTTTGGTACAGCTAATCAGTGTTGACTTCCTAAATTCATCAGTATTAGCTAAATGATAGATGTAGACTGAAAATGGCTGGAGAGGTGGTTACCTTAATCTTTTGTGCATTGTGTGTTCACTACTAACCACTAGGATAACTTCTAGATCCCATAAACTTATGCTTATTAACATTCCTGACATCGAGTCGGAAAATAAAAAATCATGTTATCACTTGTGACAGAAACAGGCTATTCGCATGTACTTGTTTGTGTTGTTAAAGCCCTGCAGTGCCCTTAACTGCACACTATGAATGTTCTAATTGTTTCTATGCTCAGTTCACAGCCTAACAACTTTAAAGCGTTATTTTAATAAACTTATCTTGAATTAATTCTCCAGAAATACAATTCTCAGAACAAAACTGGATAAAACCTAGAGTTTCACATTTTAAAAAGCCAATTTCAAAATTTACATGACATACTAATACTGGCAAAATTATCATTTTTCAGTACACCATAGCCTAGCATTGCTCTGACTCCTGTGTACAGCATAGAGAGCTTGGTTATCCCTATGGCGTATGTAGATAAGATGTGATGTCATCTTTCTCGGTTCTTATTTTCTTTCAGTGAATATCACTCATTTAAAAAAAAAAAAGCTCTGTGTGTAAGATGACTTAATAAGCTGAAAACTATTGAGGTTAGTCGGCCATGTCTGGGAGGCATGGCTTATGTCATGTGGTTAAACAACTGAGAGAAGTTTTGTCTTTACGACAGTGCATCCAATGTGTGCAATGGTGCTCTGTTCTTATCTTCAAACTGACACTCTGCATGGAATTCTTGAAAAAGTCGGGGACCAAGAACCCTTTATTCAGTTACGATAGCAGCAACTGCTATGCAGTCTCTGAAGGCTAGAAGGTGGCCAGAGCAGTAGCATAGCTGGCATTGTTCTTTCTTCTATTTCTAATAACTTAACAGTACTTGTTGCTGGGTGAGTTAGTTCATGGCTTCTATTAACAATAAATTGTGCAAAAATAATGGCTACAACTATAACAACAGCAATGATGGAACAGCACAAATTTTAACTCATTTCATTCGAAGTCACACCTTATACAACCAGCGACAAAAAACATGTTGAAAAAAGGGGTAACTGTGCAGAAATTGTTCTCCAAACTATATATATATAAAATCTGATGCTTCACTGATGCAAACATCTATTCGTGCCCTCGTATATGCATTTGCACACTTTGTTGTTACTAGATTCCTTTTTTTGAGTTTGTAGCTGGGTTTTTGTCTCACCCTGGCTCCGAGTCGCATAACGGTCGACCCCAATTCTCAAGGTGCAATTCTGAAAAAAAGCAGGTCGACCTATATGCGAGTAGACAGTGCCATAATTACTCCATTCTAACATGTGCACAACTTTACGGCTAGCAAAAACTGAAAATGCAAACTAAAGAAAAGAAATGAGAAAGAAGCAAACACAAAAAGCCCTGCAAAAGAACACCTGCATACAACTAAAAAATGAAGAGGCAACTGTCTTTCGAAGAAGACTTCTAGTTAATGAAGTTGACAAATTGTCAATAGAGTCCAGTACAACTGTCATCAAGTGTCCCATTCGAGAGCAATAAAACAAGGCTGAGTTGTACACTGCAGGTGCCTGAACAACGGCATGCCAGCCACAGCACATTTATTATGACCACTTGAACAGCACCAATATAACAGATATATAACTGCATGAACCTGCCAAGTCTACTATAGGTTTCCACCCCTAGCAGGTGCACTCTACTTGGTAAGGGGCTTCCACCTGCCACAGCTGCAAGCAGGTGCGAGCCAGCAGGTGACATCATTGACTGGAAGGCCAACCTTGAGCAGATTTCTCTGCTTCGTTCCTGGGTTGTATTAAAACTGTGGTCAAGTTCAACATCTCATATTAAATGACAACTGCCAAAACAAAGGAGCTCATCCATCACCTTGTGACGGTGATGGACGGCGATAATACTGAGAATATTACAATTGTTTTCGTTTTGCACCTGACTGTAATGTGCACGCCATTTTGGGGCCCTACTTTTGTAAAGAAAGATGGAAGCTAAAATTCATTAAATACGGTATGCACACACAAGAAGTGTTGTACCATGCCCTTATGGTGTCCATACTCACAAGTCTCATTCCATATGCCTTTTCTCTGTCGAATATGAGGTACTTGTTTGCTTCGATAAATGGGTAATGGCTTCCAACCTACCAAAAGGCACAGACAAAGGAAGTGATACTCACAATCAAGAAAAGCATACAAGATTGCTCCCCAACCCTCTTCCAGTTAGGACAGCAGACAAAAACACCTTAAAATGTTGTTTAAATTTCATTATCAGCTTTCAAGGCAACAAAAAATGATGTTATATATGAGGGGCTTGATATTAAGCTCTCATTTGCCTGCTTGACAGTCACTTTTGATTTCATTGCTCATTAAATCAATAAGCAACAAACATCAGCCTTGGGCATAACTTCTTTAAGTTGTACAGTAAAGCTAGTGCTAGTTGGTCAATTGAGGTTTCACAAATCATTGTTAGCCTTTCAGACCCCATCAAAACGTGCATCACTTAGGAAAGACAGTTCACATTTCCATCCAAGTAAATCCAACAGTGTTTTTCTACTGGTCATTTTTTACTAGACCCCATAAATCGAGAAAACTAATCAGAAGCAGATTAATGAAAAAAGCTTAATAAAATGTCTATAAGCAGTAGCTAAGCATGGACAACCAGCATAGCACGCTTACCAAGCCTAACATTTCAATGCTTTGATCTAATGTACTCAAATACTATGAGTCTGCTACATAGTTTTGGACTAAAACAAGTGAACAACCTCAAAATGCGTTTTCGCTACCGTTTCTCATGTTTTAAAAAAAACAGCAGTAAATTAGAGCACAGTGAGCCCGGGGTACTTCTTGCCATGCAAACAACTAATTTTTCAAGTAAAGAAACAGGCTGCGCACCATCAAAGCACATCTCGCTCAAAATTCAACCTCAACAGTTTTTAAAAATTGTGCATTAATTGTGCATTTTTGTTTTTAGAAAATATTGACTGTCTAGGCTCTTTGTGAATGTTGACGTTCGGTAAAGGAGGTGAGGAAACACGATTAAAATGGCACTTGGAAAATGAGAAATGGAATTGCCACTCAATTTAGGCTCAGGGTAGAACAAGAGAAATAAGATGGGTACACAGTATGAAAGAGCACTGAACAAGGTTTGAAGGTAAGACTTAGTTTTCTAAAATAGACTCTGTGATCTCAAGTGGGAAGTGGATGGCAGCCTCGGAGATTCATTTCCGAAAATCGATCTTGGCCTCGTAGCAGCTTGCCTGTCGTAACAACGTGTGGCAATGATAATTGTATTTCATTTCTTGGTCTTTTCTAGCTAATAAATATTTCTTTCCCAGTGAAAGTGGCCTCTTCAACATAAGGTAACAAAAGCATCACATTCTCAATTAGTAAATATACAATGTAATGTTTACCCTAAGAAAAACGTTGAATAACTGCAAGAAACAACGTACCTGCACTGGACGATCACTTGTGTTCACTACACGAAGTGAGAAGACGGACCGATCCTCATTTATAACAATGTCCGAGTCTTGTTCGAGGGGCATAACCTTGCCGGGCACGCTGCTCAAGTGCTGTATTGTCTCATGGTCCATATCATCCAGAGGCATGGGTGCAACCCTCGATAGAACATCAGGCTGGAAAGAAAAGAACCATTTAAGCATGTGCAGAGAATCAATATATGAAAGCAGGTACTCATTCTTAACCATTAAATATACCTCACTTCTTACAGCCACAACCAGTTAACCTCTTTAGCAAGGTGCAACTTCCTCCTAGAGCCTCTTTATGGCTTTTTCTTCTTTGCCCCATTCAGAAACGATAATTCTCCAAGGGTATGGAATGCTGCTTTGCATGAACAGCGCTCATATTACCCTCATCCACTTTTCTCTGATAAAAATGGACCGAAAGTTGTACATACTTCCATAGATTCCATAAAACACCAGCAGTGATAATACCACAACATTTATATATCTTCACAGGTGCAGCGTCACGACAGGCACTCTCGAGTACTATCTCTAACCTGTCTCCTGAGTATTGGCTTGAATAAGGGCTTTCATGCACTGTTTTGTTGTTCATGGGAAATACTTTGAAGACTAATAAGGCATTTCACAGATATCTGACCTCTGAATCGGCAAAAATTTTCACACACCTCTAGTTCATATATGTACTATCGTGGACAAAAGTCTGTGGCTCGCGCAAACCGTAACCCAAGCGCATAACTTTCGTATCGGCCAGCAGCCTCGGACTATACTTGCTGATGGGAAAGTTGGACTTTAGTTCTTTCATGTGTGCTAGAGAAATAAGATTATAATTTTTTATATTGTGCTTCTAGTCCAAAATCAGCAGGTGTCCAGTTCAGAGACTTTTGTCCCCCCTAGTACTTGACATTTGTATTTAACTGTAACTCATACCGAGCTCAAAACTGTCATGAGGGTCGCGGAAGAACAGATACAATGATGGCACGGCACATTCGGTCATACTAGATGTCTTTTATACCTTCAAATGACTTACAATACTTAGTAGCCCAAAATGGTAGGCAGTTATCCATGGAACACAATGCTAGGTAGCTAACTTAGCTGTCCAGTTAGTAAAATGCATTTGTGAACATCTATATGGCCTGTATCTAGAACCTGGACTTTATCAGTGGCCTCAGAGAACTGGAAAGCCAATAAGAATGACTGCAGCAAATGCAACTTATATCTTTATAAACAACACCAATGGTGACACACAAGAACATTATTACTTTCAGTGAGTGGAAGGGTATCGTAAAACATGAAAGGATGGCACAGTAGCGCAATAGTACCCGAGAAAGGTTTGTGCTATATGGCAAAGAGTTACTGCAAGTGTTTAAGAAAGATGTGAGAGTGTCCACGCTTCACCTACACATTACAGATATTAATTAAAGCATAACTATTTTAAAACTTTCCCTGTGCAAACAAATTTTTGAAAAAATCACAGCATATAATGCTGTGATTCCACTTTTTGGGTCAATGACAACGCAACCAGACAAAAGGAGAGCGAAAACAATGCATTCATCTCATACAAGAGCCCGAACCTGTGTATCACCGAGGGAAAATCAGTAAATACTCAAGATTTGCAAAGCAAAAAGAAGAAGCTAAGCATAACACTCTGCACAACCTACAGCATACAAAGGACCAGAACCTATCAGCTGTAGTAGGAGTTGTACAAAACAGTGGAGTTTTGAACACTACAGTTCCTACATACAAAAAAAAATGAGCAGCACAGCAAAACATGGCTTGCCATTACTAGTGCAACCACACATAAATATTCCATGTTTACCTTCCTTTTCTCAAAAATGGACACATCAGGCACAGGCAAGAAGCTTCCATGCAGAGCCCACTTCAGGTCTCCATTCCGTCGACAAATAGGAAAATGAAGACAAACCTGTTGTAGTGTAGGATCACACAGATGCATTGGGCAATCACTGCAATACTGTTAACAGGTAGAAACAAGGCATACATTGATGCCCTGGAGCTCAACCACAGAAATTATTTCACTACAGTTTCACATCTTCTTGGTGCAACAAAAGATGCCTAAATTTCCTTTATTATTAATCATGAAGTGATATTGTACATCCCAGGAGTACCCCATCCTCATTTTCCAGGGCAAAAGCACTGAGGAAAACAAATCAGAAAGGTCGAGGCTACATAATACTTTGCACTAAGTCGTGTTTTACATAATGCGAAGAAAACTACCAAATAAATGCAATCGGCCATATGAAAATTTTTTTAATGAATTACTCAAAAATAGAACAGTTCACTAAACAAATTGTTACTGTGCCATGTCCAACCTTGGCCCCAGTTCTCCAAGGATATTGTTTTTAGAACAGTCAGCCACAGGCATCAAAAGTAAGCTGTTTTATTTCAGATTCTTAAATCCTTTCTCCTTTCTTGCTTCATAGGCTACTGGGTATGCCGGTGACTCTAAGCGAGGCGACCCTAGCAAAGCGCCCCCTCGTGACAGTGCCCGCGTGATGCACCAAGTGGGATAACGCGTGTTGAACTGCTGTGTGATGCTTTCCTAGGCAGTTTAGTTGAGTGTTAATATTTTCATCATATTTATTTATTTCATACGTACTTCAGTCTCAGCTTGTTTAAGCTTAACGTAAGGTATTAGGCCCACTCATTCGGCAAGAAAGCATTTCACTGAGTCGGCGAGGTACCGAAGCGTAGTTCGACATGTTGGCGACGACGACACAAGTCAGCCAGCGTTGCTGTTATGGAAAGAACTGAAGCCGCTACACAACCAGTCAGAGTTAAGCAGTGATTAAATCGTAACAAAGTTTCTTTGGGAGAGAGCAAAGCTGTCAGTGCCCGACACGAGGTGCGCCTTGATTCGGACAGTACAGGCAGAAGCGCGGAGCCATTCGACTGCTCCCTTGAACATCGTATACGTAGAGGGTAATCTTGCTAGCGATCACTATTTGCTCGCTTAATTCATAATTGTGATAAGCGCGAAACGTAAGCGCCAAACTTCTCTTAGCATATTTTTTGGGTAGAAATGGGAGCGTACGCCTGGTTCTGTTTGCGTACATGCGGCATCGAGATACACATGACCCATGGCCACAGCTGCAGCAATCCCAGCGATGATGCGAGATCACAATACTTGCCCTCACTACAAAGCAAAACTACAGGGGAAAAATGACTTTTAGCTTTTAAAATGTACAAATTCAATCGGGTGTCTGATCCAGCAGCAGTAAGAGCGGTCACGTGATCCCACTTGCTCCCCTAGGCACGGATCGGCCATTGAGGTTCCCTAGGCATCCTAGGTCTAAGTCCAAGCAAGCGTCGTTTGCTGCAGCGTTGAAGCTCACGCCCATGTGCTGCACTGATGTCATATAGTTCTTAACATTGCTTCCCCTACCTCAATCAAAGGCCGAATGCAGGTATAAATGAATAAATAAACACGCAGAATATGCGCTACACGATAAAGGGGCTGAAAGGTTTGAAGTAAATCAGAGGCAGTTTTCTTGACAGGTGCAAGAGTTATGCAGCAGCTTACAAGTTTGGTGCCATCAGTGAACGTTGCCTCAACGGTCATCTCTGGAACCATCTCGGGCACCCCAGGCAAAACCTGATTTCTGCCTATAAGAGAAGCATTCCCGAGCATGAGTCAAATTAACTCAGCAGTATACAGCGACAATGTAAACATTTAATATGAGAAAAAATTTAGACCTCTCAGGTTTTGGACTACTACCTTTTTATAACTTATGTGCACATAACATATTCCAGTAAAGAGCTAACCATTCTCTACTAAAGTGTCCACACCACCATGTCATGCAGGCATACATATAGAAATAACCAGTGTAGTGAACAAACAGCTCTTATGTTGCAGTTTTCATTTGCCTCACGTGATATAAAACCTCCTTGCGACGTCCCAGCCATTGTTTAGCTGCTAAAGCCGAAGCCAAAGCTACATAAAATAAAAACTTCACTTGTGATCCAACTAATTGTGACAAAAGTTCAATGTGATTGTCTGTGTCTAAAAATGGCATGCATCTAGAAATTCATAGAAAAATACTTCTAATGAAACATTTTGTTTTTTCTCTAGCCGTTTAAACATTAGCTGTAAGTTGCACAAGAAAAGGAGTGCACTGTATATTTGTTTCTCAGTTCTACTGAATGAATTACCTGCCTTGCTAGAAAGAAATAAACCGTATGGCAGAGACTATGATTGGCACCGGCTAATCACATGTTCAGTTCACGATAAAGCCCTTCAGAAGAAAGAATATTCACTGACTGGCCAGCAGTTGCAGACCAGCAAATCATGAAAACCAGAAGCTAAGCCAGCTATAAACTGTTACTACCTGTGGACAGGTTGCTATAGTCATCCACTCACTAAAATATGCTTAGGAGAGATCAAATTCTTGCTCCTTTCTACTGCAGTACTACATCGCAACTTTGGTCTTGTTTGCATGATGATTGTCAGGCAGTCACATGATCCAGGGTCAAAAGTCATTACTCCTCCATATAGTGCTCAGCCATTAAAAGGTATCAAAACAGATAAATTTATTTTCATTTGAATTTTCAGAACAGATAAGTCTGTTTTTTATTTGAAAAAAAGGAGAAAGTTTTGTTAGTGGTTAAAACAGAACTAATGCCATTTTCGTCTGGTTGCACAAGATTAAGCAATCCGAAAGAAGTCACCGAGGCCCAAGTCACAGTATCATTACACAAATTTCAAGAGACTTTTCACCTAAAAGCTGTCCTCCTTTCTCTGTCACTTCGGCCACGCAAAATCCATCTCTGGCGAATTCTTGTATCTGTAAAATAAACAATGTCGAATCAGAACTCAAGAACTGATTATTTCGGAAATGGTAAGGTTTGCTTGGGAGATAAGCAAGAAAACCATGAGGCTATGGCTTGAGCAATGCTTGATCACGTGTGTTGAGTTTACTTGCAACAAAAATGTATGCATTAACTATGCTAAGTAGGCAGGTTTGCTTTATATCCGTGCTGGTTGATGACCCTTCTCTCTTTCCTCTGATGCATAACTAGTTGCAGACTGAAAGTTAGTTGCACTTTTTATTGCAATTTTAATCGAAATAAGATAAAGTCACTAATTATGAAATCTTCAACATTTACGGAGATTTCACTTTTGGTTTATTTCCGTAACAGTAGGAATCAATATTAAAGGCCATTGTTTCTGACATCTGCAATCGTGTGATGCACAGCCTCCAGTACGTGGTTATTAGGCATCAGGACAGGGGAGAAATCTTGTACCAATCTAGTTAGCCACTACAGTTTCTGCCCTCTCCTAACAAGTAAGTTAGGGCATTCTTAAAGAAATTAAAAGTATGCGGCTGAAGTGATGGGGAGACGTGAGGGGCTGATTTGTTCTGAGCCAAGACACCATTTAAAGATGATTAAGTATTTCTGACTAAGTTTTTCTGGCCACTGTTCACAAATTTCCCTATGAGACCAGTGGATAAAAGTGACTACGTAAAGGAATTATGGCAGAAAATTTTGAACTTCAAATCCTCGACCCGTCTGCTAATCCGCACTTTTTCTGGACGGAATTGAGCGACATGAAAAATCAAGGAGGCTGTGTTTAAACTGGAATTGCACAAAGGAATTATAAAACACTGTTTCGCACAGACTTACATGTACATGACCCCTGAAAGTTAAGTGTATTTTCAATAAACGCGTACACGTGACTCACGCAGCTGTACTTGGCAGGCACGTATCAGGGGGAAACGATCGGGGCCTGTCTCCCTCCCCGATACTTTGTTGCCATGGCTCTTTTTGGCCACGAACTGCCCAGAACCCTTCCCTCACCCTCTCTTGCAATATAAGAAGTTACATCAAAAGATTCTGTCTACATGCTTGACCATGGTATTATAATACAAATAATATTTGCCAAAAAACATGCATAAATATATTACCGAAAACTAAATATTAAAATATTATCAGGAACCTCTTCTAGGGGTAGATGAGAACCAAATATTAACTGAATCAATGGCAAAGAGAGCATTCACTGCTCATCCAGCCTCATCTCTTAAACTCAGAGCTCAGAATTATTTGCAGTGATCTCAGCACCGTGGCGCAATTTAAGACAAAACAGCGCGTAGGTATACAATCGAGGGAGCAGGTGTGCAACCCAGATAAAAGTGCACGCTCGGCAGGGGAACTATATCAGCCGGAAGAAGTACTTTTCCAATTGAATTTTTATTGTACGGCTGTTTTCTAGCTGGAAGGGGATGAGATATTCGAGCTGTAAGAAGTGTAAGCTTTCCAACTGGAATTAAGAAATTCCAGCTGGACAAGGCTTCCGGTTAACAATCCAGCTGGAAAAATTGATGTCATTCCAACTAAGATTGATGCTTTCCAGTTGAAAAAGTGGAGTTTACAGCTGGATGTGATTTCCAGTTCAATAATCAAGCTTGTAATTGAGTCTAGTTTTTTCTTTTTTCTTTTTTTTTTTTCGCTTGTAGAGTGCATATACAAGCAGTGTTAGGCGACCAACACTGCTTAACTAGGAGAACACTACCATCGTGATCGCGATGATACTCGTAGTTACGATACCGCAACCATGAAAAGAAAAATCTAGGCGGCTACATATGTGGCAGCGGCAGCGCAAGCCGGAGCACGGCCGGACTGGAGATGGCAGTGAGCGAGGCCACCTCTCCCCTCGTATGTGGCGACCATGGCTAAAGCCGTGGCCTTGCAGAGCTCAGCCAGACGACCTGACTAAGCGCCGCAGCACCCATGGACATCACCTACGAGTGTGCTTGACAGACGAGCAGAAATATCTGGTCATCTGGCCGTACTGGCCATACTGGCCATACTGGCTAAGTCGACGGCATTCAGGTAATTATCGCTACCATGCTCCCAAAACGCCCGATGGATCACTGCCATAGGACTGGCTTAAACAGCCCATAGCTTTCTGCGTCACAAAACTGCCGCCAAGAATCGACGGTCACGAGGTAGCCGCGCTCACTAAACCGGCGCTGATTACACAGTAATTAGCGGAATATTTTGTCGCCTACTGCGAAAAGTGACTACCGATTGAGACAGCCCTTTTGGATAATACACCGCCCGAACCGAAATCCACGGTGAAACGCCACCCCCCCCCCTCCCCCCTTAAAAAAAAAATTATGATGTTAGAGAATTGCTCTGAGGATGTTATTCGCAGAATGGATTTCCTTGGCGAGTACGGCGCATTGATCAACGTGGGGTAGAACAAATTTCCACTCCGGACACATTCTCTATCGCCAAGGCCTCGTACATCAAACCGAGCTGTGCTTAAAATCTACTCCGAACATGCAAGTTTGCCGCCGCGGCCGACAGGGTTCTCTGCCTGTTGTACAGTCGAGACATCCGCATGGGGCGAAGGCGTCCAGGAAGTGTTCAAATGCTGCTTACGGGAGTAATCGGTGTTGCAATTGAGGAATAGCAAACGTTAAAGAAGGGCGAACCAATATCATCGTGACCAACTTTAGGAACGAGTCGCAACACCTGACGAAAGGTACAATTAAAACCCTATGGAAGAAATTACCGAAGTTCGTGAGGCTGTTGCGTTTCCTGAGCAGGATATTCCTTCTGGACCACAAGACAAACAGGTCTTGGAACTGAATCTCGATTTAAAGAAAAAAAAAGAAAAGAAAAAAAAAACTAGTTGCCCCAGGGGACTTCCCGGACTTTTACATCGCTACTACGATATTTTTGCCGTGAAATCCAGTGTTCGCCAGACCTGCCCATCGCAAAATACGGAATTAATGTCGATGGCGCTTCAGTTCTGCGTAGATTACCGGCGACTGAGACGGACCCTGATGATGATAATGAACTGGTGGCCATGCCCTTTGAAGCCCGCTGCCCCGAATCGACGACACCCTCGCTCGGCTCCGTCATCCCCGCTATTTTTCATCGATCGATTAGAAGAGTGGATATTGGCAGATTGAAGTGGGTGCAGTGAGACCGAGAGAGAACCGCACCGGATGGCCTCTAAGTTCAGGGTGATGCCGTTTGTCTTATGTACTGCGCCTGCAACATTTCAACGAATCATGGACACAGTGCTCGCCGAACTGAAGTGGCAGGCGTGTCTTGTGCATGTAGGTGATTTTATCTTTTCAAGCACTTTTGCCGACCATCTTGTGCGCCTCAAAGCGGTTCTCCAGGCTACACGGAACGCCCCAGCCTCACGTTCAAGCCTTCAAAATGCCGGTTCGCGTACCGTCAGTTAGTTTCTTGGTCATATCGTCAGCCAAGCGGGCGTCAGACCCAAAGAATACAGCGGCCGTAGCGTCCTTCCCGCCGGCATCGGACGAAAAGACTGTGAGAAGCTTTCTTGGTAGGTGCACCTACTTCAGACATTTCGTCAAGATCGTCCAGATGGCCACTCCGCTGATCCACCTTCCAAAAGATAGCGTCGCCATTGAGTGGAACGAGGAGCATTCGGCCCGCTAAAACAAGCCCTTCAAGCACTACCTATACTAGGCCACTTCGATCAAGATGCCAACACAGCTCCATACGGACGCGTAAGCCAGCAACAAATGACTGGACAGTAATTGTGCAGTTGCAGGACGGCGCTGAACTCTTTTTCAAGGCTGAGTGTATATAATTACTCCACTACACAGAAAAGGAGTGCTCGCTATGCAGGCTCGCCAACCTCAAGGGCCCCCGAGGCGGCTGGCTCTATGAAGCCTTCGAATGCAGGAGTATGACGTCACTATCTTACATAAATCCGGCCGAAAACATAATGACGGTGACTGCTTGTCTCAAGGCCCCATGCCGCCGGCGAAGGCGAACATGATGGCGCGGATAGCTTTGTTTCGGCATTGAACACGGCAGATATGGCGGATAGGCAAAAACGGGATCCACAGCTTCATCACCTAATGGCGCACCTCAAAGGAAACGGTGTAGTATCCTGTGTTTTCCTGCGTGTTCTACCCACTTTTAGAATTAGGAACGGTGTACTGTACTAAAAACTTCGACAGTAGCCAGACATCGTGGCTTCTTGTTGGGCAGGAAGACCTGCGAAGCGAGATCACGGACGCTTGCCATGATGATCCTACAGCATGGTCACCTCGGTTACAGCAGAACACTTTCACGAATTCGGGAAAAGTATTACTGGCTGAAACTCGCTAAGTATGTGCGTCAGTATACAAGCACGTTTCGCGAATGCCTACGGCGGAAGACACCATGCACCCACACGTCCAGCGGGCCTTCTTCAGGCAATCGAACCGCCGAAAGCTCCGTTTCACACAGTCAGAATGGATTTTCTGGGCCCATTTCCCACGTCGCAATCCGACAACAAATACATCATCATAGCGGCAGACTATCTCACGCACTATGCAGAGTCCCACGCAGTTTCGTTTACGACGGCTACGGAGGCAGATAAATTTTTTTGTCGAGTGCACTGTCCTCCGGCGTGAAGCACTAGCATTTTTATTAATGACCGAGGTACCGCATTTACGGCACAACTCCTACAAGAGATCCTGCGTCTGAGCTAGTTGTATACCAGCCACCGCCGAACTACTGCGTATCATCCGCAAACCATGGGCTGACGGAGAGGCTGAACAAGACGATGATAGATAAGATCGCCATGTACGTGGACGGCGACCATGAACGAGGTGTTACTTCCACTTATAATACTGCAGCCTAAGCCCGTTGTGCTTTTGGCGGTGCGGGCTGGGCGACGTTATTTTTATTTCTTTTTAATTGCCCACACTAAGTTCAATCCAAGAGACAACACAACACGTACATGTCCCCCTTCCAGCTGGAGCATGGTAGAAAAGTCACCACAATGCCCGACGCTATGATGCTGCATGAGCCGCCTGGCTGTGTAGCTGATGGTGCTCGACTATAGTATGCGAGGGCTCGGTAACTGGCACGATTACATTTAAACACCAACAACGTATACCGCCGCTCATCGCTTATCCGGAGACATGACCAACATGACGTTGACTTCCGACCTGGTGATAAGGTCTGGGTATGGACACCGGCTCGCCGTCGAGGCCTCTCAGAAAAAGTTATGAGGCGGTAATTTGGACCGTACATGGCTATTCGTCGCATCGGTATCTTAACTACGAGGTGCTGCTCAGCGGAAGCCGACCATCATCGCGCCTTTCCACACGCCATTAAGCCGTATTACGTGTGATCATAAGAGAGCCCTTCTTTGTTTTATCCGCTACATTAACCACCGCCAAGCAACACGTGCAGACATTATGCGTCCTTGTGCGCGTGCTTGTGCGGGTGCGTTTTTCTCCTTCCAGACTAGCATTAGACAAACTTTTTTTTTTTTTCGGAAGGGAGGCAGTGTAGTGCCCAAAAAAAGACGAAGCGCGATAGCGATATTTTTATGTATATACCACTACACAATGGCCGATCTTCCCGTATGGGTATGTGCCACGTTTAAAAAGGGCTAGAAGAAGAAAACTTGCACGCGATCTGGGTTCTCATGCTGTAGCGCTGGTTTTTCCCGTTGCCCGTTAACCTGAGGTCTCTACCGTGTGCCTGTGTCCCTGTGTGTCAAGGCGTGACACAGGTGCGTGACGAGACGTGAGGCCTTCAACCTTGATTTTCTCGGCGTTGTATAGCTGCGAGTAGGGAAGGGGGTAGGTTGTTCTGTTAATTAAGAAAGCTTGGATTAAAAGGCAAGGGTTTTTTTTTTCTTTCACGCATCTCCTTTTGCATGATATGCAGCGTCAGACTCAGGTTTTGATATACCGAGACATTTTGTTTCTTTCTCTACTGTTCCCGTTCTCCTGTATTATCAGACCGAGGATCCCGATGGAAATGACCAAGCCTTGCCCGTTCACTTTATTATTGGTTAGCAGGAGGTAGTATTTGTTAACTCTGGGGATGTCTATTCTGATTAGAAGTCCTTATTTGGGGTGAATGCATTCTTACCCTATCGCTATGACGTCGACTCCCCTTTGTAGGGTCTCTTCTATCTCCGAAGACCCGTCGAACTGAAGATGCAAGAAATATGTCCTAGAACTCTACCCTAGATCAGATTTATGGAAAAAAGTATTTGATGGCAATGAAAACCATTAAACGAGGAGAACCTAAGAAATGCACTGCAAAATACAGGACCTTCTTCCGAGAAGCCATTCTTAAACCCTTACCAAGGAATTTGACTGGTAATGATAAGATGCGGGCTTATATCGTTCAGTCCTGCCGATATCTCTACCAGTTTTCACCGTACACTATCAGAAAGCTTCTTTTTTATTTCCTCAAGCACTGCTTTTACTGTTTACGCTTGGCGAAGAGCGACTGTGATCCGCTTGTTGCTATGGCCTGCCTGTTCCCTTTTCACTATCTTTCCCGGGAACCGTGTATGCAGCAGTGTGCTTGCAGCGAGAGGCCCCTGAGATAAGTACCTGTACTGTATACCTCCATCTCGCTTAACTCTATTCCTCTGTTTGACTGCCTCAGCAGAGGCCCCGACTTATCGTTAATCCTTGACATATGCCGACCCCAATCTCGTCCCCTTTTTCTAGTGAACCCTTGTTCATTATCTCCAAAGAGCCAAGTTCTGCGATATCTGCCATACAACTTTTTTTCCCGTGTTAGCGACAGTATACCCTGTCGTCTGTAGCTGCGTGCTGTACGTAAATGCAAATGTAGCCTGCACTGCAAGCGGCTGCTGTACCAACCAGCTGCGCTCTTTCTTAGACCGAACTAAGACTCAGCCAGGAAACAGATCGGGCATCTGCTTTTAAAAACCGATTTACTTCTCTTTTCCGGTGTCCTCACATATCCGCTCGCAGTTCGCACATCACATTGCTTATGCGAATCAGTATACCTTGGTTGTTTCATTAAAGAGTTTCTGACGGCTCAAGAGTTTGGCCCCCAAGAAATATCGGGCGCCGTAAATTATGTAAATGGACAGAACCTTTGAAACGCCTGGCGTCGTGGGTTAGAGACACATAACGGGGAAAAAAAAAAAAATGGCTATCAATGAGCCAATCCAATCGTAATGCATTTCAGTAGACTTACATTCCCTTTCGTACGACACGACCGTGACATCACTTATATTTTTTTTACATCGCCTTTATTGTTTGTTTAATTTTCTTAGTACACCTAATATTTGCGTAACTGTTTTCCTCTCGAGGGAAAGGTTTACCACTTGTATTTGTCGTTCGGTTTGCCGAGTGCACCGCAAGCGCTCGATGCTTTGTAAGCCGCTCGTGGAAGGACCCGTTTCTAACACCTAGCAACCGGATCGTTGGTTGGTTGGGGTCTTTGGGTTATTCTCAGGGGGGGGGGGGGGGGGGGGGGGGGGGGGATACTGGACACGGGTTATGCCGGCCTTAATTTGCGGCGGCACTCTTGGTGTCCGGGGGGAAGGGGAGATGGGATGTTGGGAGGGGAGGGGGGGGGGGGGGGATCGCTAGAAACTGGCATCCCGCGCTCCTCTTCTCACTTTACTTTCCCCCTTACCCTCCGCCTTCCAAGAAGCCAGCCTCTTGGTTCTTTCTATGGCGGAAACATTCCAGCCTTTCCCTCCTCCTTCCAAAATGAGAGGATTCCCCTCTCTTTTGCATCTGCAAATCATGGCAGGTGCAGGCTTGAGAAAGCACCGGAAACCGGACAGTTTTAGCACAACTCTAAAGTCCCCGTTCTTCAGAAAGTCCGGCATCGCCTTTGTTGGCATTGTGGGAGAAAAATCCACATCATGCCCCTCGCAGGCAAAATGGAGGGACACTGATAGGTCGGAGGGGTATGTGACGTCACGAGACCACATGATGTCGCGTTACAGGAGCTACCAACTCAGATAGCTCATTTGAGATAAACTGATACAGGAATCGAGCCAACCGGTACCCCCGAATCCCGAGTGAAACACTCCACTCCTACATAGATAATGCAAGCACGTTCGTGCTTAGTTAAAGCAGGATTTTATATCCATGCCGGGCAGTCTTGCATACAAGACTGCATGCTAATAAGTATAGTTTACTAAACCTTTATTTGGGCGAGCTAGTATAGATTCATTATTGGAAAACACTGCCTGCGGGTGGCACAATGCCTTAGCAATATGCAGCATGGTGGCACTTTATTGGCGTAGCAATAAAAGGTCGTCTGATCGGCGGGCGATGTAAGGTTTTGTTCGCTCCGATTAAGCTCGGAAGCGATGCTGGCTTGGGCGATCGACCGCAGCTACACGGTTAGCGGAGCGGGAATCGTTGTTTGCCGCGTGCAATAGCGTTATTTGTCAACTTGTTTGCATAAAAGGTTCCTCTGTTCGGAGTAATATTGCTTGGACAAAGTTATCGCGGCACTTGACGCCTTTATCGACGCTGCTGGTATTGAAACAGCGTACCATTGGGCGCAAGAAAACTGTGTCAGACAAGAAACAATTCCTTATTGCAAATAAAGGACAAAGGGAGAAAGTAACATACTATGCTCGCAGCGTTGAATCAGCGGGACAGCATTTTATAAGAACACATCGGAGGTACCTTAGCAGCTTTGTATGCGATGCACTGGATGCAAATAAACAATAAGAAGAACGGCTGATTGGGCGAATTGGTGAACCATGATGGACAGTAATATAAGTGCGCAACAAAGACGAGACAAAGAGGAGAAGTGGACAACGACGGCGCAGATCGTTGTCCACTTCTCCTCTTTGTCTCGTCTTTGTTGCGCACTTATATTACTGTTCAAACAATAAGAATGCACTCGAAGGCCATATTTCCTCTATTCTTGTGAATAATGGCGCAACGTTTAAGTTGAATATTTAGTCGGTAGCCTGATGGTTCTCTACACCGGTTGTATTTCTGATATTTAGCAGTTCTTCCACTTATGCACATGCTGAAGCGACGAATGAGTCATCTGCTTGCGGAGAGCGGCCATTTGGGGAATACAAATAAAATCTTTATGTATCCCCCTCACACTTCTACACTGACGGCGTGTGCGGTTCAAATTCTCGACTACGGTTCAAATTATCATAGCCTGGGTCGCTTTGGGTCATTAAAACCCATAAACCAAACCAAATTCTAGATGTCTGTATATAAACACGTAATATTTAGTGCACATAATACAAATGCGCAAAAATTACATAATACTTTTTTTTTTTTTTTCAAACAAAGCGTGTAACGTAGGACGTCCAACGATAGATAACAATTGGGTCGTCTCTCTCTGCTTCATACGCGGACATGCGGCATTCTCTCGACATAACTGCACTACATTGCTTCGGACCTACACCACAGAGGTCAAGACAAGTCCAAGGACTGAACTTCGTACATTAGAAAATCTAAGAGAAGTTCAAGGCGAGAGACTTCATTGGGAATCGGCGGCTAGAGCACTGCGCATTTTTTTTTTTTTCTCAGAATACGAAGTTGACCAATATGTATCCTTACCGGATACTAATTTGAGGCATCTGAGAGATATATATTCAGTAGCTGTTTCCCAGGCAGTCAACCTGGCATGCTGCTCCAGATGAGTATCGAAACAAGTGTAAAATAAAGATGAAACAGAAATCAATTATACACGACACTCACAAACACACACGATTTTCACAGGGTGTGCATCAAATATGTGTCGTTAAGGCAAGTTAGTGGAACGCCTCTCCCACACGCAGCCGAAGGCGAAACACACCAGAGGCGTGCAAGTAGATGCGCTCAGGCACAGGGCGCCATCCTGACAAAGTCCTTAAGTATTTTGTAAAGTGTCGCAGCGCGTATTAAACGTCTGGCAGCAGCAAATCAACTGTTCAAGATTTACGAATAAAGTAGTTTGCATATGGCACGTGTAATCAGTCCGGTGCAGGCAATTCTAGGCCAGGGAGCGCTAAATGCGCAAGAAAACGATTGTTTCCGAAGCCCAGTGCGGGCTGAGCCGCCGCACCAGCCAGCGAGAGAAAAGGTCCCTGTTCACCAGCACTCTCTGGACAAGCGTTCTCTGAGGAAGAAAGTATCGGAGATTTAATTTGCGATGCTCTCATCAAAACAGACTCCTTTCCTCGCCGAACAAACACCGAGTGTTGCGCTCCTAAAAGATGATCTCTCAGTCAATTGCGCAGCTAATTCTCTCCTCTATTTAGTGCAGCTTAAAACGCTTTCAGTGTGCGTTGACTTGTACCACTGCACTAACGTATACGCCACCTATGAACGCGGTAAATTGTCTTGATGAAAATCGAAAATAAAAAACAGAAAAAAAAAAAAAACGTGGGCTCAGTCGATCGAAAATGTGCATTATGGAACAGCAAAAACTGCGCGGCACGAGTGCACGCTTTGTGGTTGCTTTCACGGGAAAGCTTGGAAAGTTATTTGTTGTGGCAAACGTTTCCGATAAACGCGCTTTCGCTCCGTCTGGCCATAAATATAGGAATATAAGCTTTTATCCGCACGTGTCGAAGCCTCAAGATGTTTTCATCTAGGCGTAGGCGTGTGCGGGTTATCTCAAGTGTGCGCGGTGCACATAACACATTGGCGGATGGCGAAGAGGTATCTTTGTATTTGTTGTGCTCGCGCCGCGTCTCTGCTGCCACATTGCTCCCGATTTCTGCAACACCGCTACGGCCGCTACTGTGCCCGACGCTCTCAGATACTACTCAAGTGCGCGGTAACCGCCACACGATTCCTCCATGGCAGAAAGTAGTCCGCTGTTAAAGATCTTCTTGTTAACTAAATAAAAGGCTAACATCACACCAAATTATAAGTCCAATTATTTCGATGCTCATGACTTATACGGCTTTGTCAAATATTCTTCTCCTCCTCCTCCTGGTGTTCAATTATCAAAAATATAAAACTGATTTAGTTTATTGTTCAGCGGATTAATACATACACCACGTGTGCCAGAGTGGTATCCCCTTTTGAAAAACCCCATAGCAGTTTCATATCGGATTCGGTATACCGGATTATCGTACAGGCTGAACTGGCATGAAACCATGCGGGGTTGATTATGATTCTGGAATTTCCTTTATGGGTAGGTGGCTCTCGTTTCTGGAGAAAGCATGAAGAACTATAAAATAACACTACATGTAAAAAAAAGAAAAAAGAATATTCGCGCACAAACTAGGATTCTATCTACGATCCTTCTGCATCGCAGCCCAGTACTCGCAGTCGTTTTTTTCTTTCTTATGCAACTAAACCTTGCTGTTTCGCACAGAGTCTCTTTCTTGGATGTAGAAATTTTGATCTCATGTTCACCGATTTCCCTTCAAACACGCTGAATCTTTTTCCTGGCTATCGCGACGTGTCACCAATGTCCCGCATCTTAATAACGCACCTGTTCTTTGCAGGCAGATCTCAGAACATCCTCAATTATAGCCATTGTGCAGAGCATGTACCGCGTTTTGTTGTTGTTTTAGTTCTGAATGCCCACCCATCATGTAATACCCCTTATGGAGTCTGAGGTTAAAAATAAATAAATAAAAGTGCAACATGTTTTGTCATCATCTTAGAACACATTTGATCTTTGATACATACAGATATCCCAGCAATGCGTGTCATATTACATATCTTAGCTTCGCATGCTTTAGATCTATACCAGACCAGTCCGCCCAATTTAGGATCCATATATTGTACGTACATGGTCTCACCGGTATAAGCTACATAACGGACTGGTCTATCCTTCTTGAGCGTTATACCACGGTCCATCTTGAGCCCGTTTGAACTTTACACAAGACGGGTCACACCGGTATGAGATTGATACCGGCCCATACACTCCGGTAAAAAACCAGTTTGGTGCATACGGATTTTTCAATGGGGTTCTGTTATAAAGAGAAGAGAGATAGGAAGCGTGCAGAGTGAGTCAGACAAATAACTCGTGTCAATGACATTCTAGTGAAAATCGATTAAAAATGGGCATGGGCAGGTCATGTAGTACGAACAGAGGATAGCCAATGGTCGCTAAGAGTATTAGGGTAACACATTGGATTCCAAGGGACGGAAAGCGAGCAGGGGGCGGCAGAAAGTTAGGTGGGCGGATGAGGTTAAGAGGTTCGCAGGGGTCAAATGGGGGCAGCTAGCACAGGACCTGGTTAATTAGAGTAATGTGGGAGAGGCCTTCGCCCTGCAGTGGGTATCGTGCTGCTGTTGATGATGATGATTGTGATGGTAAATATAAAAAAAATGGCTGCGGCTAAGCTCGTTATGTAAGCGCAAGCTTTTTATGATGTGCTGCTATGTCAGGTTTGACTCATATAGACAAACGTGTGTTTTGCACCGTATATTCTCGGTTTCGTTAAATAATTAGCATGATTGGTAACGTCAGCCAGATGATCAGAGTCAGCCTGTCATCAACTAAACCATCCCTACAGCGCAGATGGTCCCGGCCGACTCGTTTCATATCCATAGCGAAAAACTGCGAGGCGGCAGTATTTATGCACGCTTATATATTGAGTTATGAATCCTGAGGATCATCATATTTATTTCTTGCGTCTATGATACGCAGTCGAAGCACTGGTTCCGGGACGTGGCTCCTCTCTGTCTGTCTGCGAACGTATTCGGGCGAGCGGCGAGTCACGTGGTTCAGCGTAAATGCGAGGCGAACGAGCGCCGCAGCTGGGGTATGAGTGCGGGCGGCGAGTCACGTGGTGCGTCACGTGGCTGACACACCTCAACTTCTCCACTTTAAGGTCACATTTACCGCGCCGATTACCTTGGCTCGAGGAAACTAGTAAAGCTTTCGCTTTAAAATTAAGGCGCTTGCTTGAACTTCCCCCTCGACCTCAGCTTTCAAAGAAAGGAAGAAGACTGTCTATGACCCCCCCCCCCCCTTACCACCACCACCACCACCGTGCTGATTTTCATTCGCATAAATGCAATTTGCCACCCTCTCTGTCACTAATTCATTCCTCCAGTATCTCTCATTGGCGCCTAATAGCCGCAGTTGCTTATGTCGCCATCAGCCTCGTATAAATATTATCTCACACGGCTAAGCAATACATTGATGATTGGAGACACAGCGCAATCAATGAACACACGGCCAAATGGTCATCCGGCAGACACAGGTAAAAGCCTCCCGAAAGCAGTTTTCGAGCATTCCAATCAGAATTGTTTTATATTCCATTTAGGCTTTAAACCTTCAAAGGACAGGAAATATAAGGAGGCATACCTAAGCTATAAATTTAGAACACTGGAACCAACAGGAATAAATATCTCGAAAGAGACATTAAAATCCCTTAAATATATTTCCTATCCTGAGCCATAACCAGTCAGGACTGTTTGTTACAACACGTATATACTAAATCCCCCCAATAGCATTTTTTCTTCTTATCCCTTCTGAATTGGTTTCGCATGGTTTCCTATGATTTGTTATTGCTGGAAAGCTCTTGATATCTATATTCCCCTGCAGCTGTATTCATTATCAGGACCCTTTGGAATGCCTTTCTCCTTTCAAGAAACACGTTTCAGCATCTAGCCTACTTTATGTGCTGACTCGTCATTCACCCCACATTGTAGCTTTTCCTGCTGCTGCCACTTTTTATTTTATTTTTCAGGCCACAGGATCGTCGGTTCCAGGCTCACAAATTCATACCCAAGAAAACAAAAAAAAAAAAAACGTTCTTTCACTCCTTGCCCTGCTTCTTCCTCCTCCTCCTCCTCCTCTTTCAATTCCCCTCCCTGGCTCTTCTTCCGAAGCAAAAACACATATCAACCCCCCTCATTGATGATCGCACTGCCCTGAGGAGGACAAGACCCCTTGTCGAAACCTTTGCTTGGCTTGGCTCGGCTCCCCTCAACCCTTGTCCAGTGCTCTTCCACAATATATAAAGTGAGATATTCAAGAACCGGGTCTAAGCTCAAGTAACCGACGCGGAGCCTTCAACTTCATCAGCACTGCCTTCGACAAAGCCTCTTGATAACTTTAGAGGAACGATAGGCCGCAAATATCCCTATCGAGGCCGTTCGAGTAGTTCCATGCATGTTTACTTCCGTCAAGTATCCAAGGCGATCCAGGAAAGGCACGAACCGATTTCCGAACACTGCGTCGCGAGCACGCTGATAACGCGCGGTTATCATACACCTACACGCGCGCACCGCGACGCGTGGCCCTTCCTTTCCTGAGCTCAGAATTTCCAGTGACACTCAATAGAAAGGTGGTCGAACCGCGTACAACGCTTGCCAGGCTTCTATTGTCACAAGAAGAATGTTCAACTCCCGTACACAGCTGCGATAACGGACCGCGCGGGTTTGTTGAGCTTTGCGTAAAGAAACGAAAGGAAAAAAAAATAGAAAGGAAATAGAAAGGAAAAAAAAAGCGGGAGTAGGGGATTGCCGCTTTTTTCCTGGGACATTTCTATCTGAGCTCGAACAATGCAACCACCGGGAGATAACCTGATCGGTTGCTGCGCCCATAATCACCGGACCGCCGTAATCAAAATTAATCGAGAGCCCTCCACTATACATCATGTATGATAGCACATGTAGCTTTGGTACGGCAAACCTAATAAACCATAATGTGGTATACGATGTTACTCGTATTAAAGTAGCAGTTCGGGCCAGTTGATTGACCATGAAGAATGAGGCATTGGAAAGCTGCAGACGTGTTCGTTTCAAAAGCTCATGTGCAATTTCAGGACGTTAAACCGTGCACACATACCGCTTACATATATCTACACACCCTGTCGCCCCATAGCCTATCTCGGAGTTATCAAAACATATGGTCATTATCGTGCACGCTTGCGCAGCTAGAGGAAACATCACGTGCTTCCATCGTATTCACCGCACCGTACAACGTCAGGAAAGGAGGGTGCCTGCAATGAATGAGTCAGAAGAACATGCCCGCCATGTATCACGACCATCTTCGCTGCTGATATAATTGATTTTTGAGCAAGGCATGCATTCTCCCCGTGTATAACTAAAGCTGTTGGACTTTTCGGTTTTAAGCGACAAATAGCATTCTTGGTACGTGCGGCATTGCTGGTCTGATGCCTTCGTTAGCAGCCGTGTCGGCAAATGTGTCAGCGCTTCGGGTGCATGCCTTATAAGGGCATATGCCAATCGTTACTTAATCGATGGCATTCGAATCATATCGGAACACGATTTAAAGCAATTCTATGATAACTGCGCGATAATCAATGACTGATTGAGTAATAGTTAAGCAGTTGCCCGTAGCAACACATGTATATGGAATGTCAATTCTATCTAGCCCTAACCATGCACTTACTATTTAAGACGAGTGACGACCTTGAGTAACACTAACCAAACATTAATTAGTGCTCACAAAACATTAATCACATTATTTTAATTAATTAATTAATTAATTAATTAATTAATTAATTAATTAATTAATTAATTAAGAGAAAAGGAGATGCGGTAGTGGAAGGCCTCGGACCACTTCGCCACTGACGCTTTCGCCTCATCGCACTTTAGTGGTCCAAAGCTCCCCTGGAATTTTGAATAACCAGCGTGATTGTGCGGTTCCAGCTACTTCTCCTTTAGCTAACTCGCACCTGCAGATCGGGAAGTACCACATTCCGGCCGCCTGCAGGCGAACCACTGTTCACTATCTACCTGTTCAGAGCAGTTAGTCGGTGAATTAGGTTCGTCCACTGCATGTAAAACCAAGCTCGCGCTTTTATCCGCTGGCTGTCTCAGTAAACTTGCGTTGCATTTTTCATGACGCTATCTATTCTTTATATAAGCACAGCCTAAATGGTATACCATTTTCACGTTAATTACTGGTAAATACGCTGTTCATGCGTGCTTTCAGATACGCCGAGGTACAGGATCTCAGTGGCTTTATAGTCACATATGATAGCCACTTTAAAGTACATAAGAAAAAATTCAGCCATCAGAGATATTTTTTGCCGAAAACCACCGAAAAGTGTGTTCTGAAATAAACACAGGAGAATTCCGCCGGATTTCCGCCGCTTGCACAAAACATTTTAGACCAGTCTTATTCAGATCTTCAGGCTGAATCAAATCTTATAGGAGTCTAAACGTTTTCTAACCGATAAGGCGCTTGCACGAAACAAACTAGACTGGAATAAGACATAAAATTTTCAGGCTGAATCAAATCTTATTGGAGTCTAAACGTTTTCTCACCGATAAGGCACTTGCATGAAACAAACTAGACTGGAATAAGACATAAAATATTCAGGCTGAATCAAATCTTATTGGAGTCTAAACATTTTCTAACCGATAAGGCACTTGCATGAAACAAACTAGACTGGATTATATAAGACATAAAATCTTCAGGCTGAATCAAATCTTATTGGAGTCTAAACGTTTTCTAACCGATAAGGCACTTGCATGAAACAAACTAGACTGGAATAAGACATAAAATCTTCAGGCTGAATCAAATCTTATTGGAGTCGAAACGTTTTCTCACCGATAAGGCACTTGCATGAAACAAACTAGACTGGAATAAGACATAAAATATTCGGGCTGAATGAAATCTTATTGGAGTCTAAACATTTTCTAACCGATAAGGCACTTGCATGAAACAAACTAGACTGGAATAAGACATAAAATCTTCAGGCTGAATCAAATCTTATTGGAGTCGAAACGTTTTCTAACCGATAAGGCGCTTGCACGAAACAAACTAGACTGGAAAAAGACAGAAACTGAAGACTCGAATAAGACTGAAATCTATAGGCTGCCTCAAGCAGTCTTATCCCAATCTTAAAGTCAGTCCAACATGGCTGCCCTGCGCTTGGTCTGCCTCGAGATGCTCGCCGAATACTTGTTGCGCCGCGAACGTGCGTTCCGTGTAAGGACGAATCCTCTCGATACGTTAGAGCGGAGCAGCTGCAACGGCGTTTATCGCCGTTCGCCCTGAAGTCGAACACTCGACGCGTCGTAGCGGCGCTTCTTCAGGACTATAACTCAGAATGGTAGGTTATAGGGCTTCAACCTCGCCTCGGCGTTGGTCACTCTGTCACACCGCTTCAAAGCGAGTTATTTTGAAACACGTCTTCGTCGCCCGAAAACACCGATCGGAAACTTCTGCATGAACAGTTTGCGAGTTCCTTGTCACCCCGGAAAAACAATTTCGGCAACGCTCTTCTGCCGCTCACATGCTCTCTTCTGTGCGCGATACCTGTGTGCATGTACAGCCTTTGTCAAAAGTGTACAGCCCGAGGGGTCTGCTTCCGTGCCCTGTAGTGGAGCTGATTTAGCATTCTTCCCATTGGAGGGGGTAGGGCGAAAAATCTTCTTATCAAAAGATAATATGAAACACTGGAGATCCATTACAAGCCACAAGAAGTGGCTCAGAACCAGACCCCTTGGGCTCTACACTTTTGACAAAGACTGTACACAAGCATGCATATTGGATACACCCACGCTGTCGAGCTGCATGTGCATTTGGCAGTGAGGTGTGGGAGGACTCGGACGGCGCATACACATGAAATAAAACGCGCGTGCACGTTACGCCTTCAATCTTCCGAAACGATGAGTGCGAAAGAATTTCAAAGAAGCAAGGCAACACTACTCTTGTGTTAATAGAGAGTTTTAGCTTACCGTGATCCGCGATCCGCTACCGTGATCCGCCACCGCGCGTTCCATTGCGCATGCCCAGATCCCCTTGACGCCGATAGATGGCGCCACATACTTGATGTCGGCACATAGACCTGCCGCGTCGGGACCAATCAGCTTGTGCGCCCTGCCCACGCACGGTAGCGGGTCACGGTAAGCTAAATCTCTCTAATCTGAATTTTAAGACGCCCGGACGAGGAGCTCGTGTTCACCTGTGAAATCCGATTCCGACTTTGCAGCGATCTCTTCAAATGATCTATTTCTTGAGATTTCGCTGCTAATACATTCCGTGCACCACAAGGGTGGTCACTCACCAAACATTCTTGGCTAAAAACAACGACGACACGTACACGCACACTCCTCTGCCGCCACGCGCACAGACTATGGGCTGGCTCTTGCGCTGAGTTCGGCTAGGAGACTGGCCATCGCCGTTCAAACTAAAGAAAACAGGACCAGCTCTACAGACAAGGGAGGTAGATGGGTAGTCGCAGACTCGTCTGCTAGCCCCCGCGCGAACTGTTGTCGCGTACAATTCCGAGAAGTCTAGGAACTGCAGAAGAGAGGCTTTTTGAAAGACGCCCTCGTCAGGAGTGCACGTTAATTTGCGCACAAGAATGGGACTGGAACGGAGGGGAACCGCGGCGGCCCCACCATCGATGGTGGTGGCAGAGTATTGAGGGAACTAACGAAACCCCAACGGGACGAACTCAGGGAAACTGCTCTACTCATTTGTCTTAATGGCCTTAGTGCGAGAACGGCGATGGGTCACTGTAGAAAGCATGCGTCATTTTGTGTTCGTGTTATATTCTTTTCGTTTACTTTCACTGTGCCAGTTTCCGATGCCTTAACGGGGATAGGTTTGGTTTATGCGGTTTAACGTCCCAAAGCGACTCAGGCTTTGCGGTGATAGCTATAGCGTGATCTTGCTTTTCATTTCTGCGATCTGCGGAGTCAAGTGCCTGCGAATAAATTGGCTGAGGTTGGTCTGCACGCCAGTATAAATATTTCGGAGTGCGTTTAATATAGTTGTAATTTATTTGCAATGCAAAACTCGAGAGGTCGCTGAGCGCTGAAGACATCTACTGACTTTCTTGCACGCTTCGGCTCTGCATTCCAGCTGGGATTAAATGCGTTCTCCTCGTGTTGAAATCGGTTAGGGAATGGTAGTAAGCAACTGAGCGAGACATTATAGCCAGTGTCTCGCACTGTTCTATAAAAGTTATGCACTATCAGGCAGGCAGTCCTGTCAAAATGTTCAGTTCTCAACTTTCGAAAAGCGCGCGCAAGCAGCCGGATGTTTACATCGAACTGTGATTATGCTATTGATCAGCGCGAACGCCGGAGGCGTCCGCGACCGACTTCCGGAGCACTGCCCGTCTCGGCTGAATTCCCCGCCTAGGGACCAAAAAAGCCTGCATTCTTCAATAAGTCTGGATTGTAGCTCAGTCTTATTGGTTCGTGTAAGCGCCCGGCGGCAGCCGGGAAGACCAGTCTTTATTTTAGATTCGTATAAGACTAGACTCGGACTTAAGACTGGACTTATACCCTCGCGTTCGTGCAAGCGGGACGAATCAAATAGCTTGTTAAAATATATGTTTGAAGGAAAGCGCCACGTATCAAAATATTATTTCACTACCCCGGCTTCTGGCACAGAAACGACTAGATACGAAACAAACGAAGTTCAAACACGGACACAAAAATGAAATGTGCGAAAACAAAACACTGACACAATATTTAATCGCACACCTCATCCTCCCAGAGCATGCCATTATCATTTCCCACCTGGTTGATACAACCCCATAAATGATCATTATAGAGAGCGCTGCTAGAGGTGGGTTCGAGTGCCTCCCAACCGATTCTATCTCACCAGGGCACGACCGCCTTCATGTAAAAGAGGAAGACAGTATTTAGAGAACTGGTTTTATTGCGAAAGCAATACGCCAGGTCTAACCGCTCGTCGCTGTGTGCCGTGTCCGTGAAGAAGAAAAAGAATAAAGAAAAGAAAAAAGAGAATAAGAAGAAGAACGCTCGGTCAACCGCGGCTAATGCTTTCGCTCCATGTTCGGTTCAGCAGCGTTGAACCCTTCTATTTTATTTATGATATTTGCGCATGTGGTGTTTCACCTAACATGAATGTCTACATCTTCGCGCAACAGTCATTGGATTCTTGAAGGCGTGGCATTCCAAAGGTTCCTAGGAGGAGGTCGCGCTGGCTGATAAAGGAGTTCCCAGTAAATTTCCCCAGCGCATGATAACCTGCTAATCATCCCCACTTGAAGACACCCGGAAAGAGCTTGCCTACGAGGACTGTCTTCCACCTTAGCATGGAGTCGGGGTCACGAGGACGGTTTCTAGAAATGGTCCTTTGTTATCTAGCGCTCGTCGATAAAACACGAAAATGGAGAGAACACACGCCAGCGCTACAACTGTTTTATAGCGTTTGCTGTCTATAGTGTTCGACGGCCACGACCGTTGCAAAGAACAAAGAACAAAAACAAAGATCCTTCGTTTGCACACAATGGCTGGTCAATTTCCGGGTATCCCTGTCGTGTCAAAACGCAATGTCCCGCGAAGCATTGCACGCCTGCTAGCTGTGGCCAGATAGCCTTCAGCTGAGACTAATTACGCGAAGAACCGCCACTAAGGAACATTCTTCGCCAGGCCGTGCGCTGACCCACACACTTTTTTCTACGATGGGAAAGCCGTTGGCAGATTTTAGGCGGCCAGACAAGGCATCGCCGTCCCTAATGGTCCTTCTGCACACGTCACCCACACAGACGCATCCATATAATACTCTCCATGGTGGCTCGACCGCGTCCCGCTGTTCTCAATGCGGTAGTTTACCTGTAGCAGCACACAACGCGACAGAGGCCGCCATAAACTGTGGCGAAAGACCCCAATACGTTGGTTATATCACTCTAAATGTAGACGCAAGCAGGAAAACGCTTTATCATTTCACATGCGATAATCACGCAAGAGACTTTCTCCGGAGCACGCTGAGTTGGCGTCTACCCTTGTTAGCAAATCGTAACCAACAAAATCCTTCGTTCACCGAGCACGTTCTAAACCATACACCTCCCCCCCCCCCCTCTCCCCCTTCCCCAGGGGCGCAGTGGTCATGGTTTCCTGCGCTGAACACAAAGTGGTGTGATGGAGTCCCAGCTGCGGTGGTCCCAGAGACGAAGTACAACAGACTGCGTGACGTCAGGGCGCGGTCAAGAACCCCATCTGGTCAGAACCGAAAGGGAGTCATGTATGATATAGAGGTTTCCTCTTTCCCTCTCACACACCTCACGGTGCGGTTGAGGTGCCCATCGAGAGCCTGACAGTTACAGCGTCGCATTTTCCTGCGGCGAAAGTAACATGTGAGCCAATGGCTTGGGCGTCCTCGAGAATAATGCTTCCGTATAGGTCAGAGGATGAGGCATGCAGGTGAGCCTGTAGGTGTCGGTTCTTTGCTTACAAGTAGAAGGAGATGGTGTTATAACGTCTCAGTTTCATAGCGAAATCTATTATACAGACGAATACGGCGCCAATCACGTGACAGTTATGAGAGCCAAAGTTGGTAAAGAAGTCTTAACCCTTTCTTCGACGTTCGACAGCAGCCAGCGGCACGGAGATAACTCTCACTGCGTTTAGCGCGTTACGCAGCCGAGTGAGAACACGTGCCACTTTTTGTTACATTAGTTTGTTTTCTACGTGATATCAGCGCGGCAACATGTGTAGCCTTTACGGGCGTCGAGGACTGCTTGATAAGCGAAGGAGGGCATACACCGCGGTCCTCTTAGACCACCGAACAAACGGCAAAAACCCGTCGCTGTTTGTTCAGTCAGCCAAAGGCAACCTGGAATCCCCCCTCTCCCTCCTCCTCACCAACTTCTGGCTATCAGTGCGGCAATGAGGTCGCTCGTGTCGACAACTACAATCTGTGGTCATCCAACTGGCACCGGCGAACGAGGACCGTTGTCGCGTGCACTATAGCTAAGGGTTGGAGTTCGCGATTTGTATTTTTGGAAAATTCGGCGGACGTCTTTCGGCCGTTTATTTCACAGATTTGTCCCGATCAAGAAGGCATTTTCAAATGAGCCTTGAAAATGCTAATTGCCATTAGTGCACGGATGCATTGTCGCCAATGCGACTAGTGACAAATTATCGCCATCTTTTGCTCTGCTATCTTCTTCCCTTTCATCTAAGGGGAGCTCCCATGCAAATATGAACGACTATTTTTTGCGGCTATCTTCTCCGTCTACTGCTTTCGCTCTTCATCCCCCTCTACTAAGTTTCCTTTGACAAATTAGACAAGAAATCCATCCCAACTCCATTTACGAAAGCACGAGCGCCCTTAAGTAGTAACCAGATAACCTCGGACAAAAGTGGTGCCTTGAAACTCATTCCAGCCTTAAAATGCACATTTCGAATCAAACGATCCATATCAGCCACATCCGTGCCTGAAAAGTGTCAAAACTGGGTTCGCGCCGCCTATTGCGCGTCGGGGTCTTTCTGACACTCTCCGTAAGACGCAGACAAGGGCAACCCGGTAGTATACATTCCTTATCCGCTCAGGCTAAGATGCAAGGTCTTTGTAACTGCCCGCGTCCGGCCAACGGCCGCCGCCATCTTCCATGGCCGCTATCTCAACGCGTCGTGGACACGCAACTGAAGAAGTCGCCGTGGCCGAGATGCGTCGAGGTTCAACGCCCGACGTCGAAGGCTGTCACAACCGTCGCCTTGTTTTGATCGCTCGTACACAAAGCGCACGAGGTCTTGAACTACCACTGAATGTGTCGCCGTCAGCGGAAGAAATCGACGGGAACTTTCTCAAAGCCTTCGCATAATGAGGGGACAGGCCCAGGGCGAGAGTGTAAATGTTCTTCGAAGAGGGCCCTCCAATCAATGGCGCCCACCTATTGTCTTGCACCTCTAAGGGGTTCACCGCGATGTCACGATGTCATGTAGTTGTCATATGGTTGCGAACGTGAGGAGAGCCGCGTGTTCTATGAATGGTGTACACCGTAGTTTCCCGCGTTTTTCAATAGGGGCAGCGCGGGTGCCTACATGTACACCCAAGGCTTTTGTGTGGAGGCGCCCTAGCGGGTGGCGCTTGCGCCTACTCGTGTGTTCAGCTGCGCGCATGCGCAGACCGGCTGTGACATACACACACACGCACAGGCGAGCAGAACACACGCCTCGCAGGTATCCATTAAATAAAACATTTGGCTGCGTGCGCGCTGCGGTGCCATACCACGAAAAGTGTGTCGAACTGAAACCATACGAAGCAAGCGTTTCATAAAGGTTATTAGCTTAAGCGGATACTTGGAGACTTGAAATATTAAACATTCGAATTGAACCCAATGCCAAATACTTCAATACTCACTGAGTTATATTCGAAATTATAGAATATTCGCACAAGACTACTCTGAACTCTTCATTACAACTCACGCACATCACAACCCGGTACTTTAACTGGGCCAAAATTCGGAGGTCAATTAACTGTCATGCCAACTGTGGCGTTCAGAAAACGGCCGAACGTTGCTTGCAACAAGAAATAGTAGAAACGCACCATCATGTGCTGGACACTTGTTCAGTTTCACCATCGTTTGTTTACCTTGGCGGATTCGGAAACAGAGCTTAGCAAATGCTGTTCGAATGTTTGTCGCAAGCCCACATAGCCGTAGATAGAACGCTGGCTCTCGGTACCACACGGTCAGAAGACCGAACATTGTAAACAGTGCACATGTCTCCACAGGTATACAAATCTGGACATTTTAAGAACTGCATTCTTATATCAGCAGTGTGACTTGATCCTTGAACATCGTCCCGAAGTAACAGCGTTGACGCCGAAACGCGCTGAAATTACAGAGCGGTTGCGCAAGCACCAAAACGTTTAAAGAATTTTGACAAAAAAAAAAAACTTAGTGCTAAAGAATCGTAGAGATTCAACTAGCTTGAACCAAGTTTCAAGAGCGTAAGTCACCAGCCGCATTTGCTGTATTTACTATAAATTAAATGAAGGACCGGCGCAGATGGAACTTTGGAAGGCTACAATGTTCACTGCACAGTGTGAGAATGGAGATGGTATGCTGCACAGCGGGATAGTGTTGCAATTTTACACGAGGCGTGATCGGCTGCGGCGATAGCACATAGTTATGTTTGCTGCATAGCGCAAGAGTGATGCAGTTTTACACGAGGCGTGATTATAGTGATGTGTGCTGCACATCGCGAGTGTTGCAGTTTTATACGAGGCGTGATCGGCTGCGGCAAGTTGAATCCCGCTATAACGAAATTCACGGTGCACGAAAAAAAACTCGTTCTCGCGGAACTTCGTTATCGCAAAAATTTGACGTGAAACGCAGAAAGAATTGCCCAAGCAGCAGCAAAGGCGTTTAATGCCAAAAATCTGTAAGCTTGGTTTGCTTACGCTTCACGGCGAGCAACGCCGTCACGCGATTTTCGCACTCGGTCAGCAAACCCATTGCAACATCGTCGTCTCGGACAGCAACGAAATTCCTGATGACATCAAAAGCGTCCATCACCTGTACGGCGGTTGCCGCAGCCGGCGCTTCCTGTACGTCGTCGTCTTCTTCATCGGAAGAGTCCTTATCATTCCGGGCAGCTTTTATGATCTGCTCATCACTCACATCTTCGTGAACAACAACACAAGCGTCAGCGCCGATGTATTCGTCGAGCTCGAGATTAGGCGGCACGGTTCCTATTTCTCCCAGCGTTTTCCAGGCGGCCGCGATCCCCGGAGCCGGTGACGCCTCTTCGTCGTCGTCTGTAACGCCTGGTGTTAGGCCAGCAGAGTGTACGGGTCGACCTTCGGCAAATCCGGCGTGCCTGAAACAGTTCACAATTACTGAGCGCCCCAGTGTGCTCCACAGTGTGCGTACAAGTCCACCTTCGTGTCTCGGCCGGTTTCAGTGTTAAAAAGCAGCCGCTGAATTAACCTCCCGCGGTAAGCGCGCTTCAGGCTAAGAATCACGCCCTGATCGAGAGGCTGTAAGACAGACGTGCAATTGGGAGGGAAAAACCTCAGCTCCGTGTTAGTGAGCTTGACTTCGTCGGAGTGATGCGCTGAACAATTGTCCAAAAGCAAGCAAACTTTACGGCCCTGCCGCTTCATGTCGCGGTCGAATGCCATCATCCACTCGGTGAAAATAGCGCGGGTCATCCATGACTTGTTGTTCGCCTTGTACTGCACAGGTAGGCTACGAGTTCCCTTAAAACAGCGCGGCTTGGCACTTTTGCCTATGACTAACGGCGGACGCTTGTCCGAGCCATCCATGTTTGTGCAAAGCAGCACTGTGATGCGTTTTTTGCTGTGTTTGCCGCCGTGACAGCGCTGCCCCTTGAAGTCGAGCGTCCTAGCCGGCAACATCTCGTAGAATAGCCCGGTCTCGTCGGCGTTGTAAATGTCTGCAGGCGCGAAGTTGCTTAAAATTCCGGCCATGTTACTCGCCTTCCAAGCAGCTGCTCCGTCCACGTCTGCTGACATTGACTCGCCGCACAACACTTTTCCAACGATGTTATGGCGGGCCTTGAAACGGTTTAGCCAGCCAATGCTGGCTTTAAAATCATCAATGCCAAGTAGGCATGCATAGTTCAAGGCTTTCTGCTGGACGATGCTTCCGGACAGGGGGACGTTGCTGGCTCGTGCTTCCACAAACCACGCATGCACTGCTTTGTCCAACTCTTCATGGAGGGGCCGCGTCACCTTTTTGTGCTTCGAGGATGTGCCTGAAGCAAGTGCCATTCTCACGCTGTCCTTATTGCCTAGAATCGTTGACAGCGAACTTGCAGGAATTCCGAAGTCTTCAGCAATTGCCGCTTTCTTCCTTCCGCTTTCTGCTTGGGCGATTATTTGAGCTTTTTGCTCAAGGGAAAGAGTTTTGCGTTTTTTCACTTGCGTTGCCATCGTGTCCTGCGGATGAAAACTCGTCGTTGTCGAAGAGAAAGGCAGCGAGTGAACAACGCGACCACGACACAAAGCCAAAATGGCGGAACTGCAATCACGTGATTTCATGCTTAATGTGGCTTTGGATTTGACTTGGACTTCTCGCCAATAAAACTAGTTTCGGTTTCGATTTTGAACGCGAAAATTTCGTTGAAGCGGAAACGCTCTGCAAAAATGGTTCGTTGTGCAGAGAAATTTAGGCCATTAATTCTTATAGGATACTCGCGGGGAATAAAAAATTATTCGTTGTCCCGGAAATTTCGTTGTGGCGGTATTCGTTGTGGCGGGATTCAACTTAGCACATAGTTATGTGTGCTGCATAGCGCAAGAGTGATGCAGTTTTATACGAGGCGTGATTATAGTGATGCGTGCTGCACAGCGCGAGTGTTGCAGTTTTTATACGAGGCGTGATCGGCTGCGGCGATAGCACATGTGTGCTGCATAGCGCAAGAGTGATGCAGTTTTACACGAGGCGTGATTATAGTGATGTGTGCTGCACATCGCGAGTGTTGCAGTTTTATACGAGGCGTGATCGGCTGCGGCAATAGCACATAGTTATGTGTGCTGCATAGCGCAAGAGTGATGCAGTTTTATACGAGGCGTGATTATAGTGATGCGTGCTGCACAGCGCGAGTGTTGCAGTTTTTATACGAGGCGTGATCGGCTGCGGCGATAGCACATAGTTATCTGTGCTACATAGCGCAAGAGTGATGCAGTTTTACACGAGGCGTGATTATAGTGATGTGTGCTGCACAGCGCGAGTGTTGCAGTTTTATACGAGGCGTGATCGGCTGCGGCGATAGCACATAGTTATGTGTGCTGCATAGCGCAAGAGTGATGCAGTTTTACACGAGGCGTGATTATAGTTATGTGTGCTGCACATCGCGAGTGTTGCAGTTTTATACGAGGCGTGATCGGCTGCGGCGATAGCACATAGTTATGTGTGCTGCATAGCGCAAGAGTCGTGCCTGGGAAGCTGATCTATTAGCTCAGGCGTGGGTTCGAAACCCAGCCGCGGCAATGTTTATGTGGCGCAGCTTGGCAAGGCGCAGATGATAATGGCGCATGCGCAGTGCGTGAATTGCGCTGACGAATGACCGTGATGGATGGAGACTATGTTTACTGCTCAACGAGAGAGTTCAAGGTCACAATTGCACCTTCCATTGACCTTGAGGGTTGGCATGAGAAAAAAAAAATCTGATACGCTCTAAAATTCCACCGCCCGCCGTATTAACCATGTAGGTCACGACCGCAACGGAAGCTGGTGTTGAATTACAACTTGTATTTGAGGTGTAGACAGCGCCAACTGCTAGGGATTTAACTGGCGCACTACTAACCGGTTGCGCCAATTTCAACGCCCCTTGAGTTTGAAGCAGAAAGCACAGGTCACGTTGTAACCTATGGAATCGACACAAAAATAAAACAAAAGGCATCATCTGCGTCGCCATTCATCAGCAAGTTAGCTCCACGCTTCGATTAGTACGAAGACACCAGTGACGCTCTATTCATCGAATATATCCTCTTTAAGCAATACTGAGAAAATTTTGTTGAAAAGGAAATTTTTGCGGAATTTCGAAGAATTAAAAAAAAAAAAGATTGTCACTTCCAGATGGTTGGGGTTTTCATCCTGCTACAGGAAAAAGTGTCTAAATAAGCATTTTTAGGGCTATTTGAAGGAATTTTAGTCACGGCAAATAATGTCTCTGGGCAGTAGCCAGACGCGTTTACGGCTGAATTGTGGTGCGAGTCTAGACAGGAAACGCAGACAGTGTGCTGGTTTAATGATACAGTAGAGAAGTGCTCGGCTGTGTCAACACCGGCAGCTTAACGAGGTCACGCATTAGGGTGAAAAGGCGACAGAACGCATAGCTACATAATACCAAAATTGGGCTAACTGTGCCACCAGTCAAGCAGCGAGGGCTCTTCGGGAAAGTTTCGCTCCAGCTGCATAACTCCGACTTATTTCCCACCTCCATCTATTATAAGACGACTTGTAAGATAAGACAGCACGGAGAAACCTGGGCACTACTGCGTGGTGACCGTGTCGGCGTTTCGACTGCACTCTAAGGAAGGTGCACAGTCGCGTAGAAACAGCGCGAAACAAACAGGACGAAGCGGTCAGCTGTCGTCTTCGTGTTCTCGCTTCGTCCTGTTTGCTTCGCGCTATTTCTATGCAAATGGATTATCAACTCGCCCAACCTTCTGTTTTAGTATTAAGCAGCCGTTTAATGCCGGCCAAGAGTCGAAATAAGCTAGAGGCGAAAACCTTCCGCGTGGCCACTGACCAGACCAGAAATGGCACGCACATGCCCGAGAGTCGGCATAGGAGCCTCGCCTTTGCCGGATCCGCACCAGTTAATGGCGGCCAGGACTTTCTCAGCCACAGCTACTCAACTCCAGCGTGTCCCTAAGAAACGGGACACGCCGCAAGCGGCACTCCATTGCGTGAAAAAGGAAAATTGACCACGGGTCAAAGCTCACTTGGCAAGCGATGAGCGCCACGGCCTCTGGGTGGTTGAGGCGCAGACCACGAGCCAGTCGCTTCTGGGCCAGGAAGCCAGCCTGGTGCACTTGCAAGCCTTCCACTTCCTTGGGCGTGAGCCGCATCCTCCGCCGTCCTTGGGCCGCCCTTTCCGGCTCCTAGCACTTCTCCAAGACGGCCAAGACACTGCGACGATGACCCGCAAGGATCAGTATCACCGACGGACAGCTGACGCAGAGGGTGCACGGCGGCAGCACCACACTATTCGCAGCGTTTACGCGGCTGGTTCGGGCATCAGTGCAAGGAAGTGAATGCACGAAAAGTACTACAGCGCAGATGCTCAAATCCGGCGTGTTTATGAAGCCTAGTTAGTTAAGCACCAGGTCTACCACCACGTGGCTGTCTTGCTCAAGGCGCGGACCACGGGCCTGCTAGATTCAGCGAATGGCCTGTCCACTCGACACGGACAGCGAGGAGGTAGAGTGAACTCCGCTGGCTGCCGAAACCGGCCAAGGACACGGCGAGAAAAAAACACGCAGTTTTCTTCTACCGTTGCGCCTTGGTGCTGAGAAGGCAAAGAAGGGGAAAGGTGGGGAGAATGTGGTAGAGAGGGGGGCGCGTGGCGGAAGAGCAGCGGCCTTCTTTTCGTTGGGCACGTGTAGCCGGAAGGCTGGATGGTACGCTTTATCTGAATATTTTCGTTCTATTCTTATCGCGGCGCGCTCTCTCAAGCTCATTGCAATGAGTTTAGTACGGCGATATTTTTTGCTTTTGAGTTCTTTTTCTTTTCCTCATCGAGTGGCGTGCTGCCCGCGTGTCCGGTGCCTTCGAGTGTCTGCGCGATGAGAGAGGAGAGCACTGCGAAAAGATTGCCTTGTTTGCGTGTTGGTATCCCTCTCTCCAACCTACTCTCCAGCAGCTGTTTTTTTCTTGCGATGTGTCTTTCTTGTCGGAGGCGCTCGCAGTACGCGTGGAGTGAGGGGAACCAAAAGTAAAGGAGATAATGGGGCCAGCATGAGCAACTTGGCAGTAGGCCTCGAGCTATAGATCACCGAAAAAAAAAAAACATTAATCCAAATCATGCATAAAAAATTTAGCACATAGGTGTATGCAAGTGTTATAGTACCGCTGATGAAATGTTTTCGAGCAATAACGTGTAGTAAAGTTTTTTGTGCTAGCATTGCACGCGATGTGCGCGTCGGCGTATTCCACGTTACTGACATGCTTCACGCAGCAGCTGGGAGCCGTATTCCCCGACACCTTGGTTTGAAAGCATGCAGTTGGACGTAAGTATGTTGCTGGTTCGAATCCCTGTCGTGAGCTAGCCTTCAACTTGAATAGCACATCTATGCCGTATTCAATTAGAAATCATATAAGACAACAAAAGGAGCACTGCACGACAAACGTGTACGTCAGAATAGCCAGTTGGTAGAGTGCGCTTCACCGGCGTGAACGTCTCGATGTAACCTCTTGTGTTTGTGAGTGACTATGCAGCGCCAGAATTCGTCAGGTCAGATTGTTGATACGAAAGTCAGAAAAGGCGGTGCCACATGGAGGTCGGCCAGTGACGATTATATATATAAACGACATGTACAGGATCATCTGGAAAGGCGGTGGCTTCGGTCGCGGATGATCTGGATGCATCCAAGTGATGCATCGTGGATGCTCGGCTCGCTATGCGCGACATACGGCCGCTTAATGACGTTATTCATTTTTCTTGCTGTCTAGCTGCTGATGAGATATTTTTTCTATCGACCTCTCGAGCACGAACGCCAACGTCGTTCCGAATAATGGTAGGAGTAACAAATAAAGCTGCAAAGCCACGCTTAATTGGCTCAGCACATGGGTCATCGAAAGCTGCTTATATGGCTATGGTTGCGCATTCGTCCCACCTCGTTATAGCCAGTGGAATTTCCCCGCGGCAGCCACCTCCCGATTGCGCATTCATCAGCTCTCGCCGTAGCCTCCCTAGCGAAAAAACCGTATGAGTCCCAATAACCTCATACAGATTTCTCATACTAAACTCATACAAACTCACACACATCTCATACAATCTCATATATTTCTCATGCGTTGAATGACATTTGTATGAGATTATATGAGATTTACAGGAGTTTAGTTTGAGTTTAGTATGAGAAATTTGTGTGAGGTTATTGTGACTCGTCGGGTTTTTTCGCTAGGGAGCTCCCATGCAAGACACTGGGCTCCCGTAGCCCTCCACCCTTACCTCTCCTCTAAAGGAGAGAAGTAGGTTCAACAGTATAATGCAGGCCTACGCTGTAAGAATGCTCCTTTTGCCCCTTAATGTGTAAATACTTGAGCATAACCTCTCGAAACGAACACGGCAGATAGCATGACGACGAATATATTTAGAAAGAGCACGGTCGAAGAACGCCTGTTCACAACGAGTGAATGTTCCAGACAAGCCTCTTTGAAAGAAGCGTTGACCCTAACTGATAAGGCGGGTTTCCTCAAGCCTGAGGTGAGTTTGAAAGGACGTCAATGCCACAGTGCGAACGGGGGCGCAGTAAGAATGCATGCTGCGAAAGATCTCACCATGCATAGCATGAATGCCGCCAAGCCAGGTCTAACGTTCTTCAGCAGCGTCTCGGATTACGTCATAAGCCGAAGACGCCATACCTCTGCAGCGCACACACAGGGAAGCATTTAGCACCCGGCTAAATGCTACATATACTCCGTTTCGTTCATCAGATGCAACGCAGCGAAAGCTACGCAAGTAGTCCGAAAAAAAAAATGGGAGGCGTATCACTACGCACTCATTTTGTGGCCGAGGTTTCTGCGGAAACGGGCTCTATTCCGAGCATACACGTTTGCAATAACTTGCTTCGCGTGCCTAGACATCTTCGCAGTGCGGGTCTTTGGAAAAAAAATCTGCTCCGAAGAGGAAATCGAGGTCGCTGCGTTGCGCGGCGCGGAGGGCACATTTGGCAGGGTTGCGGGGTAGCGAAAACGCGACACGAACGAAAACGACAAACAAAACATACAAATTCACCGAATCCGATCCTTTCTCCCTAATAAAGGTCCTTTTTATGAAGTTGATGGCAAATTTAAAATGTATTAAGCTTGCAGACAAAGCAACTATTATTTCCTTTCGTCAAGAGCAGGCACTATTTTTCATCGCGGATGCAGGGAGCGCTAACAAGAGCTCTATATAGGTTTGGCAGTGTTTCACTTAATGTATGAAACGAAGTATAGACGCGTAGATGACGCAGCAGTTATACACGTGGCAATTCCAATAGTCGTTCACGGCACACCTATAAGGCTCGTTGTTGTGGTAACGATTCTCACATGGGGGCCAGTCAGGGCTCGCTGACTGTCTGGTCTCCTCTGTACATCAAACGTACATCAAAGAAGTCGGGGCCATCCTTAAGCCTAAGCCCGCAACAGTTTCAAGCTGAGTTGCCATGCTACCTCATCCGTCATACCGCTGGAGCGGCATATGTAGAACCATGACAACGACGACACGATCTCACAACGACACCCAACACCTATCTCTGTGAAGAAGAAGCCGCGAGACTCAAAAGGAATTCGCTAGTACGCGTGGGCTGTACTAGATAAAAGTCTTTAGTACTAGGCAGTCACCGGAAGTGCTGTCAGCAGAGAGGAAAAAAGAAGGTAAAGGCGAGCGAAGGTGTGCAATAACGAGAGAAAGCAGAGGAAGCAGCAAGGACTGCACGGCAGCGCGCTGCGCAGGAGAAGGCCGGTCGGCTTCAGACTCAAAAGCGTCCGTCGTCCCTATAATCCAAGTTAGTCTAAAATGACCAGAAGTTCCTTCTCCACTCATATAAAAAAGGCAGTGTGTCCGAGGAGGTTATAAAAAAAAAAAAAAGAAAAAACAGCTGGAGAGGAAGTCGCCTATACCGGCCAATCGGCTCAGGTGAAGCCTGCGACGAGCGACGACCATCTTGAGGGAGGCAAGAAGCGGCCTGTCATGCGCTTGGGAGCGTTGTTCGCCGGCGTTGCCAGTGTTTCAAGTGCTTAAAAAAAAATTCAGTTCTGATGCAATACTGTGGGCTATCAGGCGAGCCATACTGGACGTCTCTAAATCGGTTTGAACCATTTGGATTTTTAAACAACGATGATATCCGACTACTGGGGCGTTTTTAGCTCTACTCAGTGCAAAATTCGCAGCTCAACCTCAATGTCAAACCTCTGAGCCCGGCTACAGAAACACAAGTGTTATATATATGTGTACCTTTTGTCGGTCTAAATTAAACGTAATTAATTGCAATTCATTTGTGGACTTTATGCGACATCATCGAGACTTACATCGTTAGATAGCTTACGAGTATAATTTCATTGGGCTGATTCTAGGTCCTAATGAATTACTGCTAATTAACTAAACCTGAATAGATTTAAAATTATGCTATATAGCTTCAAGTCGTATATCCCTGGATAGCTTATGCCGACTATAATTGCACTGCACTAACTTCACGTAATAATTAATTGCTGTTAATTTGTTAATTGCGACTAAAATGCGAATGTCTGCTATAATATCAAGTCATATTATTGTTTCGTAGTTTATAATGAGCACGGCTGCGTTAAATTAATGTCATTGCACTAAACTAAAGTTCTAACTTCTTATGATCAATAATTATGATTAAAATTAAACATGCTAAAACTTCAAGTCATAAAACGTTGAAATGGCCTCGACGAATAGAGTGCAAAATCAAACGGTAAACAACGCAAAAGCCATTTAAAACAGAGTAATGCTCGTCAACGCCATTCCTTTTCCGTTTTAGCGGCACCGGTGTGCAGCTTCATCAGTCGGAATCAGGCCCATGACCGGATTAGCAGGCGACTGCCTTTGCCAAGGCACACTGCGTCTGCAGGCCATACATGGCAGTAATTAAATTACAGTAATGAAATTACTGTAATTTACAGTAATGAAATTACTGTAATTTAATTACCTTTTCTGGTAATTTGTAATGTAATGAATTACTTTTTCGGTTTGGTAATTTAGTAATGTAATGAATTACTTTTTGGTAGTAATTTCCAGCAAAACTAATTAGTGCTGTAGGAGAAAGGGAAGGAATTGCTCTCTGGGACGGAATTTGGCGGGAAGACAAAAGAATGTCTGTACTTCGCGTCTGGAGAACAAGTTGTTTTTTGTTTACTACCTTTACTTAGTTTTTGCATGGTTGAAAACTAGAAAGTAATTTAATTACTCAGTAGAAGTAATTGTAATGTAATTTCATTACTTTTTGGGAGCAGTAATGAGTAATGTAGTTTAATTACTTTTCTACGATTTCCAGCAAAGTAATTAGAAATGCAATTTAATTCCTTTTCAAAAGTAATTTTGCCATGTATGCTGCAGGCGAATGCCTTCGCCAAGGCACACTCCAAAGATTAAAATATAACTAGCTCCGGCCTGTGCATAGCAACTTGAATTTCTTCAGATTCTTTAATGCACTCTCTTGAGATGTAGAAGCGAATGGTCATGTAAGTTTTCAAATTAAACGTAATTCAAACCATGAAAAATAACAATGCATGCAACAAACCTGAGTAACTATTGAATTCAGCATCATGAAAAAAAAAAAAAAAAAAAGGAAAAACATAGCTTGCGATGTTCCGCAAAAAAGAAATAAATACTGCTCTAAATAATAAACCCAACCACCACACTGATACAGGCAGCTTTATAAAGCCTGAAAGCTTGCATAGCGCGCATAATACAGCTGTAACTGGCATTGAAATTAGTGAACACACCAATTCATGTGTGCTATTTTAAGATGAATATATATGGTCGCATTGCGCTCTATGATTTGTTAGCAGTATGCAGTATTAAGCAGGAAACTAGTGACGTTTTTTGTCTGTTACCGTCGATTGTAGGCATATTGTTGCAATTTAATTTATGATTTGCACAACAGCATCGTAGACAGAATGCAGTTTAACAAAACGGCAGCTTAAGGTATTTTTAATACAGTAATGCACCTAGCCACACTGATGTATTCTTCGTGTATAATTAAATACAACTCCTCAATGTCCTACTAAATCCGAAGTATTGATGTCATCATAATTAAAAAAATCTACGTAACTGTCTAGTTACGTGCAGTTGATTTTATTATTTAACAGTTGGCTCCATAAACGGCGCAGGATTGAATGAAACAATTCTATGGCATTCGGGACTAATTGCTCTATTAGGAAAATTAATTGTTTTCGGCTCGCGTTATTTCTTTTTGCTGGTGAATAATCGGGTGACCTCCTTTCGACGAACTAACCCCCAACTAAAGTCATTTGTTAAATACAAAAAATGCAAGACGCGTCATTGCATCCTATCGATAACCTATTTTCCATCCACAATTTCTAGCACTGAATCAACTCAATTTCAGGCGTTTCTAGTAAAATTTTCCGAGTTTTTTGGCCCATCGTATAGAATTACAATGACGAAGTTATTTATCCGTCGGTGCGCTTACAATAACACTAGGCCAAAATAATCTGGAAATATAGATGAATGAACCGTGAACATTCCAAATTTGAATAATATAAAATATATGCGTTTTAGTTATATCTCGAAAAAAAACTTTTTTTCAGTTTTTCGCAGTGGCGCCAGAAATCATCAAAATATTACATTTAAGAAATCCTGAAAAAACAAGAATTTGAGGGTTTTACAGTGAAATTAAGATAAAGAAAGAGAAAATGAATTTAACTTCGTAGTTCATTACACATTATTTCCAGGCTTGTTTTCATGGGAAAAACAGCCAGAGAACGGTTCGTAAAATCCCGATATTTAAAAATTTTGTTTCTCAAACTCTAAACAGAGTTAAAATGACCGACAATGTCACTTTGAAGAAATTTTGCGGAAAACTGATTTTTTTTTTTTCTATGAGATGCAAGTGTGAAATTTTTCAGACAAATATACGAAAAAATTGAGCGAGTCACATATGCGACGTTTGACATGGAGAGAACTTTTGGTACTAGCGCCGTTTCTGTCCCACCCAAGAAATATGGCACCGGCTTCACGTTTTTGGGCTTCCAGTCCAACAGCCTTTTTGAACCTCCTTGGGTATAACAGTGCGAACTGCTCACGGTTCCACCGCGGTAGCGAAAAATGAGCGAGGACAGGGACACATGCGCATGGAGACGGTGGGACGGATTCGTAGCGGCACTCAATTTTATGGCGACCTTGCTGTACGTTGTTGACAGCGAGTATTAAAAAAAAAAAATGAATTACCGTCTATAACTCGTCGCCACGAGAAGCTGTAAGGGCAAAACGTGTTGCAGTAAAAGCGTATAGCACGTTCTAGGACGCCTCGTGGATGGCAGCAGCCGTACTAGCTCGCATATTGGCCCCTTAACTTTTGGTCGCGCCTTCGCATTTCTGCTTTCTGTTGTCCTGTGGCTTGGGTATCACACAAACAGTCGGCGGATTTTGACTGTGGATTTTAACACTATAGAAGTCTGTGTTCCCTGGTCGGTACAAAAAAGTTTCTTCCGTTACCATCACTACACCACCAGCTGCTCGCAAAGGACCAAAAAAAAAAAAAAAAAATGAAGAATCAGTGCTACTTTCTGTCAAGAGCTCAAAAATCAGATCCAAAGCGACTCGGACTTTATTTCCAATGCTGAGGTGACCACGGGCGACGGAAGTTGTCGCTATGGTCACAGCGAACAAACTAGCTTGTTTGTTTGTTTGTTTGTTTGTTTGTTTGTTTGTTTGTTTGTTTGTTTTTGTTTTCTTTGCTCTTTAAGGCTGCCTTATGTAGTCTACTGTACCGTCTACTAGCCCCACGGCTAATGGTACAATTATTATATATGTATTTCCCTGTTTATAAATAAAGGCAGTTTTGATTAATTGAAAGATGTATTTATTAATTGATTGATTGGTTGATCAAATGATTAGCTTCTAGCCAATCGAAGATTGCCAACTCACAAATACACAAAAAAATCTACACAAATTAAGGTAAATGTGAAAACTGCTCGTTCTTTTGTTTTTGCTTTCTATAAGAAAGCTCTACCCATATCCGCTGGTAAAGTATTTCATTCGCTCTTTATTCTGTTTCATTCAAGAAACTTAATTGCAAGTAATTTGTACAACCGCGTTGATTTCTGTAACTTTAATGTTGTGATTCCTCCTCCTTGAGATGTAGTGAGGAGCCTTGGCGTACTTTTACTTAATTTGCTCAGAATAGTTCAGTTACTGGTACCAAGTTGCATATGCATTAGCGTTAGTTGTCTTCTGACCAAACAGTTCATTGCAATGCTATAGCTTGTATTTATATGACACTGCAGCTCCTCGGGAATACTGTCTTATCACAAACCTCACCCCACGGTTCTGTATCCCCTCTATTTCTTCGGTGAGACATATTTGACCCGGTCTCACTATCTACACGCTTATTCCAAATGTGGTCTTACAGCTGACTGATATGCCGCCATATTGAGCCCTTGAGCACGCTTTGAAAATTTCAAATGATGAGGCTGGAGGCTACATTTACTGCTGGTATAGTTATGCTGTTTGAAAGAAAAATTTTCTGAAATAAGCACACCTAAATATTTGACTTCAAGAAATCGTTAGAATACTTCATTATATATCGCGTAGCCCGTGTTCGGTATGCGCTTTCCGTGGCTAAATGTGGCACGTTAGCTTTTATCTGTGTTCTATGTTCTAAGCCCATTTCATATGCATGTGTTGCACCACAAGGTGAAACAATCAATATCTTTCTGTATTGATTGCATGTCGTTATATGTACTGACTGCCCCATACTGTATTACGTAGTCATATGAGCACAATCAGACATTGCAAGAAATGGCCCGAGCCTTGTGGCACCCCGACGTTGCAGAATGCAGATTGTTTACCCCTCGGTATTGCGAAGCTAATCTTCAATCCATTTACAAATACTTCGATCAGTGCTAAGAGCAGATAGTTATGCTTCTACAATTCGCGCGTGACAGAATCGAACATTTTCCGAAAATCTATGAATATTACAATAGCTTACAGTCTATTGTCTGCCGCAGTGGGATGGAAGGTCATGGAACAGCTCTATTACTTGAAACCTGCGCGAAAACCGTGTTGATTCTGCTTTGCCCGCGATCAGGTACTTAGCTTCCTTGGGGTGAAATATCGCTACCCGCCCCGCGCATTCACCCGCCCTCGCCCTCTGCAGTTCGTTTTTGTTTCCGAAAGTTAAAAAAAAAAAAAAAACGTAGAAAGGGGCCCCCATTTCCTTCGCGGATGAGCGGAAAGCGGCCTCACCGAAAACACAAGACGACAACAAGCTCGGATATTTTCAGTCACATTTTATACCGGGAGAAAAATGATCAGACAAGTGTTACGCCTCTCTGGGGCATGCGGTGTTCAAGACGACCCATATGCATACGCCACTGCTGCGACGGCCGAAATAGAAAGGTATCCGCTCTCACGGAAACCTAGGAAAAGTACCGCAACCCGCTCTTGCTCGGCAGTGCGTGTGCCTGTTTCGCAAGCAAGGAAAGCGAAAGGACGTGTAATTACGTGTAATAGCCGAGTTGTCAAGGCAGCCTCTTCTCAGGTACCCAGACTGGCGCGGAGCATAGTGGGGAGCAAAAAAAAAATAATAAAAAAATAGGCAGTGTCATCACTGCATGCAGCGGCAGCTATAGCTGCACTTACAAGATGCCCGAGTCCAGATCCCCTCCCCCTCGCCCCCTCCTGGCTGTCAAAAAAAGAACCGAAGAAAGGAACAAAGAAAAGAGGACAGCTATTGATAAGGCAGCGCGACTACGTAAAGATAGAGGCGCCTCTTATCGGCTGGGAAACAGTATAAGTACAGTGACTGGGGACTCGGGGCCGCTGTTGGCAGTGTGCTGAGCGAGCATGGCAACGGAAAGCCAGAACCGAACGTAAAAAAGAAGCCCACAATCAGAACGGTAAACAGCGCCGTGCGCAAACTGCAACAACAACATAAACAACGATATTAATGCCTAAGTTTGAGCATAGAACCGTAGCTCTGACTGCTGCACTGCCATGAAGGTGAAACTTAAGTCGGCCTGCACCTATATATGACCACGCTCGAAAGATTAAAGACGCTGTTGTCTCCAACAAGGCAGCTTTTTAAAGCCAGAAAAGCATCCGCCTCGCAATGGGTGCTAGATTTATACTAGACTAGTGCTGAATCTTCTGCGGTAAAATGCTTGAGGATATGGATCTTTGACCACCGGCTGTTTTTCGCTATCACAAGCTATGGTGCACCAAGAAATACTCTTCTGTACTTTTTTTCTCTTTTTTTTTTTTTTTTTTTTATTGCGGACCATGCACCACGGTTGAGTTTCAGAGGGCGACCCCAGCTGAATTATATTATTCTGACGCGCTCCGCGTCAATTGCAGCCCGTACGCACACCTGGGACGTTCAAATCCCTCACACCACATACAAAAATATATAAATAAATCCGGCAGGAATTAGCGCAAAGTAACAGGAGTGTCAGTGGACAAGGGCAGCGTCTGAAGCGGTTGCTCCCCATGGGTAATCGCCCGAACCGTGCAAAGCGAAGCCCAAGTGGGCCCACCGCGGTAGATTATACTTGTACAGACAGGAAAGGTATACACTGAAGCCATCTTTGTGTTATCACTCTGCGCTTAAAGTATGCGTATCGCCGAGGAGATCGCACGGTAACGTCAGTGTATCGCGAAACATGGTACGATAAGGGGTTCTAGCTGCTATCCTCTCCCACTCGGTGATCAGACCTCTGTTATCAGAGGCCACCAACCTTTGTCCAGAGAAGTCTTCAAGAAAGTACAGGAACCGAATGAAGGATAAAGCTGCTTGTCTGTGGAATTTGTACATGGATTCTTCCCACAGCCTATATTTATAAGAGAAAAAAATCCCTTGGTGGCGTGCACAATTTTATGTGCCGACTGCCCGTCGGTGTATATTGCCGAGTCAGGTGGCCATAAAATAAGAATGGGTAATCATCAGAGCGACGTCAGGAACCGGCGCTTAGATCAAAATGCACTTGCCGAGCACTCGATATTTGCCACACACACCATAAACTGAGCAGAGGCACGTATAATCGCTAAAGAAAGGGACAAGAAGTCAAAATAACGGCTTGAGGGGCTAGTTGGTGCTGCATCGTATTCAGATATGTGGCGCAACAAACACAAACACAAGAGAAGGTACACAACACACGCGCACACTACCAACTGTAATGGTCTGCGAGGAAGAGAGAGAGAGTGCCATTATCCCCTTGGCAAAGAAGAGGAAGATGAGACGTGCCTGAGTGTAGAAGAGGAGGAGTGGTGAAGAGGAAGTGCTTTCAGATTCTTATTACAGTTGGTAGTGTGCGCGTGTGTTGTGTATCTTCTCTTGTGTTTGTGTTTGTTGCGCCACATTTCTGAATACGGGACAAGAAGTCGCGGCTCTATCTTGAATCATTGATCATCCAAGACGGCTGCACATAATTGGAATGACGGGAATTTGCCCCCAATCTACGCAAGATGTCTCGACTCGCTCATGCGGCGTGTTTAAAAAGCGGCGCTACTACGTTTTGCATCATTGTGAATAAGACAGCCATACGGGAGCCGAAACGTCTTTCCATCCTCATTCTTTTGGTCACTTCGTCCCCTTTCACCTTGCACCATCCCGACCAGACGGGATTCCGTCAGATTCTTCATTTCAAGCATAACAGAAGTAACACCGTGAATTCAGGTGAATAATAAATAACGGCGTTTTGAATCAGCGTCAAGAAACGGCCTAAAGAGCACCTTATAGTTTGGTCATTTTTGCCGGTCCCGAAACACGTGTGCACTTAAAAAAGAAAAAAAAAACATTTAATATTCATTGCACTTGAACATATTTTGTCTAGAGTAGCTAATACTCTCGCCTGAGTAATTTTACCTCGATCTAGCAACAACTAATTTGTAACATTAAACGTTAAAGCTGCGTTTTATTGGACCCGCAGATCGAACTTGGTTCATATAGAATCTCCATAAGGAAGTCACCTTCATTTTGTCGTGCATCTGTATTCGCTATAGCTTGACAGTAGAAAACACGCGCCCAGAGAACAAACTGAAATGAATTGGTAGTGAAAATATTGTCAGCGCATGTTGCGCAGCGCGGGGAAAATGGCATTCCACGCAATGTCATTGTGCGATGCCGTTGCATGCCACAAACAGGTTTCATCAATTGCATCGCTGTCGGGAAATCATGTTGCATTTGCACATAACTGAACAAAAGTCAGTGAAGAGCTTCACACACCCGCGAAGGGGCGAATGCGGGCTGCACATGCATGATGATATGAAACTCCTTCCTCATCATGGCCCGAACGAAGCGCTCTGCACATTTTTTTCTGCCCTGATAATTTTTGGGGGTGGAGACCGCCACCATTCGCAATGGATTGGCGCCGTATGCCACTGGGCTTACGGATGCGTGATCCTCGCAGATGAAGTGTTTTCAGTTTTCGGTGCTCCCCAAATGGTTCTTTACGTCACTCTAGAATACGGAGCTTATAAGCGCGTCTTTAAAGTGGCGCTGAGCATATGTAGGCTAGTTCCCTAATCGAGTGCTCCCCAACCTCGTAAACAGGGACCAATTACTCTCATCGTCCACCACGGCGGCAGAAAAGCTTGTAAATATTGAGTTGTGTTTATTTGCATGCTAATATATTCAACAATAAAAAAAAAATGAGCAGTAAATGCGCCAAAATAAAAGTTCAAAGCAGTCGGAAAGTAGCCAGGGATATAAACTGAAATTCAAATCGTCAGACAGGGCTGTAAAGTAGCCGTCAGTCAGTCGAAACAAGCGGTAAAAAGAAAAATAAAAAGAAAGAACGAAAAGATAGCGTAGTAAGCGAACCTGTGTAGGAGAAAGGTACCAACGGTAGTTATCGCAATGTCCTCCTCCCCTCGGGCTATTAAAGGAGCGCGTAGAGATCAAATGCAGCGTCTTTGCGAAGCAGGAAGGCGGCGGGCCGCAGTTGTCACAGACCTTGACATTGATAAAAGCACGGGCTCTATCAGCGACGCTTTGTGATGCCGCTTTCCTAGCAATGAATGAAGCGACTTTATAGCCCGGTGTATAGCTTTCGATAACGGAACGTAGAGCTGCGTCGTTTGCTGCCTGTTGCTCGGTGCGACATTTTATTTATTTATTTATTTATTTATTTATTTATTTATTTATTTATTTATTGGGCTTTAACGTCCCAAAGCGACTCAGACTGATAGACGCCATAGTGGAGGGCTCCGGAAATTTGGACCACCTGGGGTTCTTCAACTTACACTGACAACGCACAGCACACGGGCACCTTGCTTTTCTCCTCCATCGAAAACCGACCGCCGTGGACGGGATTCTATCCCGCATCCTTGGACACAGTAGTCGAGCGCACTAACCACTGCACCACCCCGGCGGGGCCATGACATATTTATCCGCTGCAGCGGCTCAGTGGTTAGTCCGATCGGTTGCTGAACTCGAGGTTGCGACTTCGAACCCCGTCACGGCGGCCACGTTTGATGAGGCAAAGCGCAAAAGTGGCCGCATCCTGACGTTTCCATGAGAGCTATACTAAATAACTTCAGGGGCCTGGGGGCCGGCGGTTGGAGCGAGGCATTCTGAGCGTTTTGAGACTGATTTTGTACTGACAGCGGTACGTAATCCTACCTTTGGTTGCCGAAGTTAGTCCAGACCACTCCTATATGTTTGGTATATAGAACTTAACGTCCCAAAGCGTCTGAAGTTATCAGGGACGCCGTAGTGGAGGGGATCCGGAACAGTCGAGTGCCCTGAGCCACCGCTGCAGAGATACTATCTCTACTGTCCCAGTACTAATTCCACTATGTCCTTACAGCTACCTTCGCCTACAGGACCTCCCTGTTCGTGCAGACGCACGCACCATTCATGTATAGGAAAGTTGAATGCAAAGGTCAGCACTCATTATCTACGCACGAAAAGACCGTTATATAAGCGCTTACGATCTAGAATACTTACCTGCCTGCAATCGTCGCAGGTAAGAAGCGGGAGTATGGTGGCGCCATCTGTTACAAATATCGTAATAAATAGCCCCCGCGTGTGATTGTAAATAAAAGAGTAAACCGAGAAATTATTCGGCTGTTTTTCTTAGCAACGCGTCACCTTATCGCACAGAATAATAATTTAAAAAGGAAAAATGATAGGAGCTTTCCCGAAAGGTAATCTTATATCAGGCGCGCAGCTTGACAAATATTTTGCTGTACTTCCCTTTCAATTTTGCACCGCTGTTACAGAGTCATGCTTCTATCAATCAAGCATTGCCGCACATTCTACATGTGTGTATTTCTAAACTTTCTGTCTTCAAATTAAAAAAGAAAGATCCCAAAATGATCTTCTTTCTGTCTCCTATACATCAGAGAAGTATCCCAATTAAGAAATGCCTCCTCTTCACGTGTTTGCGATTCGAGGATGAAAGCCTGCAGACAATTTTCTGCAGATATATATTTCAGCTCTCGAAGCTTTCTACTAGACAAAGGTGCCCACAATTGTGTGCAATTGTTACGGCTGAAACAAGAACGAGGGGAGAAAGTGCACGCGACCGTCCAAAGGATTTCTGCTTTGTGCAAACAGATTGATGATGAAAGAAATGATCGTAGATGGTAAGATAGAAAAGACTCAAGTTGCAGCAGCCGCGCTAAGCCGAAGCAACAAGACGCTCCGCTCCACACACAATGCAGCTAAGACCCATTCCTTTTACGGGTGTTCTCCACGTCAGCCTTCGTGTGCTTTCAAAGTGCTTTGAGTTTTCAAAGCGGGCACACTCGGCAGCACACACGATGCTCCATTCGTGAATGTGGAGCTTTTCCATGCAGCCTAACCGTTCCATGTGTGTGTGTTGAAGATTCAGGACAACGTTAAAGTATTCACAAAGTAATGTGGTCAAAGCGGACGGTGCAGAAAAAGGCAACTTCAGTATGCAGCAGTGGACCAGACTAAATCGGTTAATGCGTGCACCGCTGTGACAGCGAGCGGCCGTTGCACCCATCCTTATATGGCCCCAAACCGTCATCTTGCACGGATATTATATGGAGGCCACAAGGTGAACAAACACGTCACACGTATTGCGAAGCGTACGGCGAACACTGTGCAATGGGAACAGAGTTCGACTAAGCCGGCAGGTTAGTTGCGCATCACGTGATCACCGTGGTCAGTTGATAACGGCGAGCTGAGTGCGCGTCTGCTGCAGGCGCAACAAGAATAACGAAAAACAAAAAGAAACGGCTTACGCTTGCAAGGCCACGGAGCTACAGAGAAAAGTGAAACTAGACAAAGGAAACCGGAACAGCTTCGTTCGCACAGCATCAGCAGCGCTTGCAATCTCCCAGGTGATAAGCACGACAAATTACTTCAGTATGCGTCCGGCAGGCCCTAGGCCACTGGTTCATGTATCCCAGAGGCCATTGCTACCTTTTGCGGCCTTTCGCGACATTTTGCAGCGACAGTGCGCGGTCGTAACATACATTCCTTACGTGGCTAATAAACCGCAATGTAAGCAGAGACGTAAACGGTAATGATTCCTCGGCCAATCAAGAAGATCCCGCCAGCAAGGAAATATCATCGTCAGAACGTTTACCGAACAGAAATACGTACCGGACATGGCAGTAATTGAATTGCAGCAATTATATTACAGTAATTAATTTGTGATGTGAATTATTTTTCCAATCTGGTAATTTAGTAACGTAATGGATTACTTTAGAGCAGTAATTTCACAGCAATAAAATTATGGGGGACAGCGGGTACTTCGCAATAGCGTAGGCTACCACCCCACATATAAAGCCCCGCTTTAAATGAACGTGCTTGCGTGGCCAAGCCGTAACGTGAATGCAAGAGTCCTGGCAGGCTGATTGTAATATCCTCCTCCCATATGAAAGGAGAGCCCGTGCTTGCAGCGCCTGTCAAACGTAACAGAGACAGAATTGAGTACAACAGTGCGTATGAGAGTGCGGTGCATTCGAAGCAGCGTCGAGGGCATGCAATCGAGACCATGGATTGAGGGACTCACACCCAGTCCCCACTCCAAGGAAATAAATTGTTTTCACTCACTCGACTGAGACCTGTTGTGTCGCGTGTTGCCGGACCACTTATTGCGGTTATCATGTGGGTCACCCACATGATAGCCGCAGTAAGTGGCAGTAAGTGAGTATGGTTGCGACTGAGTCGCAAATTTAAGGCATCCAGGGGCAGACGAAGGTACAGATAGCGCAAGGTGACCTGAGAGGCTGAGTTCAAAACTATTTGAGAGCGCGTAGGGCAAACCGAGTTGCGTCGGCTAGGGCACAGTCCTGCTTGGGTATTCACTCGTCGGCACAGAGCGAGAATGGGCTGTGGTCGGGAAGAGGAGAGACAGGCGGTAATGTACAGTCTTCGTCAAAGTTAGAGCCAAGGGTGTTTTGCTTCTGAGCCGGGCTTCCAGCTCTCATCAGCGTTCTAACTCTCATCAAGGCAAGATCTGTGGTCCAGCCCACTCAAATGGGTAGGACTTGATGAATTCTAGAGAAACTCCCCATACGACCCCTGGGCTCTGAAGTTTTGTAAGACACTGTACTTAGAGCGAACATTACTAAGCGCAAGGAGCCAAGATCGATTCCTGGGAACCCGCGGAAGCAATAAATAACCTTCTTTGAAGGCCTCAAACGGAGGCAGCTCCGGGCCAGCGAGACGCTGTGTTCGCCGCTTGTCTCTGCCTTGAGCGCAATGGATGTGACGAGCATTGGCCCATGGTTGTTCTCTTGTTTTGTTGCCGTGGTCTTATCTAGGTGATAGCGCCTAGGTAATAGAGGAAAAGAGGCAAGGAACAGCTGTCTGGTACGAATAAAAGATCTGCCATCACTTCCTTCGGAGGCGCATTAGGATCCAGGTTATAAATGACATCTTTGCAAGCCAGGTCCAGAGACTAGATAGGCTTGCACGGGTAGATTACTGCGACTTGCTGATATATAATCTGTCAGTATGACAGGTATTGTCACCATCGCCACACTACGCACTTACACAGTGCTCGGTGGATTCGGAGGGACGGTGTAAATAAAGCAGCGAGGTAGCAAAGAATGATGAGGAGTTGCGAATACGGCCACACGGCCGCCAGCAGAGCAGCACGGATTGTTATAACGCGACAGGTCACATTAAAAACCCCATTCTGCAGACAATCCAGCAGCAGCCTTTCGAGCCAAATATCGCGATCATGCCTTAGCAGACGGTAGCTTCCTGGGGCATGGCCGGACCGTGATCTGCTGGTTGTGTGACGCTTCTGGTGTGATCATATGGGCTCAAATTATAGGTTTAGTGATTACACTAGTTTCTAAGTGCATTTACGTGAACCAGAATCTACAAGGACAGCCACAGGCATGCGCGAACAGTTAACGCTCTCGCGTCATTTGTTCACCAGCTCCAAGGCAACTCAGATTTGAACTTTATTCCCTTATTATTCTGTAGCGTACTCCACTATCTCCCGCGATGCACTTCGGCGTCTGTGCAAAGGTGGTTGTACACTACGAAAATATTTACTCGTCAGTCGACCGTTTCGAACTGTACAAGATTCTTCACAGAATGATACAATAAGACGTAGGTGAGCAACTTCGTATTGGCCTCCTGCTCTCAAAATGCACTTTTCGAATGCATCTCCAAATTGAGCTACATCATGAACACGCGCTAAATGTTTAGAACCCTCAATTCACTAAAAGCATTCCTTTGAAATGAGCATTAATTAGGTGCTATTGCAATTCGCTATCTCGATGTTTATGCAAAGGCACACGACGCTGTCAGAAGGTCGCACTTTTGGGCAGCAGTTGGGTGTTTAAAAATAACTTCGGCGAGTATGAAACTGTAAAAGCCTAATTTTACACAAAAACAAATGGCTCCACGCATACTGTTTCATGAGGCATGCTTTAATTCCATCAACAAAGCGGTCGTAGTCGTAGACACAGGACTACGGCACGTTACCCAGTAACGATACTACCACTACTACGCTCACGTTGCCATGCCGTTTACTCACAGCAACATAACGTCAAAATTTTGCCGCGGAAGGCAGGGTGCGATGAAACAAGCCAAACAGCGAGGCGATTCGCAAAATATTCGCGCTGGATCTACTCCGCCTCGCGTAATCCGTACCTTCATGTGCCGGTAAGCTGCACGCCCAGGTCTTGCCGATCTCGCTGGGCATGGTAATCGCAAACATTTGCAAATGACAACACCAAACGATCAGGAACAACGCTGCCGTCAGCCCGATGCAATGTGAATGGTTCCTCCAGAAGTCGTGAAGCGGCGCGCCTGTCGCTAAAATAAATTTTTTTTCCACCACATTGCTAGTATGGTGGCGCCATCTATTGAATAAAAATGAAAACTATTCATATTTTTGTTTTTGACAGGAGGCGAGGAGTCCGCGGAGCAAAGGCGTTTACTGCTTTTGTAGGAGCATTCCTTCCTGCTTAGTTCAAACATCTTTCTTTTACTCTGGTTGCGAACGCCCATCGAAAAGTTTGGTTTCGCTGCATTGGCCGATGAATATTGCCCAGCTCAGCCCAGCCTTTTGAGTTGTCCTCATATGTGAGAAATAAAAACAAGACTATGTTTCCGGGCTCCGTTTTTTGTTCTTGTTTTTTTTTTTTTTTCTATCACGAAAAACACGAACGATAAAGCTTTTGTGTGCTGGCTAGGGAACCGACAGCAAGCTTCCCTCGATGCCCTTAGGGAACTGCCCACTTCGAGGATATTTCGTTGCTACGCCCGGCTTTCAGCGGGTCCCTCTCGAGAGCTACGAGCTGTCGCTGCCCGCTTTAGTCGCGTCTGTGCTTAGAGGCTCCTTGACGCACGCCTGCTTCATTTCCATTCCAGCTCTCCCTAAAGCAACATGGGAGCAGCAAGCCGATTTGCAAGGACGCGCTGCTGATTCTCCTCGACGTCGAGAGACAGGAAGCACAGAAGTGCTCTCACGTCGCGTTTGCCACCTGACTCCCGTGGTATTTATTTCTTGTTTTTTTTTTTTTTTTCCTTTTAGTCGTTTTTTAGGCATTTCCGAGAGGAAGGCTGCGTCTTGTCCATCTGTTGCATACGTGGTGCCCATTTTTCCATTCGTTCCTGTCTCGTTTATGACTGAAACAAAGACTCTAGCTGAACAACCGCCCTAGCCACTCTTTTCCTCTCTTTCTCTCTCTCTGCTGTGGCGACGTTCGAACGCCATGGAGCCGCTGAGGCCAAGGGAGCTCAAGGAATCTCTCTGCAATCCGCTGTGCGGCAGGTGCAGACCGCAAAGGAAGGCTCTTTCTTCGCTGCCATTACAACGGAGCTCGCTCAGACAAGCATACGCACGCACACAACAAGCGTTGCCATCGTCCACCTCCGGGGTCGCACGCGAACGCGACAGCCATTTCCTCTCGCTCTCTCACACTCGACTCGATGAGCTTGCTCACACCGCGCAGTCGTCGTCATGCCAGACAGCCCAAACGCGCCCAACAAGAGACCCGCATTCATTCGCCCGCGGCAGAATCCAATGAAAGAGACCCCGCGGCGGCGGCTTTGGTTCGCGGGGCATGCCGCGCTCGCCTTGTTCTCTCCTTCTCTTCCTTGCTGCCCTCTACAGCCTCCTCCTCATCCTCAGCCGCCGCCGCGACACCGACCGGAGGACGCAAACACTTCGAAGCGAGAAGCGGCTCTCTTCCCCGTGGAAAAGCGCCCCGCGCCTTCGCCGACGGGAACACTCGCCGTCACTCCGTTGCGCCGCGTCGCCGCGGTCGCTTGCTTGCGCCTTGCCCGTTTGCGTTGCCTTGAATCGAATCCGCGCTTGCTGGCGAGGTTGGGTTTTTGAAAAGCTGTCGCGGTCGCCGTGTCCTAATCCAAACTGTTGGCTTGTTCGGCAACAGGATGCTCTCGAGCCCTTGCTTTTGAAGCTACAGGCTCTCCGCTGTATCCCTGCGCGCTGTGTCTTCGTTTCCCTTGCCTAACTGGAAAAGAGTGGTGCTAGCTTCGCCCTTCCCCACAATACTGAAGAAGTGGGCCCTCTCGAGCTGAATGTTTGTTTGTTTTCTTTTTTTTTATATTGCTCAAATAAAAGAAAATAAAACTTGCTTCAGGTTTTTTGAGTCCTGGAGCTGTATTAGGGGCTACGGCGCGCAGATGGTAAAAAGCAGGTACTTTCATTAGCTCGGTAATTCACTGAATGCGGCAATTATTTTTTCTATTGTTTGGGGCATGATTTATTTGCAGAAGCTCGTCCTGCAATTAGCATAACTGAGAAAAAAAAATTTCATAAAAAAATGTGCAGCGCGCGTGGCGAGTCGTGATAGGTGGCCTCACACTGCAACACAGCGGCAGGGAGCGCATCCGGCGTAACCATTCCACTCAGCGCTTTTCATCACACTGCTGGTGCCACTTGAGGCCCAGACGAGAGCGCGGCGGTATCGTCAGTTTCGCTTCCGCATCCGCCTCGTTGTTTTGAGGCCGGATTGAAAGCGCAATCATTGCGCACATTGACTAGTAGGACGTTATTTAAAAATATTTCCCACAGGAGGGCAGCCTCCTCAATCAAGATAGCTGTGGGCCCGAGCCGTTGCCCTAATCCGGTCGATGAAACTACTGTGGCCATCCAAGCTGGGGCTTGACAGCTGGGTCCCCCACTACTCTTCTGCTAGGTCTCTGGTGTAGAGCCGGTTTGGGGGAATGCGAGGGACAACACGACACTAATTACAAACAAAAAACAATGCGTGCCGCTTTTTGACACCATCAATCTTTTTAAGCAGTGAACAATTATTTCGAGAGCCACGGAAGCCTTTTAGGCGCGCCTGAAAAGTGCAAATTAAGTCATTCAAACTTACATATGTTCGACTGATCGGGATTTTCACTTTTTAGCCTCATCATTTGGGTTTCACTTTGGTTTTAGAGCGTAGTTCTACACTTCGCACTGCATATCCCAAGGTCATTAACTTGCTCGTTTGACCTTGAGCCGCCGGAGCGGGCCTAGCGCGAGCGTTTTTCTCGTCCATATAGCACTACTCGGGCCACCGAGCGACCTTCCCGATCGTGGGCACGGACACACTCCTCTTTGATACCACGTGACTAGGCGGGTGGTTTAACAACTGCTTCACCGGCGCTTGGTTGCGCAGACTCGCCATGCGTGCCAGTCCGAGTGCATCAAAGCTTCGGCGCAGGTATCAGGTTCTATGGAGATATAAAGAAACTGTTTGAGTTGAAGCCTTATATACTTATGTATGGGCCGGCGTAAAGCCGGTGGCGGCCATTTTGTGGCGGGCAAAAAGTGAGTAGCATAGCACCTTGGTACTGCAGTCGGCTTTTTCGAGTAATTAAGTTCATGTTACATAAAACCGCAAAGAAAACAAATATTAAGCAATACCTTACACAACTCGTAGTATTAGTAGTATTAGTAGTAGTAGTAGTAGTAGTAGTAGTAGTAGTAGTAGTAGTAGTCCGCACCACGAGTTTGACATAATCGGTAGATGCACAAAAATCGTATCGTGGTAATTTGCTGCTCTATAGTGACTGATGATTGATTGGTTTGTTATAAGCGATGAAGAGTTAATGAAATCATTGTAACTAGGTAGTTGATTAATTGCTGAAGTAAAGAAATGAAAAGAATGGAAAAGCGGACTTCAAAGGTGCTAAAATGCTCAGAATGAAAAGACAGTCGTTGATGATGCTAAATAAGAAAATTGAGAGTGTGTAATTGATCAATTCATTAATTGGAATTACTACTAGTACTAAGACTACACCGCCGGCTTGTTGACCGAATGAACTGTATATGGTATCGCTTAGAACGGACAACGCGCCAACTTCCAAGAGCAGCTCTCTCAACTCGCCTCTGGAATGTGACCCCCGCGCCAAATCCACTCGGTTTGTGCATCCATGTGGCATGCATGACGCAACCATGCTTGTATGTATGTATGTATGTATGTATGTATGTATGTATGTATGTATGTATGTATGTATGTATGTATGTATGTATGTATGTATGTATGTATGTATGTATGTATGTATGCATGTATGTATGTATGTATGTATGTATGTATGTATGTATGTATGTATGTATGTATGTATAACTTTAATGAGATGTTTGTTGCATCAGCGTTTGAAAATGCTCTAGTTTACAAGGTTGTGGTTTTGTGCGGGAAAAATCACGGCACTACGCGCGAAACTGCGTTCGGCCTCCGACGCTTTTTTTTTCCCCATTACAAGATGGCGGCATGTGACCACTTCCGCCGCGCCGCCTCCACTCCAGCAGCTTTTGATATCCTCCTTGGTCAGGCTGAGTATTGTCATCCAGCCGATAGCTCGCCGAGAAGCAGCAGCGAAGAAAAAGCATGATCGGATAGGGGAAGACACCGACGAAGAGAACCTACCATAGAGAAGACACGTCAATGTGACCATGCAGCCATGGTTAACAAAGCTACGCTCGGATAACTAGGTTCAACCGGGATAAACCTCGACAGCTTTTTCTTTTGTGAGGGTGTCAAGAGAAGATTGCTGTCTTTTTTTTTTTTTTTTTTTTTTTGTCGTCTTCGGTGCCTTTCCCGAATAAACTTAATTTGGGAGTCATGCGCCTGCCTCTGTTTTGTTGCGAAAGCAATACTACTCTAGTTTTCGAGCCTTCAGCGTGGCGCGGCCGCACCCACGTGACGCTGTGACGTCACACCCCACGTGACACTAGGATGAGATATCTAGTGAAGCAGCGCAACGGCACAAGGCCAGAGGAAGAAAGTGACAAACACAGTGCTCTGAACCAAGCATTCGCGATTTGCGTGATGCATTAGCAATAGCTGGGATGAAATGAGATGGTTCAACACCAGAAGACGAATAAATAGAGCCCCTTGTACAAGAAATAAAGTTGTACAACATGAACTGGTGGGCGAGTTGATCTGACATATCTGCGTCCGCTGCTTCACTGGATATGTCAGACCAATATATGTCAGGCAATTCCGTTTCGGTGTGTTTTATAGCGAAAGCAACACCACGTCAGGTCTAACCGTTCGTCCCTGCATGCCGTGTCCGTGGTCCCCGAGCCGGCGCTGCGCCTAACAGAAGAAGGAGAAGAGGAAGAAGAAGAAGAAGAATTAAGAACGCTCTGTGACACGCAGCTATTGCTTTCGCTCAATATTCGGTTCAGCAGCGTTGACCCCTTGTAATTTTATTTCTATTGGTCGTCCACATGACCCTTTTGCGCTTTTTTCCGCCATGAAACTGACGATACTGCCCCGCATCCGTCCGAGCTATAGTCTGAGCCTCAAGTGATACCGGCAGTGTGCCGTAAAGCGCTGGGCGGAGCGATGTATACGGCAGTATATACCATTTTGCTCCCTACATGACTGATTGACTGAAAAACTTTATTGAGAGATAAGGAAATAGGATGTGTGAGTAGTGGGACCTCTAGTCCGGGATTCCACCGGCTACCGCTGATATCCGTGCGCGTGTCAGGACTCAGGAGATCTGTGTCGATCGGTGACGTCGTGGTTGGATCTACCACTTCACCACACACCTTCTTTTCTACAACACAACATTAAATATTTATTCCATGGAGAACTCGAAAAAGCGGTACACAGCGATACATGGACAGACGATACACTGACCCATTCACACCCCGCGTTTCACCGCCCCATGTCCCCATGTGTGCCGTTTTCTCTTTCCTTCGCTGGAGAGGGAGGCGAGCACTCACTCAGCCGCGACTCTCCTTTACAGGGAGGAAGAGATTTACGAGTTCCTTCTGTCTAGCTAACCAAGGGTTTGTTCCGCGAATTCATCGTTAGCTTGGCGCCGGGTGCTTTAGTTTATTTTTGATTCGTTACATGGTGCTCCCCGAAGCGATGGACTTGCTCTCGTGTCCGCGCCTAGGGACTCCGGTCTCACGTTACACCAGGCTCTTTGGGCCTCGAGTCCGGAGCTGGATAGGGTAGCCTCCCACCCCTCAATATAGTTGGCACTGCGTTTGGGTCATCAAGTGGATTGTGTAGTGAGCAAAATGCTATATTCTACTAACTCCACGTAATGGGCTGCCGAGCAAAACAAAATTATCGAGAAATTGCAAAGCTCCTACAGGTAACATCTGGGGCTCAGACGGCAGATGTGAGCTCCCGATACTTCAGAAGACCACGCTGCGGCTATGTCATAATATACGATGTGAAGTCACCTATAAGAGTATTATCAGTACCGTTATAAATTTTTTTCTCGGCTGTACTATTTGAAGGACGAGCTGCAAATCTGCAAATTCAGCATATCACTGAAAACAAAAAATAATAAAGAAAACATTACCCAGTAAGCAAACTCTTTGCCTTGGAATGGAGGCCCGCTGTCAATCTTTACATGTGCTGGGATTCTGAACTGGCAAAACAAGTGCCGCAGGGAGGGGAGCCCTTGTGAAGTATATGACTTGTACCACTGGGTATCGTAATGGCGCCATTGTGAAAAGTAATTTATTACCACCATAGCGCATTTTTCATCTGGGAAAAGACCACAAAAGTCAACTGGCACTTCTTCCCAGGGACCATTGAGGATATCAGTGATGGCAAATGGTTCTTGTCTATCTCTGGGAAAAGCTGCCCATAGCGCATTTTTCATCTGGGAAAAGACCACAAAAGTCAACTGGCACTTCTTCCCAAGGACCATTGAGGATATCAGTGATGGCAAATGGTTCTTGTCTATCTCTGGGAAAAGCTGCTTGGCATGTAGGCAGCTTTTGATCAAAGTGTTTACAAGATTGCAAATGCATGTCTGGAAGTCACACCTTTCCTCTCAATTTTGTTTCGTTTTGAGGATCACTTGATGAAATTTGTGAGCGAGCAGTACTGCTTGGTTTTGCAGGCTCGGTGGAAGAACTATATGGCATGTTCCTCGAAGGACGATGCCTCCAGGTGTTGTTTTTAATTCCGTCCTTATCGATGCAAATGGCTTCAGTTCAACTGACGTGCAACTATTGAGTGTGGCGTGCTGGATAGCTCTTATAAGTATACTGTAGCTGTTGGTCTGCTTTAGTTTCATCAGCGACTTCTTGAACCGAGAAGGCCTTTGGAATGTTGTGGCGCTGAAGAAAGATAACATACTAGTGAATTTTCGTTGCTCTTTCTTCTTGAAATAGGTTCTTCTTGGTGACTTGAAGACGTGACAAATTGCACCACAGGTGCGCCCCGTCCAAGGCGGTGGTCAGAGGCGACGAAAAATGGATAACGACACTTGAGAGTTACAAATAGATTAATTGAAGATCTGGCTAGCTCGGCCTAGCCGAAGATGTACATGTCAAGCCATAGCTCAGAACACCAGGATGGTCTCTCGGGCTTGGTTTTAAGCCCTCGGTGTCCAGCCCACATTTCGATTACGTCCAATCGCCACGAACTTCAACACGATTGGTTCGTGGTCACGTGCAACTTCAGCAGTGTGAGTGAAACCCTTTCTACACAACGAAAGAAAAAAACACGAAACACAAAATGTCACATGCTGCCCACATTCTACTGTACACCTTGCCGCGTTCTCGCATTAAGATCATCAACGCAAATGAGCAGCGTCGTTGGCGGACCGCCGCCGTCTCGCAACCCCACTCTTCCTAGAACTTGCAAAGTCCGTGACTTCTGGCTTAGCGGCGGCGCGAAGAAAAGAAGCTCGGTCAATCGGTCCTCCCGCGAACGCCTTCCCCTTTGTTCAACGTTCCCCACCATTCTTCAACCGGCGCCGAATGGCACCCATCTGTCTGGACGCGACGTAGCGACGTGTCTGTGAACGGACGTTTCAACCGCGACGGCGGTGTCGTGTCAGCTCGTATGGAAAGCATACGGTCGGTATGCACAAAGCCGCTTAACCTCCCCCTTTGGGGACTCGATTGCCTGTCAGCCGCCAGGTGACACTCGTCACTCTAATGGCTTTCCCTGCTTCATCCGGTGATTCGCGGCGCCTTCTTGTCTGCACGCAGCTAGCATCAATTCATGCTACAAGCAAAACTACCACGAGGTCCTGAGTACATAGCCACTAATCCGGGGGCGCCTAGCGATACCTTACAATACTCATTTGTCACTTCGTTGATGCGGGCATGTATTTTCATCTCAGGAACTGGATGTCTGCAAACGTAATCCCAAGGTTTCCTGCGGTGTGCTGTACGTCGAACTTGTAGGGCCACACGTTCGATGCGGGCGGATGGTGATGATCTGCTCACTAACGTACGGTGATCAGTCACCAAAAGGAAGTGAACTCAGCAAAGATGAAAGCTAAAGTCTCCATAGCCCACACAGCTGCGAACATCTCTCATTCTATTTAGGAGTAGCGGCTTTAAACTGGTATAAGTGCTATAGTTGCATAAGCTATCACTGCAATGTGTTCACTGACACGCTGTGTTAGGATAGTGCCCATCTCCATATGGACCTGCATCTACCCCTAGTTCTACCGGTTTGGATGTGTCAAAGTAAGTAAGGGTGGAGGTGTCGGACATGGCTTGCTTTAAGCTCTCAAAAGCATTCTGCTGTCGTTAAGTTCCCATGCATAATTCTTCAATGTCGATTCATGTAAAGGTTGCGTGAGGTTAGCAAGATTTTTCAGAAATCTATCTGAGTAGTTGATCATTCCTTGTAACATCTTTACTTCGGGACTCCAGTGTTTTTATTTGTAGGAAGGCTGCAATTTTCTTGGGATCAGGACGAACGCCATCATCTCGTTGATGAAAATTAACGTTCTCGTTGATGAAAATTAAAATCCCTTTTAGTGAACGTCAAGCCGCTGCAGAACTGGTTCTAAGGGTGCGTCTATGCTCTTGTTATGTTTGACCAAAGACAAGAATGTCATCACTAACATTCAGGACATTGGGAATGCCATTGAGCACCTGGCGGACGGTGTTCTGAAAGATTTCAGCTGCACTGCTGATGCCATAGTTTAGGCGTTTGTAGCGAAACAAGCAGTTTGTGTCGAGAACATTGTGAGCTGTCTTGAAGAAGTGTCAAGTTCCAACTAATGATATGGTCAAGGTTGGAGAATACTGTGGCTTCATTTAACACAACAGTGATGCCATCTACTGTTGGACACAAATATCGTTCATGTTGAATGACAGTGCTCACAACGCGCATATCAGTACACGTTCGAATTTCATCAGGCTGATGTGGTTTATAATCCCAGGACACACGGTATATATTATGGCCGGCTCAATGATGTATTCCGAAAGGAAGCGTTCAAGTTCTTTTTCTGTCACGTAAGGCAAACGGGATAAGCATGTGTGGTTGCACAACAGGTGTGTTGTCCACAAAGGGGTGAATTTGCTGCTGTTTGAGTTTTTCTACTCCACTGAAAAACTTAAAGAATGATTCTATGACTGACTTGCCAGCTGGATGCTCATCAACTTGATACGTGATTTGGACAAGCCCCAGGTTTTATGCTGCTGTGAAGCCTTCCTGGAATAACAAAGATATGTCTTCTTTGATGCATTTCGCTTTGCATTTCATTGTGACAGAAACTTTGCCTAGAAGTTTAGCTGGACATTTGCTTTGTATGGGGACACTCTGATGGATGTTTGAGACTCAGGTTTGGGCAAAAACTAGATTGAAGTCATCCTCGCTAACAATGGACACGATTACACCTGTGGCGACTATGAAAGTGGCAGGCACATTGTTGATCAGTGACACATTGTTGACAGCCTTTGGACATGAGGCTCACGGCAACAAAAATTTGCTCTTCGCTGCTTGAATTAGAGTTACAGGTGGCTGCACGTTGTCTAGTACTTGAGGTTTTCTTACTGCACACAACCTGTGAGTTCCTGCTGGGACCATTGCTGTAATCCACCGCTTGTGCAATTCTCTTCTTTGAACGGCAGAATCGTGCAAAGTGGCCAACCTTTTTACATGCCTTACATGTCTTGCCCCACGCAGCACAACTTGATCGTCCGCCTTGGCGAGGCCACTTTCCGCTGCAGTTACGACAATCTGATTATGAAGTCGTTGCGATATGCAGATCTGCCGTGGCACCGGTCGTCATCTTTTTCGGTGTTGCCATGGTGCTGTCTTTGTGCACTGCGAGAACTGTCGCGTCGCTCTCGACGTTCTTTCCGATTTCGGATGCGTCACGTTCGACGTCCTCTAGCATTCTTCCTTCCTTGAATATGTCCAGTAAAGTAAGGGAATGAAGCGTGGCATATTTTCGAAGGCGAGACTATGTTGTGGCGATGATCATTTAATTTTTGACTTCCAAAAAGGAGTGGACGTTTTCAAAGTTGCAGTGGCGAGATATCTGCAGAAGGCGCGCGTACTGAAGGCGTCCAGTGACTCACTAACGTTTTGATGAAATATTGAGTCCTCTCGCGGAGCAAAATAAGCATCCACTTTCGCTCGTATGTCATCGTATAGCGCAATCGATGTGCTCTGCGTAGTCTGGGTTGTGCTTGTGGTCGTTGCAGCTGCAACTTGAGTGGAGCTGTCAGGGAGTGAGCGAAATATGTAGTAGACTTCTTCACTGACGTGATGCGGAAGAAGGGGTTTCTTCCATGCACCTGTCGTAATATCACAGACCAAAAGAAAGTTCGCGAATCTTTCTATCTACTTGGTCCATTCGTGACCAAGCAGTAGTAGTAGTAATAGTAGTAATAGTAGTAGTAGTAGTATTAGCAGTAGTAGTAGTAGTAATAATAATAGTAGTAGTAGTAGTAGTAGTAGTAGTGGTGGTGGTAGTAGAAGTAGTAGTAGTAGTAGTAGTAGTAATAATAGTAGTAGTAGTAATAATAGTAGTAGTAGTAGTAGTGGTGGTAGTAGAAGTAGTAGTAGTAGTAGTAGTAGTAATAATAGTAGTAGTAGTAATAATAGTAGTAGTAGTAGTAGTAGTAGTAGTAGTAGTAGTAGTAGTAGTAGTAGTAGTGGTGGTGGTAGTAGAAGTAGTAGTCGTAGTAGTAGTAGTAGTAGTAGTGATAGTGATAGTGATAGTGATAGTGATAGTGATAGTAGTAGTTCGCCTGCCACACCAGGCCGAGCTGGTCCTCTTCGTAAGAAGCCAGCCAGGTATGCCAGGAGAGGACTGGGGATGAGGGAGGGGGGTAGAAAGGAAATTGGACGGCGACTAATATTGCTGTAGTCGGTAGCACGAAGGTTAAACCTTGGGAGTGGTGGGAGCACAAGTGCCATGCTTGGGATTTCTGGTTGCCGCTTGCTGCTGAAGAACGATACGACCGATTGACTATTTGCTTGGTATTCACTATTCACAGATGATGAAAGGACGCTTGGGACTCCATTATGGTGTTGCTACGGGTTCGGATGGGGTTGGATTAATTTCGCGAGTCTCCAACGGTACGGACTTGTCGGTTGGGCCGCCATGTTTTTATTGCTGTTCATAGTTGCCAAGAGAATATTTACATTTGGCTACACATATTGGTTATAGACACTACACTAGTTACGTTCAAATACACGTATGTGTAAACAGAAGTATTTTTTACATCACTGAAATATTCTCCGACACGAAACAAAGTTATTAATATCAACATAAGAATTCGGCAACGCAAAACATAGTCACTCACAAAACAGCTAATGGCTTAGTTTCCACACGTTGCTAATAACCTGAGAAATACTCTGCGCCGCTGGCTTTCTTTCAAGTCATATTTCCTGCAGATCGAAGCGCCTCTGAAATGGCTTGGTCAAATCCGCACGAACCGGTAGAAAGCCTGACAGGTTTGCTCATGCATAGTTTGCCTTTACCAATATTTCGCCCTTGATTAGGTCCACGCTGATCAGCTTTCATGAACGAAAATGGTCGCTGCGCGAAAGCATTATATAATTACTCGAATGTTCAGCACAACCGTGCGGCTAGCTGGCTTCTTCGTAAGCTTGGAGTGCTTGCAGCCAACACATCATCAAGCGGGGGCCCCTGCTGAACTCAGGCACTGCCGAACAATATTATTAAACTGTGAAATGCAGGACATTTTTTTTTTTTTTTTTTTTTTAAGGTTTTCCTACCTCTTGCTGTACGAGGCACAATAGCCCTCAATGTGGGACAGTTCCGCGAGTCGCGGGACGGGGGTGGTCACCCTAGTTGGTCCATGGTTCATCAACAAAAAAGTGATGCTACTCTTGCTGGACGTGGGGCATAAACATTAGTCTAGAACGCAACTGACAAGCAACGCACCCAACTGTGTGCATGGACGTCTAGCACAACCAAAGATGTGCGCACTGTAATTGGCCCGCTTACATATTTGGCCGTTGCTGAAAGGTCCGCGAAATGCAATGTTAAAAATTAGAGAAACCAAGTTAAAGAGCCGGAAAGAAAAAGAAACAATGAGGCTGACCAAAACAAGGCCAACGCCACGGTCGAAGCCATGGTCGAAGCTCAGTGCTTCTCCAGCGGGGTGAAAACACACTTGCGGCTACAGGCAGGGACAAGCGAAATGAGTGCAGAGGAAAAAGAAAAAAATGCGATATCTCCCGCACCTCATTCCGTTGAGAATTGCAAGACTAAAAGAAAGGCGAAGAAAATAAAAAGTTAAACCTGACGGTCCTTCCGGAACGCGCTCAGGGAGTGTTTTTCGCTCCGAACGAGATGAGGGGCGGTGGGGGAGAGCTATAGTAAGCTAGACCTAAATGGGCGCGGGGATCGACGTCGCGACAGCTGCCGGCCCCCGCCTCCCGGCCTGCTGCTGCTTTCCTGGACCGCAGGAGGGGAGGCAAGCGTGGGTGCGCTCCGTCCAGCGGATAAGTGTGGGGTGCACGCCGCGCGCTTCCGTGGAAGCCTGGCGCCGTCAGCTTTACAGGTTCGAATGGTGCTTCGATGATGCGGTGACGTGTGCGAGTTTAGTACGCACATGGAGACCCTACCATGGACTACGTACATTTCGTGGACGGTGGAAGGTTGTGGGAGGCTCGGGCCTACATGACCCTGAATTTCACTCGTGACCGACTTGTGATAAAGGGCAGGTAACAAGGCCCTAGCGATTCTGTACCACTTGCAGCGCCGGATGAAAAAAAAAAAAAAAAAATGAAAGAGCGAGAGGGAACTAATGAAAGTTCATGAAGTTGATAAGGCTCCTAAGGCTTGGTGAGCTCTTTGGTGAGAATCCTTATGAATAAGATATGCCCGACACTTCACACAGCCGCTTGCAGCACATGTGCGGAGAGCGGTAACCTATATCGCACGGTCTGGCTACGTCAAGACAATTCGGTGTGCAGCTTCACGCATAGGCTCTGCCCTCTCACTTTTGTATCAATAAATGTTGTTCATCATCATCTTTCACTCGAGCAGTGAGAGGCCGTCAGCTCGGACCTCAACATCCAGACACGGATAATGCCCAAGGCCTGGGCTGGAGAAAATGAATGCCATTTGTGTTCTCTACAATAGAACCCAACCATGAAAAAGCACGGTGATGGACCTGCTGGTCCGGTTTGAGCTCCGAACCCCTGTTTGAGCTCCATATCGGACTGACCGGTCCGGTATGAGGGCTACACTGGTTTGGTATAAAACTGTTTAGGCTTTATACAGGGCCGGTATGAGATTGATACCGGATTCGTATATGTTCTGGTAAAAACGTTTGCCGCGATACGGGATTTTATATAGGGGGTAACTAAATGTCCCTCTCCATAGCTATTCACATCAAATAAATATAATTTGAGGGGGGGGGGGGGGGGAAATGTCTGTTGCCAAAAGTAAAACATTCCGTAGATTTAGAGGTGAAAATAAATGTCTTCGTGTTCTCTACAGTAGGACCCAACCATTATGAAGGTTCAAGGTTCTAAATAAAAGTTATTTCTTTCTATCTCTCCTTGCCATTGGTGACGCCGATGAAGCTGCCTGCAGCTTTCTCTGATGGACCCCCTACCTACAATGAGCTAGATGAGGTTCCCTGTCCTTGAAACATGCGCGATAAGCTGGCGAATGCTTTGAACTGAATACAGTATATGTGAACAAAAAAGAACCAAATCAGAAACACTCACTGATCCAAGATTTGTTCTGTATGATTCATCAAAGCTTCGGCGGAAAGCGTGAGACGTATATTATAGACTTGACGACCTCAGTATGAATGCCTGCTGTCAGGTACACAATTGATCAAAAGTCCTGAAGCCAAGCGGTTTTCTCCTCAGGCGAAAAATGAAGCCATCACAGTGCCATTAAAGACCGAAAGACCGTGAAATCCTTTGAGATAGTTTATTGGTGGGTTAAGAAAGCATCTTCTGGCATTTTGAATGCCCTTTTGCTTTTAATGACGCCGTGACGGCTCTATTTTGCAGCTGAGACATCCTTTGGCTTCAAGACCTTTTACTGAATCGCCACAAATAGCCGATAACATGAGTGAATTTAACGTTCTTGCCTCGCTGTAATTTACACTTATTTACAACAGGGGAAACGACAAGTACGATATCATGGAACTGGCTACACTCTCCGGCATGGCCGAAGAGGTGAGGGATCAAACTCTAGCTCAGAACCATTCTGCAGGCCGCGGGCCCGGTTTTACCACCTTCGGAGCCCGGCCCACATTTTTCATCATCCAATCACAACGATGTTGATTGCTTCACAAACACTTTGGCATGTCTTTCCATTTCCGTAAGGTTCATCACCCTCTCCCTAAAACAAATAGTGTAAAAGGGTCAACAAATCCGTTTCCTAACAAACGGAATTTAGAAATTGGTCTTAAACTGATTGGCTTACTAGATTACATGCCACGCCCCATGTTTTCACGGTTTTAAAGACACTCTCTCCCCTTGGGAAGAAAACGTAAACACAGTAAAACATAGAAAACTCAGTCCCACGTGCAGCGCAACCGTCGCCCAAAGTTGCGCCCTTGGCGGCTCCTTTTACAGGGCAATTATCGGCGTCCGAGCCGGCACCATTGCAGACACGCGCCCAGATGTCCGTTCAGCTCCGCCGTCTCCCACCATTGTTGGCATCCAAGGTTAGAATCGTCCCAGAGACCCGCTCGGCGCGCCTGTTCCGACTAATTGTCACTTTTACGGGCGCCCCGTCAAGGACGAGGGCCTTACACCATTCAGCTTGGCAGCTTTTGTTCTTTGAACCCATGCCGCCCTTCCAAAAGTAGCGCTCGTTCAAAAGCTGCGCTGCCTCCGGGCGATGGGTGCAGTCGGCGTCCTACGGGGTCGGCGGTGTAAACAGTTCGTAATGCTATTTAAAAAAAAAAAAAAAAGAGCCCTCCGCGCGAAGCGGCGGCGAGAACAAACCGCCTGTCATCGCGTCTTCAAACGCGACCGCGAAGTCCTCGGAAGAAGGGACTGCTTTTCCCCTGCCTCCAGTTTCCGTCGTGAACTCCTTCCCGACTCCTGCCCGAGAGTAAGTGGGAGACGGCCGCAGCTGGGCGTTGAACACGTGACCCATGCACAAAGGGACGGTCCTAATGGCGCCGCGTTTATCACTAGCCCCTTACAACGAGTATGCGATAACCGCAATTAGCATGTCACCCTTGATCCTCACATATAGGGGAGAAAACGTGGGCCAGGGGGCGCTGCGCCGCTCTGTGCGTCAGCGCCCTCCATGGAGACCCCGTCAAAATCTACGCGCAACCCGGCCGCGTCGTCTGCTAGCCGGCGCATAGAAAAGCATGTTGTCGTCTGCTCCGCGCTGCTTTCTAGCACGTGTTTGCGCGCGCGCGCTCGGTTGTTTCTCTCCTCCTCCGACCGCACTGTGTCCACCGTCGCGCTCTAACAATGAGGGGGGAAGAAGAAAGAAAGAAAAGAACTAGAATGAAAAAAAATGACGGCGCACTTTTTTCGCGAAGCTTGTGTGGAAACGGTAACGGGATGGTTGTGGGCCTTTCTTTTTTTTTTTTTTTTTGGGGGGGGGGGGAGGGGGGATATCTCGTACCGTTCGTGTGTCGTACTTCTCTAACTGGCGGTGCCGAAGCAACCATCGTGGAACCGAGTCGGCCTCAAGAAACAGATATTCGTCATTAATGCGACCACTTTACGTCAATCATCCTATCCTCATACGCGATCCTGCTTCGGGAGCTCAAAACTGCGCGTTCGCTATAGGAGATAACTGAACTAGGAATTGCGCAGCGTAACAGTGGAATTAAGAAGACAAAGGTTTCCGTGGAGAGATGTCCCCGTCTGCATGGAAAGTCGTCAGACATTTCCTCCCTGTTCGTCTCGTGGAGAGGAAACTGCCGCAAAAATGGCATGCCTCGGCTTCTGGGGAATGACCCAAGTCGTTAGGAACCCCTCATCGTTAAAGGTAGATAGGTCATTGATTTCGAACGGCAGCGCCGCAGCAGCGAACTTCCCCTGGCCGGTGTCGGCAGGAACCAAAGGGTAAGGCGGCATGCTTTGTGCCTTTGTAGGGAACGCATCCTAAACGCGCCGAAAACAGGCCCCACGGCGCCGGCAGCACTGCCTAAAACGTTTGTCCCCAAAGAGCTGAACAGGCCCCTTTTAAGTGACCAGTCATAAAGGGAAAGGAAGGAGCACTCGTCGCTGTGTACAAGCCTATCGGTTATTCTCAACCAGAAGGCTGAACCCCTCATTCTGTGAGCATGGATAGAGGCATCAAGAGGTGCCGCCTCAAGTCCTTCAAGATACCTGACGTTTGCCTCCCGCCTTCAAGTAGCAAATTCGCGTTCATTTTTTTTTTTTTTATGTCTGCCTGCCAACAAGCGCTCTTTGAAAACAATGTCCGGCGGTCAATTAATCATAATTTCTTGCTTTCGAAAGCACCGATAAAAAACATGCCTCCAGCCAGCCTCTATGTCAGCCGGGGCACAGAAAAAAGCAAAATTAAGAAATCCCACTGGCAAAGAACGCCGGCTTTGCGCGCGAAGACGCGCCACCAACTCCCCTCGTCCTCACTCTCCATCTCCCGCTCCGCGTGCACGCGCGGCTGAACGTAGCACGCGCTCCCGAGCGAGCAGGCTGCGCAGACTCCGCAGACAGCCGCGCGCAGCGCGGCTGCGAATGCGCGTAGGTTTTGTAGTTCCTCTCCGCTCCGCTGGAAACCGAGCGCTGGCGTCGCGGAGCAAACTCCAGCTTTGGTTCCCTATAGCGTGCTGATTCCGCTCAAGATATAATGTGCAGATACAATGTGCAGTGTGCACACGTCCAGCCTCAGTAAACAAGTCGACAGCAAAATAAAAAAAAAACTGTCTAGCACGTTTCTCAGCACATAAGTTGTTTGATATAGCTCAGGCTCGTCCCAAAAAGTGCTCTTATTAAATATTCGCAGCTGCTCTCTTCATCCTTTGAGAACTGCGGCACGAAAAAGACAGAGCGCTCTAATTTCTAACTTGACCCTGCAGACGCTTTCGGGTGGCGGGGCCGCCGACAGAGGAGGATCAAAGAAAAGATGCTCTGGAGCACACCTTCGCACTTTTGTAGCGCGTTAGAGAAAGACAGAGAGAAGGGAGGGGGGGGGGGGGGGGGGGAAGACGGCAGCCATAAACTCGGACCAGCCGGATCAACGTACCCCAACTCGTGGTCGGGTGTCTTTGCTCCCTCGGGCTTCAAGGCGGAGGCCCGTTTCGCCCATTCTTTTTCGGTCTTCCTTTGTTTCCCTTAGTCGCCATCTCCTACTTTCCACACCCTGGAGGGTGTGTAGCTCCGTTTCGAGAACACTGGTGCAAATAATATATAAGCCGCGGACATATGGCTGCGGTAACACGGCTTTTCGGCGCCAAAGGAAGCATCTATGCTTCATGTAAAAACAAGCCAGGCTAAAATGCAGTGTCTCCCATAGCCAGAGGCGAAACCGAGCCCAAAATATCTAAACCACAACTTTCAGCCATTTTCATCTGGTTCGGGATATTCTGATAACTGTTAGAGCTGTCATATGATCGTTTAACTATTTCCTTTGCACCCATATAAACAGCTGCACTGTGACATAATCCCTCAACACAAATTACCCTATAAAGAAATGAAGAGGTAGTAGTATGTCCGTTATCGCCCTCCCTTGTAGTAGTATGTCATTTATTATAGCATTCCCTAGTAGGGCATTACACGTATTTTTCCCAAGCACTGCAAGGGCATATTTTCCCCTCTAAATGTACGGAATGTTATACTGTTGGCAACAGACATATTCCTTCCTCAAATCATATTTATTTGATGTGAATGGCAATGGAGAGGGACTTTTAGTTACTCCCTGTAGAAAAATCCCATTCGCGGCAAACTGGTTTTTACCAGAACATACGGGTCCGGCATCAATCTCATACCAGCCCTGTATAAAGCTTAAACAGTTTTATATTATACCAAACCAGTGTAGCCCTCATGACCGAGCCGTCCGATATGGAGCTGTAACCGGGCAAACCATTGCGGTTAGGATCTCAAACCGGACCAGCCGTTCCGCCACCGTGTTTTCTTTTTTTTTTTCCTTTCTTTCTTTTTTTGTAGCTGTGAACATTTTCGAAGCCGGGTGCGCTTTTTTCTCCAGAATAGGGCCGACAACTCCTTCCAGGTGGTCGCGTATGCCAGCTCCTCCCGGTTTCATACCGGTTGCATGTTTCATGCCGATTCACTTTGTACAATATATCCGTATACCTAATCCTGCATAAAATGCATACATGATTTTTCAGTAGGCCTTCACCAGAAGTTTTCAGATTAGCAATTAGACAATTGAGAGCCCAATTAGAATCTTGGTACAAAACTTCGCTTGTTTTGAAGTGAAAATCAGCTTCGCTTACCAACCGTACCTCAAACAGGGAGTGTGCTTGAAGACTTGGTAATTCCAATTCCTCGTACCCCCTTGTAGGGTGATTGGTGTTTATAGTGATTATATACATGTGTGTGTGTGTGTGTGTGTGTGTGTGTGTGTGTGTGTGTGTGTGTGTGTGTGTGTGTGTGTGTGTGTGTGTGTGTGTGTGTGTGTGTGTGTGTGTGTGTGTGTGTGTGTGTGTGTGTGTGTGTGTGTGTGTGTGTGTGTGTGTGTGTGTGTGTGTGTGTGTGTGTGTGTGTGTGTGTGTGTGTGTGTGTGTGTGTGTGTGTGTGTGTGTGTGTGTGTGTGTGTGTGTGTGTGTGCGTGTGTGTGTGCGCGTGTGCGTGTGCGTGTATGTGTGTGTGTGTGTGTGTGTGTGTGTGTGTGTGTGTGTGTGTGTGTGTGTGTGTGTGTGTGTGTGTGTGTGTGTGTGTGTGTGTGTGTGTGTGTGTGTGTGTGTGTGTGTGTGTGTGTGTGTGTGTGTGTGTGTGTGTGTGTGTGTGTGTGTGTGTGTGTGTGTGTGTGTGTGTGTGTGTGTTTGCGCGCGCGCGTGTGTGTGTGTCCCAATACTGGTAGGCAACTGGCTAACAGCGATCAATAATTCCACTGTACGGCGAATTGCTTGCCAACATTGTATACTCAATGGCACATGCTGGCAAATATCGCCCGGCACATATCATGGCATTCATTAACAAATCTTGTACTGTTGGTAAAGATGAATTGTCAGTATTGAACGGAGCATGCATTGGTCAGTATAGTGTAGCAGTTATGATGGCTTCCCAGCAATGTATACACCTTGTGTTATAGATGTAGACATTGCCTCACGAACTGTCATGGCTGGCCAACATGCGCACATCATGGAATGGATTGGTCTATGTTAACCTGCCAATATCAATGGCTGGTCAACATAGAATATATTTTGGCATACATTGGCCAGTATCGTCCCGCCACGCACGATAGCTTCCAAACATTTTACACACACTATTGGGTTATAATGATCGATATTGCCAGTCAAGCTGGCCGGCACTGCGCGCACTGTGGCATAGGCTGGTCAATATTGTCCTGCCATCATTGATGGCATGTCATCATAAAATATATACTGGCATGTGATGGTCAATATTGTCCTGCCAATTGAAGATGGCTTCCCAATATTATATACGTGATCGTTTATAGTGACCGGAATTGTACGACCACTTGAGATAGATTGCCAAAACATTTCGCATATGGTATGCATTAGTCGATATATTCCCACCAGCTTTTTTGGCTTCCCAATATTCTATATATCTCGTGTTAAGAGGTCGATATTATCTGATAAACTGTGACAGCAGGCCATCATTGGACATATCATGGCATATATGTTGGTCAGTGCAGTCTTCAAAAATATCGATGGCTTCACAACAAATATATTTTGATATATTTCGCTATAATAAAGGGATCGATGCTGTCCTACCATTTGCGATGACTTTCAGAGATATCGCCTATTTATGACATGTCCACTTTGGTCACGCAGGACGATGCCCAAGATTGCATCAATCCAAGCATCTGCGAGGTCGAGCCGAGCGCGCCGCGAATGCATTGACCCCCTCGAGCCTGCAAAAGACGGGGTTCATGCTAAGTAGGGTATCATCAAGCGACCAAACTGGCATGCCGCAAAAATTGACATCATGAAAACACCATACCTGGTTAAACTTAAGAGAGGAAAGCGTGTAGCTCAATAAAGCATATTGCCGGGTTAGTTGGTCTAACATCTTTTAAGAACTGGGAAAAAACCCTGGCGCAAAAAGTAACACACGCAACAGAGAGAAACAAGGGGACATGGACAGGCGCTGTCCGTTGTCCCAAGCTTCTCTGTCTTTTGCGTGAGTTACTTTTTGCACCAGGGGTTTTTCCGTTCATAAAAGGAAAGCATGTAGTTCCGAAGTTTGGTTTGGCTTCTTTTTTTTTTTTTTTTTTTTTTTTGATGAATGCGACCACATTAAAAACCCGTTCTGCACAAAATCCAGCATCGGCTTTTTGAACGGAAAATCGCGAGCAAGCGGTTGACATGGTCGAGATCCAGTTTGGGGCGTGGGTTGTGTGTCGTTGTGAGACCAGATGACATGTTCGAGTCGGCCAAAGTTGCCAACTCGGGTACCTCCTGTTAAATGGCAGGTTGAGGCGGGAATCACTGCAGACACGGAGCCTTTGGATGCCGAGTCAGACTTCTCACATAAGCCGCACAGGCATGTTCTATGTCGAGTTGCCTTTCACACGATGTGCTATGATACGATCATGTGCTAACGTGTACGTGCGAAATAGGTGAAACACAAATTAAGGGTTCATTTATTACCCGAATAGCAAAGTGCGTGTACGCGAAGATGATCAATATACAAAAAAAAGCATTATTTAATATAAAAGGGGCATGGTGGTGGTAAAAAATTTGATCTCCAACAACATATACAGGATAGGCATCAATCTATCCACCTATAGACAGAGACCTGTCCTTGGACTCGGGCGGCGTGTACGGCCAGTCGGATCAGACCTAGCTGAATTTCAGGGTGTGAGCATTGGAAAATTTTGTTCTGAGCGTGGACCGACTCCCTGAACGCTGAGTCAGTTATTTACGAAATCGCCATATAGACCTTTGCAACGAGGGCCTCCTGGGCGTCACCATATTGCTCGCTGGGCTGTTGTGTGCGCCTGACGTCAACACGGTGGAGGCGGCAGCGGAACCGGTTTGCAACAGTCCAGAGAGGAGGCGTTTCGACAAACTCCTCGCCCGATGCAAAAGTCTATAAGGCAATCAGAAACGAGCCGCCATTTATACTCGTGGCATATTGCACCCCCGTGCTCGGATTCAGCCGTTACTCGCCATCCATCCCGTTTCGTGATCGACGGGCAAACCTGCAGCGTAGCGTAGTATGTGCGCAGGAACGGAACCCCGTGCTGCCCCGCGGAGATGGACAGATTAATAACCGGGTAGGGAAACAGCACACGGACGAGCCCTAATGGAAGCATCGCCGGCGCACGTGGGAAAGCGAGAATGAGGAAGAACCATATGGCGTTGCAGAACCGATACCGAGCGTCACTGATAGAGCTAACAAAGATGGCGTTAAATGGCGCGGAAGTAAAGCCAATCGGTGGGCTCTGGAGCGCACCAAATAACGGCGCTTCCCTGAGCTCGTTCGCCCTATACGTAGAGCGCAGAAATATGATCACAACCGACCGGTTTCCTTCATGTGACTGCTAACAAAGAATTTAGCGAATGACGAGACGGCTGTGCGCTCAATGTGCTGTCATTAAAAAAAAAAGCACTATAGTAAATGTTCATGAGAAAATTAGCTATAAAATTTCATTACATGCAATACAGTAAAAAAAAAAAGGCCGACACACTACGCAGAACGCTACTAGTCAAGCTTTAAAAGTTCTACAGCATTGACACATACCCCGAAATTGTGCACATTTTCTGGAAAAGCGTTACTGAACTTAGTTATATATATATATATATATATATATATATATATATATATATATATATATATATATATATGGATTGCTTGTTACTAATGGGCCAGAGTTAAATTCAAACAGGGGGTCACACAACTTTCCCGATTATCTATTTTATTCCAACAGTTTCGGACGGTGGACCATATATATATATATATATATATATATATCTTTTTTTTTTTCACATATTGTTTATCCTGTGCTCTCCAAATCCAAAAAATATACTGACATCCCCCTGCATTACAAACTTGACAGAAGAATATATTCCCCACTCCACAAGAAACTAACCAGGGAAGAAGCAGTCACCCTCCGAAAAATCCAAACCAACAGCCACGTCCACGGCACCTTACTACACAGAATCTCGCCCACCACCTACAGATATGAATGCGCATTTTGCAACGTACCAAACACCCTACAACATATGGTGTGGGGATGCAAGGGACCAAATAGCACTATAACCACCATGGCCATAACCGAAGAGCAGTGGGAGACTCTGCTGTCAAGCCCCCAGCCTGGAGGATCAGTGTAGTCTGGTCAGCCGGACTCGGGAGATGGCTCGGGTCCACGGCTTCCTGGACTGAGGAGGCTGCCCACTTAGGGCTGAATATTTCACGCCTCCACATAATAAATGTTTGTCTCTCTCTCTTTATCTCACATATTGTTTAGCATCACGATCGCAGAAAAATAGATCCGCAGCTCTTCCACCTGCAGACTTCGAATTTGCTGCTATTAATTTCCCAGAACGCAAGTGTTCTGTGAGCAAGAAATAGCAATGTATTTGTCAAACGTTTTCAGCAAACGCACAGTTCGCCTAACTTCAAGCTGCAGGCAACCCTCTAAAAACTCGTTCCGACTTCCATTACGGCTCTCAAACAACTCACCGAAACAAGCGACGCGTGACCGCGATGCGCACAAACCTGCCGAGCGCGGCCGATACCATCATCATCATCAGCCTGACTATACCCAGTGCAGGGCGAAGTCCTCTCCCATATTATTTTAATTAACCCGGTCCTTTACTAGCTGCATCCACTTGACCCCTGCGATACCAGACCTACTTTTAAATCAGATCGAGTAAGCGATGATCGATTTCGGCTGGCTTTTGATGTTCTCTGCTGCCATCTGTCATGCAGTGTCGGACCACAGCAAAACAATTAGCCGGAGATCACGCACAAAGTTTCAATCACGCACCACCTCGGAACTGACAGCTCCGGCAAGATGACGGAGTGAGCAAGTGCGCATGGTGGCATTGGATGCACGCTCATTCTTGCAAAAAAGAGTAGTGCTTTGATTCGCATGCAAACTTCTTTCAAAATTTTTCTCGCGAATATTGTAGCGTGTGCAACAGCAGCCGCTAGGTGGCAGCTCATCGAGTGTCTCGTGCGCGGACTGGAAGAAGTGGTCTCGTGGCGTTTTGAGAAGAAGCTGAAGTCGGGCTGCTGTCTCTCAGTGCTCTCTGGACCTACTCTTCTGTGCCTTCTAGGTCAACCCCCCTATTAAAACCAACCTTCTGGTTACGGGCCTAAACGGCTACGTGACACTGGTGGAGGTGAGGCCTTGAATTACATGTCTCGGGCCTCTCGCAGCCGCTCATCGAGTCCCAACCGGCTTCCGCTCGTGTCGACACCCGTTCATCGCTGCAGCCGTCGCCTCCGAGGTCTGGCGCCGGAGTTCGCTCCTCTACCTGAACCGACGCCAGCTGATCAGCAGTTCGAGACTTCTGTAATGGCACACGCAAGTCAGCACCAGTTGCTGCTTCAGCAGCCTCGTACGCCCCCCAGTTTCCATGGCGCTACTGGGGAAGATGTCGACGACTGGATCGACCAGTTCGAGCGAGTGGCGCAATTCAATCAGTGGAGCCCTGCTCAGAAGCTGCACAATGTGTATTTCGCCCTTGAGGACTGCGCAAAAACATGGTATGAGAATAGGGAAGCCAGTCTTCAAAGCTGGGATTCCTTTCGCCAGCAGCTGCGGGACACTTTTTCCAGCCATGACCGCCGTGATCGCGCACGCCGCCTCCTAGAAGCTCGTGTGCAACTACCAAACGAGAGCGTGGCCATGTTCGCTGAGGACGTGACGCGTCTTTGCCGACGGGCTGATCCCGACATGACGGAATCAGCGAAGTTGCGCCACCTGATGCAGGGCGTAAAAGAACCCCTCTTCGCTGGTCTGGTTCGGAGTCCACCTCAAACCGTCGCGGACTTCATCAATGAAGCTACCCTCATTGAGCGAGCCCTGCAGCAAAGATACCGGCGCACGGAGTCTGCCTGTGGTCAGCCCTTCAGCAGTGTGGCCACATTGAACGGATCCACTGACGATCACTCTCTGCGTGAGCTGATCCGCGAGGTAGTTCGCGAGGAGCTCCTCAAGTTCAACCTTGGATCACCTAACCCGACTGCCGTGGCTGTCACCGAAGCCGTGCGGGAAGAAATACGTCAGACGTTGTCCCCGCCTGAGTCACCGTCGGAGCCACGTTCTATGAACTACGCAGCGGCTCTTCGTCGGCCTGCAGTGCCTCCTGCGCAACAGCTTCGATTCGAAGCACGACCGCCACCCACTTTGCAGCCACCGTTCTACCAACCGTCCTTCCAGCCGCCATACCAGCAGAGCCTCGTCATACAGCCGTCCGCTCCTCAGCCACTATACTACCAGCCTTCCTACCAGCCACCGCCCCAGCAGAGCCCCGTCATGCAGCCACCGGTTCGGAAGGCAGACGTCTGGCGCACTCCTCGCCAACGGCCGCTGTGCTACCACTGTGGAGAACCCGGCCACTTGTACCGTCGTTGTCCATACCGTGAGCTCGGTCTTCGGGGTTTTTCTCGGGATTCCCCGCGTCCCCGGGTCGGCGAACGCCCTCCAGAAATCGAGGAATACCTCGCAACCCGTTCAACCTCTTCAAGCAGCCGTACACAGTCTTCTCCCGCGCGCTACTCGTCACCTAGCCGCCGTGATTTTAATGATGCGCCGAGGCGCCGGTCGCCAAGCCCACACCGGGGAAACTGAAGGCGGCGACCTCAGGGGGGCAGGTTGCTGACGAACGGAACCGATATCCCGAAGACCCCCCCGTGACGACTCAGTCCGATGCTGTGACCAGGATGCCGCCGCCGCCACATGAATCCGAAAGTCCCAATCAACCTCAAGCCGATCAAGTTGTTAGCGCCGACCTTTCCGTTCTCGTCGACGGACACCCAGTAACAGCTTTGGTAGACACCGGAGCAGACTTCTCAATAATAAGCAAAAATTTCGCAGATCGGCTCTCTAAGGTGAAAACTGAATGGCTGGGGCCGCAAATTCGTACTGCTGGCGGTCACCTTATGACGCCGATCGGACGATGCACTGCCCGAGTAACCATCGCCGATTCAGCCTTTGTAGCAGTTTTTGTTATCCTGCCACACTGCTGCAAGGATCTCATACTCGGCATGGACTTTTTACGTGAGCATGGGGCGATTATTAATGTTCCTCGCCGTACTGTAACGTTTTCGACGCCTGAAACGATGACCGCTGACTCAGAAAGACGCCACGCACCTTTACGCATCGTTGACGCGGATGTATTCATGCCGCCGCGTTCGTCTGCTCTCGTCGCAGTCAGGTGCGACGATCAGTCCTGTGCTGCCGGTGTTGCCGAACAGAACATAGAGCTTCTGTTACATCATGGAGTCTGTGTCGCACGCGGTATAGTTCATCTGACTAATGGTCTAGCTCACGTACTGATTACGAACTTCGGGAACGAACGGCAACGCATCGCTAAAGGCACCACGGTAGCTTACTTTGAAGGTGTCGCAGAAGCAGCCCACGGCTGCTTTGTTCTTGAGACCAACACGTCTGCCAGCCAAACGCCCAACTTCAACCCTGATGTGAATCCCGCTCTATCACCGGCAGAGAAGGACAGACTCGTTGGGCTACTCTTTCAGTTTCAAGACTGCTTCTCATCCGCCTCCGCGGTTAAACAGACGCCCTTGACCAAGCACCGCATAATAACCGACGACCGCACCCGACCAGTCAGACAGAACCCCTACCGAGTGTCACCGCGGGAACGCGAAGTCATTGCTCAACAGGTCGACGAGATGTTAAATGACGGTGTCATCCAGCCATCGAGGAGTCCCTGGGCTTCGCCTGTTGTCCTCGTTAAGAAGAAAGACGGAAGTTTAAGGTTCTGTGTGGACTACCGCAAGCTCAATCAGGTCACAAAAAAAGACGTCTACCCGCTGCCACGCATTGATGACTCATTAGACCGGTTGCGCCACGCGCGCTACTTTTCATCGCTTGATCTCAAGAGCGGTTACTGGCAGATCGAAGTCGATGAACGTGATCGCGAGAAGACAGCGTTTGTCACGCCCGATGGACTTTATGAATTCAAAGTCCTACCTTTCGGATTGTGCTCCGCTCCAGCGACATTTCAGCGAATGATGGACGCAGTTCTATCTGGTCTTAAATGGCAGATGTGTCTAGTCTACCTGGACGACGTTGTTGTGTTTTCACCAACGTTCGAGGAACACCTCCAACGTCTCTCCGCTGTGCTACGGGCTATCAGATCTGCCGGCCTCACGTTAAAACCACAAAAGTGTCACTTTGGCTATGAAGAGCTCATGTTCTTGGGCCACGTCGTCAGCCATCGAGGAGTTCGTCCCGATCCCGCTAAAACAGCTGCCGTCACCAAATTCCCTACTCCATGTAACAAGAAGACAGTTCGCCGTTTCTTGGGCCTCTGCGCCTATTACCGCAGATTTATTGAAAACTTTTCACGCATTGCCGCTCCGTTGACACGTCTCACCCGGGATGATGTCACCTTCACCTGGACGGACGAACAGCAAAAGGCATTTGACGAGTTACGGCACCGCTTGCAGACAACACCTGTACTTGCCCATTTCGATGCGAATGCCGAGACTCTGGTCCACACAGATGCCAGCAACGTGGGTCTAGGCGCTGTACTCGTCCAGTGGCAAGACGGTGCCGAGCGAGTTATCGCATACGCAAGCCGGACTTTGTCCCGTGCCGAATCAAACTATTCAACCACCGAAAAAGAATGTCTGGCCGTTGTATGGGCGGTGATGAAATTTCGACCCTATCTTTATGGCCGGCACTTTCGGGTTGTGAGTGACCACCACTCTCTGTGCTGGTTAACAAACTTGCGAGACCCCTCCGGACGCCTTGCACGATGGAGCTTACGGCTACAGGAGTTCGACATGACCATCGTGTATAAGTCTGGACGTCAGCACAACGACGCTGACTGCTTGTCCCGTTCACCTGTCGAGGCTGCGCGGGAAGACGAAGAACCAGACTTTCCCCTTATCGCAGCCGTCGACGCGCTCACTGTTTCGCAGCAGCAACGTAATGATCCGGCTCTCGCACCACTTATTGATTTTCTAGAAGAGCGCACTACAGAAATTCCCCGTCTCTTCGCCAGAACGCATTCGTCGTTTTGCATGCGAAACAATGTTTTATACAAGATCAACTTCGCTCCGACGGGAAGAGATTATCTCCTCGTCGTACCAGAGTCTCTTCGCGAAGAAATCTTACAGGCATGTCATGACGAGCCCACCGCGGGTCACCTGGGGTATGCTCGAACTCTGGCCCGAATTAAGAAGAGTTATTATTGGCCAAACCTTGCGGCCGCAGTGCGCCATTACGTGAGAACATGCCATGATTGCCAGCGACGAAAAACACCGCCTGTGAAACCGGCCGGTTTACTACATCCTGTTCAAGTGCCAAGATACCCATTCGAACAAGTTGGCATGGATTTGTTGGGTCCTTTTCCAATTTCTGATTCCGGCAACAGGTGGATAATTGTCGCTACAGATTACCTTACGCGTTACGCTGAAACGAAGGCCCTCCAGCGTGGTACGGCAATCGAGGCAGCGAAATTTTTCATCGAACGCATAGTCCTCAGGCACGGCGCCCCGAGAGTTATAATAACGGACCGAGGCACTGCTTTCACTGCCAAGCTACTGGAATCTGTCATGCAGCTAAGCGGCACTACCCATCGCAGGTCAACAGCCTACCATCCACAAACTAATGGCTTGACAGAACGTCTGAACAAAACTCTCGCCGACATGATGTCCATGTACGTGGATGTTGAACATCGGTCTTGGGATGACGTCCTCCCGTACGTCACGTTCGCGTACAACACGGCGCAGCAGGAAACAACGCAAATGACGCCTTTCTCCTTATTGTATGGCCGTGAAGTTTCGACAATGCTCGAAGCCATGTTGCCCCACGACGGCCGTGACCTCGAAGTTGGCGCCGAGGAGTTCACTCAACGCGCAGAACAAGCGCGACAGCTGGCGAGGGCACGCATCCGGAACCAGCAAGGTCGAGACGCCCAGCGGTACGATCACCGCCACCGTGTAGTGACTTTCGAACCGGGCGACAGGGTGTGGCTCTGGACTCCGATTCGACGTCGGGGACTATCTGAAAAACTTCTGAAACAGTACTTTGGCCCATACAAAGTGCTCCGTCAGCTGAGCGACATGACTTACGAAGTGCTTCCGGACGGCTTTTCTTCTACTCGTCGTCAGCAGAAATCCGAGGTTGCTCATGTCGTGCGCATGAAACCGTACTTTTCGCGAGAAAATTAGCGCACCGCCTACCGCATGTTTCTTGCTTTATTTTTTTTTTTCTTTCTGCTTTTGAATTCATCAAACTCGCATTTATTTTTTTAGAGAGGGGGGTAATGTAGCGTGTGCAACAGCAGCCGCTAGGTGGCAGCTCATCGAGTGTCTCGTGCGCGGACTGGAAGAAGTGGTCTCGTGGCGTTTTGAGAAGAAGCTGAAGTCGGGCTGCTGTCTCTCAGTGCTCTCTGGACCTACTCTTCTGTGCCTTCTAGGTCAACCCCCCTATTAAAACCAACCTTCTGGTTACGGGCCTAAACGGCTACGTGACAATATAGTGGGGAGGGGGTGCTTAGATTAACGATAATAGCTAATAGAATAGTGATTAATCTAGTAATAAAATGCATGCATATACGAACAAGGACCCGCGGCACGGGGCGAGACCCATTACCGCCGCTTCGTCATACCCGTCTAGGCAGGGCTTTCAGTTAATTCAACTAGTTCCACGAGTGCTGTGGTGGTACCGGTCAGATCTAACTTGATAAAGGTGAAGACCTATCTCATCTCTTCAACTACGTGCGGAACAAGCTGCCCTACGGGGTGCAGTTCACTTCATCAGCCAAGAAACTCCACATGACTGTAGAGTTTTTACAGATTCTAAAGCAGGCCTTGAAGGCATGCAAGCTGCACTATACGTGGTGGGTCACATGAACAACGTCTGCAAATATCTACATGCTGTGCCACAGCGCCATATCGAAACGTGATATCTCTCAGTGGCTGCCAGGACACTGCGGAATTAAAGCAAACCACCAGGTGGACGAGGCTGCTGGTTCGGCCCACAGCGGTGAACTTTCGGTCAGAATCCCTGTATCATACAGGGATTCTGACCGAAAGTTCGCCGCTGTGGGCCGAGTTATCGCAGTGTGTGAGCTGCGCTCTTTGGCACTGCAGCTCACACGTTTAGCTTGGAACACGAGAATCTCTAACCTTCGCCTCAAGACATTTAACCTTTGACTGCGCCTTCGTCTTCCTTATAGCCTGCCTGCCTTTGTCGTGAAGCAACATTGATGTGTCGTTTACAGCGCGGTGTTGGTTTTACAAGAAAGTTTGCTTTCCAGATTGGAATGGCCAAGAGCTCTACCTGTGAAAGATGTTGCTGCGAGAAGACAATCGATCATCTTCTGGGCGATTACTCTGCTTTTGCGAGCGAAAGACAAACGCTGTGTTGGGCTCTGAACAGCCTTGATCCTCGCCCTTTCACAGCGTATAAGATACCGTGGCCGCAGCAGTCGACTGCCTTAAGGTCCACAAGACACTGTTTTGTTACTGACAGTCACTGGCTTGAGCGAGAAATTCGGACTGTGTTCATCGTCTCAGTCTTCTTCCCGGGTGCAGGGTATAGCCACGCAACGAAAACATTTCTGTTTAATATATCCCTGCCTGCCTGCCTGCCTGCCTGCCTGCCTGCCTGCCTGCCTGCCTGCCTGCCTGCCTGCCTGCCTGCCTGCCTGCCTGCCTGCCTGCCTGCCTGCCTGCCTGCCTGCCTGCCTGCCTGCCTGCCTGCCTGCCTGCCTGCCTGCCTGCCTGCCTGCCTGCCTGCCTGCCTGCCTGCCTGCCTGCCTGCCTGCCTGCCTGCCTGCCTGCCTGCCTGCCTGCCTGCCTGCCTGCCTGCCTGCCTGCCTGCCTGCCTGCCTGCCTGCCTGCCTGCCTGCCTGCCTGCCTGCCTGCCTGCCTGCCTGCCTGCCTGCCTGCCTGCCTGCCTGCCTGCCTGCCTGCCTGCCTGCCTGCCTGCCTGCCTGCCTGCCTGCCTGCCTGCCTGCCTGCCTGCCTGCCTGCCTGCCTGCCTGCCTGCCTGCCTGCCTGCCTGCCTGCCTGCCTGCCTGCCTGCCTGCCTGCCTGCCTGCCTGCCTGCCTGCCTGCCTGCCTGCCTGCCTGCCTGCCTGCCTGCCTGCCTGCCTGCCTGCCTGCCTGCCTGCCTGCCTGCCTGCCTGCCTGCCTGCCTGCCTGCCTGCCTGCCTGCCTGCCTGCCTGCCTGCCTGCCTGCCTGCCTGCCTGCCTGCCTGCCTGCCTGCCTGCCTGCCTGCCTGCCTGCCTGCCTGCCTGCCTGCCTGCCTGCCTGCCTGCCTGCCTGCCTGCCTGCCTGCCTGCCTGCCTGCCTGCCTGCCTGCCTGCCTGCCTGCCTGCCTGCCTGCCTGCCTGCCTGCCTGCCTGCCTGCCTGCCTGCCTGCCTGCCTGCCTGCCTGCCTGCCTGCCTGCCTGCCTGCCTGCCTGCCTGCCTGCCTGCCTGCCTGCCTGCCTGCCTGCCTGCCTGCCTGCCTGCCTGCCTGCCTGCCTGCCTGCCTGCCTGCCTGCCTGCCTGCCTGCCTGCCTGCCTGCCTGCCTGCCTGCCTGCCTGCCTGCCTGCCTGCCTGCCTGCCTGCCTGCCTGCCTGCCTGCCTGCCTGCCTGCCTGCCTGCCTGCCTGCCTGCCCATACCTGCCTGCCCATACCTGCCTGCTCATACCTGCCTGCCTGCCTGCCTGCCTGCCTGCCTGCCTGCCTGCCTGCCTGCCTGCCTGCCTGCCTGCCTGCCCATACCTGCCTGCCCATACCTGCCTGCCCATACCTGCCTGCTCATACCTGCCTGCCTGCCTGCCTGCCTGCCTGCCTGCCTGCCTGCCTGCCTGCCTGCCTGCCTGCCTGCCTGCCTGCCCATACCTGCCTGCCCATACCTGCCTGCCTGCCTGCCTGCCTGCCTGCCTGCCTGCCTGCCTGCCTGCCTGCCTGCCTGCCTGCCTGCCTGCCTGCCTGCCTGCCTGCCCATACCTGCCTGCCTGCCTGCCTGCCCATACCTGCCTGCCCATGCCTGTCTGCCCATGCCTGCCTGCCTGTCCATGCCTGCCTGCCTGTCCAAGCCTGCCTGCCTGCCCATGCCTGCCATCAGAGGGACGGACGGACAGACAGGCACATGCACAGACACAGGCACAGGCGCGTGTGCGGGCAGGCACAGGCCGGTACGGGCAGAGGTAGGCAGGCACAGGCAGCCAAATGCCGAGGCAGGCAGGCACGGGTAGAGGCAAGCAGGCACAGGTATATGCAGGCAGGCACAGGTATATGCAGGCAGGCACAGGTAGATGCAGGCAGGCACAGGCGTAGGCAGGCATGCAGGCAGAGGCAGGCAAAGACAAAGGCTGGCAGAGGCGGGCACAGGCTGACAGAGGCAGGCACAGGTGCGAACAGAGGCAGGAATAGGCCCATACAGAGGCAGGCAAACACAGGCAGGCACTGGAACAGACAGGCAGAGGCACAGGAAGAGGCAGCCAGAGGCCTGTACAAGCACAGGCAGGATCAGACACAGGCATGCACAGGCACAGGCAGAAGATGTCAAGCACAGGCATGCACAGACAGATGTAGGCACAAGCAGGCACAGGCACAGGCAGCAGCAGGCACAGACACGGGCAGAGGCACATGTAGCACAGCCGCAGGCAGGCACAGGCAGATGCACAGACACAGGCAGGTACAGACAGGCAGAGGCAGGCAGACACAGACACAGGCAGACAAGGCACTGGCAGGCACATACAGGCACACACATGCAGGCAGAGGCAGATGCATGCAGGCACAGGTCAGCACAGGAGCAGGCAGACACAGACACAGGCACGCACAGACAGGTACAGGCAGATGCAGACACAGGCAAGCACAGGCAAGTACAGACACAGTCAGAGCCTCAGAGGCACATGTAGCACAGCAGCAGGCAGGCACGCCCAGGCAGGCACAGGCACAGGTAGCACAGGCTGACACAAGCAGGCACAGGGAGGCAAAAGTATTCACAAGCAAGCACAGGTAGGCACCGGCAGGCACAGGCACCCTTTAGAGAAAAATGGATGTGCTAAATGTATTTCTTGTTTATTATATTTATTTCATATTTATTTCGTATTATTTTGTCCCTGTGCCTAAAATGTAAATTGAATACATTATAAATATACTAAGAGTACACAACTGCATGCTATTTCAAATATGTTAAAAATACATTTTTGCCCGCTTATTGTTTTTCTAGTACATTAAAATACCGTTTTATCAATTTTGACTTGTTATGCACGGATGAAAAATGTTCCAGAAATACACTGACAATGTACTTTCAAATAATTACTAATGTATTCGCGACCCTTTTTTTTTCATGCTAACAAAAAGTATACAAATATTCTGTCAAAAGTATATTTCTAGCATGCTTCGAATACATTCAAAATGCTCCAAAAATAGGATGCACTTCTCGAATTGTGGAATAAATATACGAAACATGCACCAGAAATGTATTCGTGATCTCCGTAAGAAAATAAAAAAAAACATGAAACATTTTCAGTGCTGGCTAACAATAGCAAAAACTACTAATGTCCCAATAAGCGTACTTTTTCTACGTTTTCGTGACTTTTGAAAAGTTCACAAGCGTTATCATTGCGTGTATTTTCAAGCGAAAGTTGATCTCCAGCCTTGCCCGAGCCATGACATGATAAATCATCTGTCGGTGTGCTTGAATTTGAACTTAATGACACATAACGGGAGCAACAGGCACTGTGTCGCTAGACGTTGTTCCTAGCGGATGTCAATGTGGCACTAGTTATGAGAATTATGTATCGGTGTTTATTGCCCAACCATTCTTAGCACTACATTCCGAGTGGTGCCACGCCATCGTTCACTGAAACCCCGGTTGAGAGCAGCACAACCGTGGAGCGCGAACGCGTCAGTCACGTGGTATTTTTTTTTTTTTTTTTTGCATTTCGCGGGACTTTTTTCACGTGCAGCTTTCTTTATCAGAAATAAATGTTATGGGGGTTTCAGAAGGTGCTCTCCAACTTGCAAATCACACTTATTGTTTAAAGGCAATAGTTAGTAAATTAGAAAATTATCCTAAACTAATAAATTAATTACAAAATAAAAAATTGCCTTTGTTGCGCCAGATGGCTGGCAGCTGTATACAAGTGGTTTCTCTGGCCTACCTCAAATGTTTTATCTTATTACTCCACACCAGAATCGCAGCGATCGCATGCACCTTGAATCTTTGACGGTGACGGAGGAAGGAGTGCTGAATATATATACTACTATCTTTAGATACGAATAAAGGACAGGGTCCAGACAATTTACCGAACGCCTTTCTTAAGATGTATGCAGAGTAGAAGGCTAAATATTAGTGCGCAATCTTTAACAAATCATTGTCATCATGTACTCTTCCGAATGAGTGGAAGATTGCAAAAGTATTACCGATACAGCAAAGATGACACCACAAACCAGTCCTATCTCCCTTACATGCACTGCTTGCAAACTACTAGAACACGTGATCGTAAAACGCATAACAGCATATCTCGAAAAAAAGAAAACGCATCTTATCGCCTTCACAGCACGGATTTTGAAGAGAACCTTCGGCTACTACGCAGTTAATAGAACTTGATTTATCCTTCAGTATCGACAATCAAAATACAAGTTGACCTACTTCTAGATTTTTGTAAAGCCTTCGACCGGGTATCCCATCAGAAAATAATATTGAAACTAAAAGCTACGCTAAGTAATAGCCCCATAATTGCATGAATCGAAAAATATTTAATCAACAGGTCTTAGTATGTTTCTTTTCAACACGACGTTCCCAACATCGTGTCTGTAACATCCCGAGTGCCACAAGGGTGTGTACTGGCCCCTGACTTATTTCTTATTTTCTTTCATGATTTACCGTCGAATATTTGCTCTGACGTCAGGCTCTTTGCAGACGATTGCATTATCTACCGCAAAATTAACTCACCAGAAAACCAGGTAGCTCTGAACAACGATATTAAAGCGGTAAATAAGTGGTGTAGTGACTGACAAATGAACTTAAATGTTAAAAAATGCGCCGCGGTATCAATAACCAGAAAAAAAAAAAAAAAAAAAAAAAAAACAAGAATCACTCGTTCAGTATACCATTAATAATACTCCACTGACTCAAGTCACGGAACACAGATATCTCAGAGTAATCATATCCCATGATCTTAGATGGAACTCTGATATAGATTATGGCTCATCCTCAGTATTAAAAAGACTTTTTTTTTTTTTCAGAAGGCGCCTCAAACTCACACCGCCAGAGACAAATATGTTAGCCTATAATGCCCTTATAAGACTAATCCTACAATACTCTAACAATTGTCTGGCTACACATAAACAAAATAGAACAAGTACAGAGGAAGGCAATCAGATTCATTTTCAACAAATATAGGCAAACTGATTCACCAAATGACCTACTTCATAAAGCCGTTATGCTTACCCTGCCGAAAAGAACCAAACTAGCTCGTCTTAAGTTCATGTACTAACTACTTTCCAATGAGATATATATTGATACGTCTAAATATATCTCCATTACAGACACCGGATCCACGCGCCATAAGCATGCACTCACGAACTTTAAGCGAGTACACATTCCGGACCGACTACTTTCGAAACTCCTTCTTCTCGTTAACCATAAGTGAATGGAATACTCTTGACCCATTCAAACAGTTCATCATCAAACGCCTTGGAGACACACGTCAAAAATCTACTAAAACAAACGTAACTTTTCAACGTTTTAAAGAAATGTGCACACTTTCCAGACTGCTATGAATGAAGTTGTTTTGTTTATTTTAGTATGCTTGTTCCTTCCAATGTGCTCTGTCACCAACATCAAATAATATATTCCTCTTTTCCACTACTACTCTGTGTGATTGAAAGTGTATCATCTTATACTTAAGCGACTTGCATTATACACTTTATACTTCTATACGGCACTGTGTGTATCTTTGTAGTATGTACCATGTGAATTTCGCCTTATTTTGCTTGCTGTATTAATACTGTTGAACTCATGCTCTGCCTGTTATAATCCCATATGGAATTGACAGTATGCATAAATAAATAACCAAATTATTAATTAATTTTTTAACACTTGGCTAAAGTTTGCTTGGACACCCATGTATGTGGGCTGGTATACAATACGCTATCGCGTCATACCCTTCAAGGCGGAGCTGAAGTGGGCCCGTTAATTTTTAGGGAATTCCTAAGCGGTTCCGCCCCGCCGGGGTGGTGCAGTGGTATGGCGCTCGACTACTGTGCCTAATGATGCGGGATCGAATTCCGGCCTCGGCGGCCGCTTTTCATCTGAGGCGATAACCAAGGCGCCCGTGTGCTGTGCGATGTCAGCGCACGTTAAAGAACCCCGGGTGGTCGAAATTTCCGGAGCCCTTCACTACGGCGTCTCTCATAGCCTGAGTCGCTTTGGGACGTTAAACCTCACAAACCAAACCAAACCAAACCTGAGCGGTTCCAATGCGTTTGCGGCTTTGGGTGGTGGTGAGCGTATACGAAGGACATGTTCGTTACTCAAGTTTGCAAACACCTTGTGGGCGTATACTTCACGAGTATGGCCGGGGTGTTTATCGTGGACTTGCTTATTTGGAGGGCTATCTCCGTGTTTTCGGACAGGTGCTGTCGGAAGTGTATGGGTGCAAAGTAGCCCGCTAACTCGACCCGTAATTGGAGGTGGCATCGCGTGTTTAAAACGTTTACCGACACAGCTTGTGAGTGAGATGGGCCTCAGGTGCTTAGACTAAAGTTTGTGTGTGTTCCCAGATATGAGAGAGCGTTCCCTCCCTCCAGTGGTTGTTTAAGGTTGATGTCTGTTCTTTTCGGCAAACAGTGCTGTGTCCCGCTTATTGTGGGCGAAGGCCTGTCGGACTTTGCACGCACATCAGTGACATCACACCTTGGATGCTGAATAAATGTCATCTATTAAGGAAAGGTTTTTTTTTTTTTTTTTTTATACAAGAGCTAGTCATTAAAATGTATTCTAAGTTATAAAGAAACCATATGGACGCTTTTTATTGAGGAATTAAGTACCAGAGCAATGGAAGTGATTAAAGTTAGCGTCCATATGAACTTAGCCTTATGACAGCACAAGAAAGTTATGTAGTCTTTTTTAATTGTCGTGTTTTAAATTGAATCCAATTTATTTCTAATGTAAGCTGAACCTCCTAAATATACTGCAACGACACGGACAGAGCGGTAAAACGTCAAGGAAAATCTGATTCTTCTGGGCGACTCGTGAGGTGTCATTGACTGCCTCTCGCACATAGCTATAAAGGCGAACCTGATGGGGTTGAACGCTCTGCTGCACTCGCACCATCTTCCGGCTCCATTTCGCCCCTCCAAAAAGTAAGCGGAGTGAGACAACTATACTAGAGACGAAACGGCCAATAAATCTTCGCCGGACGGGTCCTGCGATCTCGATACGAATCTTGCGCAGCTCCCCTTCTTTAGCAAGCACCTATGCTGGGAAACAGCGGAAATGCCTTTTTCCTTTGAAGAATAGGGCACTGCCTAAACCGAAAGCGACCTCGTGTGTCATCGGAATCAGCTCTTTGCAGCAAGATAGCTTAGCCTTATGCAATACTGCGCTGCGAAGAAGCTATGTCTTAAGCAGCTGTGAGGCCAACTCGAAGCGCTCAGGATTCGCAAGGCTAGATAAACAATCGCTATTTAAGAGCAGGTGCAAAACAACTATTTTGATCATTTGTTCGTTCATTTGCTTGTTTTTTTGCATATAAAAAAGGAAAAGTGCACTGACCACTATCGAAGTCGTTACAGTCTAAGCGTAAACAAGGTGCAAGATAACGTTTTTGTATGTATGTATGTATGTATGTATGTATGTATGTATGTATGTATGTATGTATGTATGTATGTATGTATGTATGTATGTATGTATGTATGTATGTATGTATGTATGTATGTATGTATGTATGTATGTATGTATGTATGTATGTATGTATGTATGTATGTATGTATGTATGTATGTATGTATGTATGTATGTATGTATGTATGTATGTCCGCGAGCGTAATGTCTGGCGAATCCATCAGGCAATGTGACAAAAGGCTGCTGTAGAGGTAGCCACTTTCGCTAAATACAGATATCACACCATGCAGACAGGCTGGCCAGTGCCGACACTATCGAAGAACGAGAAGCCAGACTAGCTCGTTTACCGAAAAGCTTACCAAGCGCAGAAGCGAGCCAAGATCGAAGAGGCAGCGGCGACTTCAGCTGCGGCCGATGGCTTACGCTTGTCAAACTTGGTTCGAGGAGAGTTTAACCTCTACGTTTTTTTTTTTTTGTATTTCTCCTAACTGGGCCGCGGACTTTAAGTGTATGCTATCGAAATCTGTATAACATATTCCTTCACGAATTTCGTTCCCATTTAAGGACAAGGCCACCTCATTGATGGCAGCAGCAGCGGAAAAGGTATTTTCTTCCGGGAGGCTCCTTCGCCCGGTGTACATACAACCGAGAGAGAAGAAATCGAGACTATACGGTCACACAATACCGAGCCAAGATTGGACGGCAAGCATGTCAAGCCAGACTCGCGGCGGTGGGTCACGGGTCTCCCTCAATTCCTATGACTCTCCCGACCTGTCTTACGTGCAGAGGGCGAGAGACGAGGCATCGTGTCGTTTGAGAAGAGAGGACGAGGAGACGAGGAGAAGGAGGTAACTCGGGAGAAAAAAGAAAACCGGCAGTGCAGGCAGCGCTGGCGGAGGCAGCGGCAGCTCAGGCAAGCCCGGCCAGATGAAGCGACACGGACCGGCCATTAATCCCGGCACTATCGAATTTCGCGGATTCCCGGGGAGCTAATCTGATCGGCCGGCACAGGCGGCAATCCCCTCTCGTGGGTCTGCATTGCCTTCGGGGCGGGCGCCAGCGCTGCTCCACGGAGGCCGCGTCCAAGACGCGAACTGCAGCCACCACTCCTCCCGCTCTCCCCCTTCTTTTGTGTATATGAGCGCGCGCATGCTCGCCGCCTCTTAATACAGTGCAGTACTCAAGCTGATAGCGAATCCTTGACGCTTTACAAAAATTCTTCTCATGAGAAAGTGCTGCGTAATTGTGCGGGCAACTTTGTGACGTTGACTTTCGTTCGTGCTCTAGAAGACGACCAGGAACCTGAAAATGCACAAACTTTAACAACGTTAACGAGAGACAAACCATGGCTCTTCAGACATTTGGAAAAACGGCTACATGTTGGGGCACATTTTTCAAACTTACTTTCGGTTCGGGATTGGATAAGCCTTTGGTGCAACCTACACAGCAGTGCATGCAATTGTGTACAACTCAGAGGGACAGTCTCGAACCCCGTGCACACACTTCTCCGACGCTCGGTTGTACACATACACATACACGCTTCGGACAGAGCGCTACGCGCTTAGAGGAGACTGCAGCGACATGTGTGCTCAGTGTTCTCTCCCTCCTCTGTGCAAGCGGTTGCTTGTTATAGCGTGGTATATAAGGACGGGCCCCGCTCGCGAGGGCAGACCCTTTGCAGACATGGAAGGCAAAGCCGTAGGCCTGCATGTCGGCCTCAACGAACTGTGTTGACTCTGTAAGGTGTACACACATAAGTAGTATTTTTCTTCTCGGGAGATAGCGATGGACGTTTCGTAATGTGGGGCTAATGGCCTTGCACATATACGGAGTTCAGTTTGCGTCGACAGGTGTCGTTAGCGTACCGCTACTCGATCCGTCGCTAAAGTGATTACGCTAACGCTTGCGCAGCAGACTGGCTCGAATTGAAGAAAGCAAGAAAGCCTCGCCATCGAATAACCCAAACTAGAAACATTATATAACCATCGCGGATATTTCACCAGTAATTAAATGACTAACAGAATTTTTAGTTTGCTGAAATATCAGTTCATTTAAACAACTGTTCAAAAACATACACATCATCATCACAATCAGCATCGTCAGCCGAATTATACCCACTGTAGGACGAAGGCCTTTCTCATATTATTCCAACTAACCCGATTCCGTGCCAGCTGCATCCACTTGACCACAGCGAACTTCTTAACCTCATCCACCCACCTAACTTTTCAATGCTACAAAAAAAACAAACCAAACCAAACTTTCCTTCCCTTGGGATCCAATTTGTTACCTTTAGCGACCGTCAATTATCCTCTCTTCGCACTACATGCTCTGTCCATGCCCATTTCTTCTTGATTTCCAATAGAATGTTATCAACTCGAGTTATTTTTCTGACCTACTCTGCACAGTCTTAACTTTACACCTAACATTTTCCGTTCCATAGATGTCTGCGTTGTCCTCAACTTAAGCGGAACCCTTTTCGTTAGCCTCCACGTTTCAGTCCCCTAGGTATAGGTAAAATGCAACTCTTTTACACTTTCCTCTTGAGCGATACCGGTAAGCTGTCATAATCGGCTAGTACTTGTCGCGCTCCATCCCAATCTTATTCTCCTGGTTATTTCCCTTTCATGGTCCGAATCTGCGGTGACTACCTATCCTAAGTGTACGTATTCGCCTACCGCTTCCAGTGTTTTGCTACCTACTGTAAACTGCTGTTCCTTCTCGATGCTGTTGAACATTATCTTAGTCTTCTGCATATTATTTTTAGGCCTATACCTTTCTGCTTTTCCTACCTAGGTCATCAATAATTATTTGCAATGCATTCCCTGAGTTCAAGGTAATGTCATCAGCGAATCGCAGATTACTGAGGTACTCTCCATCAACCCTTATCCCTAATTAACTGCTTCACTCTAGGTACCAAAATACTTCCTCTAAGCAAGCTGTGAATAGTACTGGGGAGATCCTATCTCCTTGCACCTTTCCTTATGGGAATTTTGTTAGTTTCTTTATGCGGAACCATGGTTGCTGTGCAGCCACTATATCCTCCAGTACTTTTACATACGGCTCATCTGCATCTTGATCTCGCAATGTCTGGATGAGTGCGAAGGTTTCGACTTAGTCAAATGCTTTTTCTTAATCAATGAATGCTATGTATGCGGGTTGGTTATATTATTCAGATCATTTTTTTTTTTTTTTTCACCTGGTTGGTAGCATGGATATATCGATAATGGAGAATCCTTTCCAAAAACCTGCTTGATCATTTGGTTGATTGAAGCCTGAGGTTGTCCGATTGTATTAGTGATTACCTTAGTGACCTTGTATGTAACGGATAGTAAACTGATTCATATAACTTTTCAAGTCGTTTGCGTCCTCTTTCTTATGGATAAGGGACTGTTTGCGCCGTCGATGTCGCCAGGTCTTGCGTACAGGGAGGCCAGTTTTTCTAGCATCACATAGTAAGCTCGCGCAGTTATGGTCTGAAGGCATAAACTGAGTTGCGCGTTTTTTGGCTGGGGGCTATCGACGGATGGCACAATATTTGACGATGCCCTGCAGTGACTCTAATAATATTATTACCACAGCGTGCAGCAATTGGTTTGACTAGAAATGTTTAATGCTCATGGCACGAACATTACCGATCGGAAGCTGCCGAAGTCGATTTCTTGTACCACCGAAATAATAATTAATCTGCCTTTGTCGGCTCCCAACCATTGAAACACTTCCGGTCAGCAAGGCGCTATATATTCGCCACTCGATTGTATCTTGGGCTGATGGAAGTGGCGAGTTTTCGACCATGCTCGTTTTCGTTGTTTTATTGCCGTTGTCTTATCCTTGTAATGGCGCGGGCTGAGGAAAGAATTGTATTTGAAATAATTTGGCGAGAAGACGGCTTTAAGAGACTATGTGTGTCGGTGTGTCTGGAGGAAGATCGCTGTTGCGTTCACTCGGTTTACTTCTATTTGTATGCGTGTAAGCTATAAAGTACTGTTACGTATTTGAGAGTAATTGCATAACTCTTCAGAAATAATTGTAATGCCCTGTCATTACAGTTAGGGGAACTAATAGTGTTGTAATTTACCTATACTCTTTAAAAAGTAATTTTGTCATGTATGAAACGAAGCGAGCTCCGAATGACGGCCGAAGTGGGGAAAACCCCGACCCAGATCCTGTAAGGCGCAAGTTTCGAGACAGAGAGAAAAAGTAAGCCACCCAGTCGTTTCTGAGCCGGATATGCACGCACCTTTTTTTTTTATTTTTGTCTAGACTAACGATGGCACTCGTCCGTTCAGAAGAGCTGTAGAGGTTTTGAGCACCTGCATGTCAAACGCGTACACACAGTTGGAATTGTCCATTATTCGCACGATGCGTCTCTGCCGTTGCAATCGTCCAGTGCCAGAGAAAGCGTATATATATGTTCTAGTCTAATGGCATCTGCTGAGAAATTGTCGTTCACTGGTAAAGTATAAGTCTTGTCTTGGTAATATGGACAGTGGACACTTAATTTAGTCCCCAGGAAGATTTGTCAATAAATCTAATCATCCCGCAATAACGAATAGGCGAAAACATATCACACCATGGTGATAATCTGCATCTCTGCATAGTGTGAGTCAATAAGTTGAATATAGACCATTTTAGCACCTCCGAGTTCATTATCGTGGTTACCATTATTCTGCAAATTACGCGGTGCAACTTCACGCGGCTGGCTATCTACTTATGATGTATACACTTGATGATGTTCCATGGCTGGATCAACTATACCTTTATTGCGGCTGTTGACATCCTACGACCCGGTTGAATGCTTAATTAGGCGTCCTAGAAAGATCAAACTGCAGATAAGCTTTTTATATCCATTCATGCAAACGGAATACAGCATACGCAGCATAAGGTATACGGTGCGTCAAATCAGAAACTTTGCACTGTAAAATATTACCAGGAGAGGGCCTTCATGCAATTTTCAGCTCGATTCCTCTGGCGTCCCGCGCTAAAACTTCAAGACATTTTGTTCTCACCACTGTCCAATAAGACAAAAATGTATGGGCCTCAATGGGCTCTCTGTAGTTAATTTGGCCCGGTCCATTGTCCAGACAGCGAGTTTACATATTAACGAGTGTAGGATACAATCGTGAGCAAAAGTGGTATACAACACTCAGCCAACGGCAAAGCTCGAGAAAAGTGCATCCCAACTTCATCTAGCAACAGCTATCTAAGATCGAGACAGTACTGGCAATGCCCCATTTTATGCACGTGCATGTGCCGATGTCGCTGTCCCTTACGCTGTCGCTAGATGGCATTTTAATGCAATTTTCTTGAGCTGTGTCTCTGACTGAGTGTTGTATACCACTTTTGCTCACGACTGATCGTGAGCAAAGGTGGTATACAGCACTCAGTCCATGGCGGAGCACGAGAAACCTGCACCCTAACTTTATCTAGCAACAGCTATTTATAATCGAGACGCTAGTGACGATGCCCCATTTTATTCTCATGCGTATGTCGATATCGCTGTCCCTTACGCTGTCACTAGATGGCATTTTGATACAGTTTCCCCGAGCTATCTCACTGGCTGAGTGTTTTGCTCTTGAGTGTACATTGTTTTTTTTTACATGCAGACCATTTGTAGATGGCGTCTTGTATGTGCCATGTAGTTGAAAGATGTAAACCTAAATGTGTACTCGGTCCAGTCAAATATTGCGGCTTTGCTGTAAATACACAACCAATTTAAGCAGAAGTATAAAAGCCTAATGCCTCAGGAGTGATTGAACAAGACTGCTGTTGATTGACACCAGGACAAGACTCAGAAGCTGCGCGAGCCACGACCAGGTGCCGTCTTTGTTTTCTTCGCCGGGCGACGCGCCATATCCAGGTTCCCGGCGCCACCCAAGAGGGCGCTACAGGGCCCCCGCCTAGACTGGAAATCGAAACAGACGGATGGCCGACGATGGCACTGGAGCAGAAGGTCAGGCGGCAATGCGAGACTGTTCAGTACGGCCTCCATGTAAGCTGCCTTAAGACGGTCTAGGCTGGCTGTCTCTACCCGGCCGTTCTGTATACGAGGGTAGCGGTTTTAGGACTACGGTGGAGGACGCGGAAAGGTCCGTCGTAGGCCGGTGTTAGTGGAGCTCGGTAAGCATCAAGGCGCACAAAAATGTGGGTCGAAGTGGCCAGGTCATGGTGCACAAAAATGGTACGGTGGCGGGACGAACGCGATGGAGTATATAGCCGGAGGTCTTTAACGCAGTCCAACAGACGAAGGAATTCTTGGGGCTGGGCTGGGAGCTGTTGTGATGTAATGAGGCCTCCTGTAAGACGCAGAGCACGACCATACACCAGCTCTGCAGCTCAGCACTGTAAGTCTTCCCGGATGACGGCCCTAGACCAACGAGCACAAAGTGTAAGGAGTCGACCCAGGTGGCGCAGTTGAGGCGAGCAGCTAGGGCGGCCCTTCAATTGGCGGTGAAGGCGTTCCACCTTGTCGTTGGCACACGGGGGATATGCAGTGCAGAGAATATGATTAAGGGAAGCAAACAGGGAGGACTCAAACTAGCGGCCATGGCCAGTTGTCACAGTGCCAGGACAAGCAAATCGAGATACCCACGCAAAGATTAAGGTGCGGGAAACAGTCTCCGCGGTGATGTCAGGAATGGGGACTGTCTCCGACCAGCGAGTGAAGCGGTCGACCATGTTCAGGATGTAATGGTAGCCTCGAGACACAGGTAGAGGGCCCACGATATCGAGATGTGCATGGTCGAAACAATGACAAGGTGGCAGGAAGGACTGGGAAGGCGTCTTGGTATGACGGCAGACCTTGGTCGTCTGGCAGGGAAGACACAACCGCGTCCAAGCGCGCACATATTCTGGGCCAAACATAGCGCTGGGTGAGAAGTCGCTGAGTAGCCCGAATGTCTACGTAGCATATGTCATGTAGAGAATGGAAGATGGGGCGATGTAGCAAAGCCAGAGCAAAAGAGCGGGGAAGGTCTGTCACGCTCAGGCGAGCAAGGGATGGTGCACAAGCCGTAGTCCCTAGGTGGTCGAAATTACTTCTTATCCCTCCACTACGGCTCCTCTTTCTCTCTTTCCACTTTCACTCCTACCTTCCTCCTTTCCCTTACGGTGCGGTTCAGGTGTCCACAGGAACAAGTGTGACAGATACTGCGCCTTTCCTTTCCTGTGAGCCAATTATTATTATTATTATTATTATTATTATTATTATTATTATTATTATTATTATTATTATTATTATTATTATTATTATTATTATTATTATTATTATTATTATTATTATTATTATTATTATTATGTCCGTGGGTTATAATGATAATAATAATTGGTTCACAGGAAGGGAAAGGCACAGTATCTGTCACAATTGTAGCTGTGGACACCGGCCGTAAGGGAAGGGAGGAAGGTGGGAGTGAAGATGGATAGAGAGAAAGGGAGCCGTAATGAAGGGCTACGGAGTAATTTCGACCAACTGGGGATCTTTAACGTGCGCTAACATCGCACAGCACACGGACGCCTCTTCATTTCGCCTCCATCGAAACGCAGCCGCCGTGGTCGGGTTCGAATGTCCGTGGGTTCGATGGGAATTTGGTGATACGCCTTCACCAGGTAAACTTTGCTAAAAATGGTACCGCGCCGCAGCGGATAGTGGCAATAGTCGCCACAGGGACGTCAGTCACCGGTATCCTACTTGGGCACTGTAGATGCAACGGAGATGCCCGCGCGCTGGACGACGGGCGTATAATGCCGAGCTGCAGCATGTGGTCGAACTCACGTTTGGCGATAGCGAGGCGATAGCGAGGCGGTCTCCAGACAAGCCGCATGGTCGAGTAGCTGTGGGTGGACCCCGGGTGACGATGTTGTGTGCCACGGTATGTTTCGGCGCCTGAGTGAGGTTGCATGGGTTGGTCAGCTCCGGAGCTTGTATAAGCGTACGGATGCCCTTGGGAGCAAGGTCGGTCAAGACTCCCGAGATGGAAAGATGAGTCAGACCATCAGTAAGGGGACGACACGGTACGCTGATGTCCAAGTCGAAGTATTAGGGGAAGTCCGAGCCGATGATCGGGTGAACCATGTCTGTGGTGACGAATACCCATCGAAAAGTGCGGCGAAACCCAAAGTCGATGGCGAGAGATCTTAGTGTGTACGTGGCTATAGACGAGGCATTAGCAGCACGGAGGATCGACTGTCCTGATGACTTGGAACGATCAGCCTTAGTCGGTGGAACCATGCTGATTTCCGCACCCATGCCTTTAACGAACCGGGTATCCGGAGTTACCATCTAGGCGGCTAGGATGACTGGCGGGACCAACCACATGCCGCCGTTAGTGATCCCGGCGGGCGTATCCCGACCACAAATAGGGCGATGTACACTTCGTGGCCCGGTGTGGAAACCTCCGGTGATACCAGCAGATAATTGGAGGGCTGGGAGTCCGAGCTTGACGCGTGCACGAAAGAGCGCGATGATCGAGACGAGGCGGCCGGGTCTCCTGGGGTATGCTGTGGAGTGAGGCGACTGAGCCGGTAAGTTCATCGATACGGGCCTCCAGCCGCGAAATCTCCGGGTCTGTAGGCGCCAGAACAGCAGTGACGGATGGGAGGTCGCCTTATGAAATTTTATCGGCGAGCTCGGCCAGGCGGTCGAAGGTGACGTCACCGGCCGCCGCAAGAGCGAGACGGATGGGTTGGAGAAGACGTTGGAGGAAAAGTTGTCGAAGCAACGCTGAGTGGTTGGAGGTATCGCTCTCAGCGACAAGCTGGCGCATCCGGCGACAAAACTGGGAAGGGCACGATCGCCAAGGTCTTCCTTGCTAAGGAGTTACTGGCATAAGTCAATCACGTGTGCTCACTCAGGCTCACTCAGCAAAATTTGGTCCATCGGCGGGCTCACTCTCACTCAAACTAACAAGGCCCGGACTCGCTCACACTCATGAACTCAAACTCACGCAAGCTGGCGACTCACTCGAGCACACTCAGACTCATGCACTCAAACTGATGACGACTCACTCGGGCTCACTCAGACTCATAACTAATCTGGGCTCACTGACTCATTTCAACTCGCGACTCATTTGAACTCACTCATCTCGACTCACTCATTTTTGACTCGCGACTTATCTGCACTCACTCACTTCGACTCACGACTCATCTGAAGACTAATCATGGACTCACTCATTTCAACTCACGACTCATCTGAACTCACTCATCTCGGCTCACTCATTTTTGACTCCCGACTCATCTGAACTCAGACGCATCTGGACTCACTCATTGCAACTCGCGACCCATTTCAGCTCACTCATTTCGACTCATCGGGACTCACTCATGAACTCACTTATTTCCACTCTCGACAAGCAACGAGTGACTGTCCTAAAGCTTGTATAGGTAGGCGGAAGGCAGTACGAGAAAAACGCGAGAAATAAATAGAAAAAAAAATGTGTTAAGATAACATGATTATACTGTTATCTTCAGTAATGAACTAGTTGAAAGATTGCCGGAAAAGGAAAAGATATGGTAGAGATTATCTCTTTTAAGCTGATTATAGTACGAAAGCACGGTCTTTTTAGCTATAGCACGGGCCAAATTTTGACAATGGCTATGGCCGATTTGGTCATTGCCGTCTTGTGGACACAGTCAATAATGGTTGGATACCAATTGTAAAGGTGAAACCTCGAGGGTGGCCTGAGCCAAATTCTGGAAATGGTCATGCCCAACTTTATAGGTAACCATAGTGTCGAGGATGGTCAATGCAATTAGGAACTGATCGCTTTTGATGCAAATTGGCCGAAATCAAATTTCTAGGGTTGGTAAACCATGTTTGACACGAACCAAAATTTGTATGTTCATTTTGGTCCTAAATCGACCGAGGTCAATCTACTGAGGTGAGTGGGCCAAATTTGAGGGTGGGCCCGGTCAAATTTGGAGGTCACCATCTTGTTCACCATAATATATTAAATTGGACAGATTTTTGCCCAAATCATTCGAGGTCAAATTTCGGCGGTGGGTGGGCAAAATTCAAGGTGGCCCTGGAGGTCACCATCGTGGTCGCCGTAGGCGAATCATGTTGGACAAGTTCTGGACCAAATCGACCGAAGCAAACTTTCAGCTATACCGGAATGCGTTTAAATAACCCACGTACGTAGCCACGTACGTATTTGTGACCTCCTCAAACAGCCTACCCAATTAGAGCAATGGCACATAAAAAGAAATATCGAACAAGATTATTGGTATGTGGTGGTGGGCCTACGACTTCTTTCGCAATAGAAAGGTCGCTAAAAAATATGGTTACACAATGGTCTCTTCGAACTTCATTAGCCTGATATTATTAGCTATGCACGGCTAGCCTGGCTAGTTCGCATCGCTGTACACCAATTAGCAGCTAACCCGTGAAATCACTTGCGAGATATTCCGAAATAAATAAACAGCAAAGGAAGAACTACATAGCCACCGCAATGCAACACGCCAGTGAGAACAAATGTTCGATTCAACCTGCATTAATCGACATAGTCAAAATAATTGCTTAACAGAAACAACGAAATTGCTCTACATCATCAGCTAACCAAGAAGCTTATTCATTATTAGAATTACACAGGCAATTCGAGTCCGCTAGGATCTAATATTAGCGACTTGAGCCCATTACTCCCTCGATCACTTCAGATCATGATTCTTCAACCTCTGAGCAAAAATTCATTGGATTTCATACGAACTTCGTAGGTCGGACTCAGCACGACTCAGATCATAATCTGAATGCGAGTCTGGACTCACTCAAGACTCAGATCATGATCCCGGACGCGTATTTGGGTTTGCTCGGTACGGTGGCTCTGCAAGGGACAAAACGACAGAAGAGACGAAGAAAGCGGGCTGTTCCGACTAGCATCTACCGCCCCCAGGAGCCGAGCAGCCTAGCGATTAGCGGCGCATGCTTTTTCAATGGGCGTCATGCTGGACACGGCACTAGCTTGAGAAAGCCTATACTACTACTACTACTATTGCTACTACTACTACTACTACTACTACTACTACTACTACTACTACTACTACTACTACTACTACTACTACTACTACTACTACTAATAATAATAATAATAATAATAATAATAATAATAATAATAATAATAATAATAATAATAATAATAATAATATTATTATTATTATTATTATTATTATTATTATTATTATTATTATTATTATTATTATTATTATTATTATTATTATTATTATTATTATTATTATATTATTATTATTATTATTATTATTATTATTATTATTATTATTATTATTATTATTATTATTATTATTATTATTATTATTATTATTATTATTTATATTACTATAATCAATGTCAGTCATCTGTTTTTTTTTTCTCTTCTACCTACCGTTCTTTTTTTTTTTTCTTTATTTCCAGGTGTGCTAAAAAATTCTCTCACTGTGTATATAAGTGATGATACTCATTGTTTGCTTAATTTCCGTGATACTTTTCGTCTCAGTTTCATTTCATGTATTATTTATTTCTTTTTTTTGTGTTCTCTCTGTGTGTGTAAACATGTTTGTGCTTTTTCATTTTTTTTTTTTTGTGCTGCAGCACAAAGACCACATGGTTGTTCCTGCGCACATTAAATAAAGATTGATTGATTGAAAGATTGATTGATTATTATTATTATTATTATTATTATTATTATTATTATTATTATTATTATTATTATTATTATTATTATTATTATTATTATTATTATTATTATTATAGTAGTAGTAGTAGTAGTAGTAGTAGTATAGAGGAAGACTCGTTTCACGAAGTTGGCACTGAATTGTCTGTATCTAACGGCTAAATAACGAATTAACTGGCTAAATATTATCCTCACAGTTTTAATTATTAATAATAATAGTAATTTATTCACAGGGAGGGAAAGGCGCAGTATCTGTCGCACTTGTGTCTGTGGACACCTGAACCGCGCCGTAATGGAAGGGATGAAGGTGGGAGTTAACGTGGAAAGAGAGAAAGAGGAGCCATAGTGGAGGGCTACGGATAGTTGAGGTGTCCACAGACATAAGTGACAGATACTGCGCCTTTCCCTTCTTGTGAACCAATTATTATTATTATTATTAATTAAAACTGTGAAGATAATATTTAGCCAGTTAATTCGGCCGTTACCTACAGACAATTCAGTGCCAACTTCGTGAAACGAGTCTTCCTCTATACTACTACTACTAATACTACTACTACTACTAATAATAATATTAATAATCATTAGCAGAGAAATATTACTTTGTGTATTATTATTTAGTAGTAGTAGTAGTAGTAGTAGTGGTAGTAGTAGTAGTAGTAGTAGTAGTAGTAGTAGTAGTAGTAGTAGTAGTAGTAGTAGTAGTAGTAGTAGTAGTAGTATTATAGGCTCTCTGAAGCTAGTGCCGCGTCTAACATGACGCCCATTGAAAAAGCATGCGCCGCTAATCGCTAGGCTGCTCGGCTCCTGGGGGCGGTAGATGCTAGTCGGAACAGCCCACTTTCTTCGTCTCTCCTGTCGTTTTGTCCCTTGCGGAGCCACCGTACCGAGCAAACCCAAATACGCATCCCGGACTCACCACTCAGATCACTATCTGAGTGTTAGTCCAGACTCATTCACGACTCAGATCATGATCTGAATGTGAGTCCGGACTCACTCACAACTCAAATCATGATCTGAGTGTGAGTCCGGGCTAACTCACGACTCAGATCATGATCTGAGTGTGAGCCTGAGTAAGCCCTAGTGAGTCCGCACGACCTATGGTTGCTGGAGGCGGGAGAGCTCCGACAGCATAAATCTATTCAGCACCTTGGTTTTCAGGTGCTGATATGGTGTATCACTCATGGGAGTGGAGAGAATGTCGGAGAGCTCGCCGACAACGTCGGGAGGAAGGCTCGAGGCGACATACTAGTATCGCGTCGTCTCCGAGCTAACGTGGGCAAGGCAAAATTGCGCCTCGATCTGGTGGAACCAAACTTGCGGGTTCTGGGGCCAGGAAGGTGGGAGACGAACCTGCAGTGACGAGACGTCCTGCGGACGTGAATCCTGTTCCGTGGATGCTGCGGGACCGGTAATTTCTCATCCTAGGTCACCAGATAAAGGCCTGATGCCTCAGGATCGAAGAAATAAGACTGCTGTTGATCTGCACCAGAGAACAAGACTGCCTGCAAAGGCTGCATGAGCCACGCTTTCCGGGCGTCGCGCGATATCCAGGTTCCAGGCGCTATCCAAGAGGGTGCTACAAGTATATGCAACAGAGCGATGTGTGTGTAAAATGCATGTCTATAGGACTCCCAGTATTTTCTTAAAAGAGCTTTTAGTATGTTCATAGCTCAAAAGGCTTACTTTCTTACTGTGTTAATGTGAGGCAAGAAATGTATACTTCAATAGTTAGTTCTTATAATAGTTGTATTTTTATTTGTTTTCAACGCAATGACACACGGGCAAAGAAAGGAGAAAAGAGCTAGGACGGGGAAAAGTGAGTTCTTTGCAAACGTTACACCTAGAATTTCGTGTTGCGTTTTGCTGGCAATTCAGTTTCATTTAAGTGTCGAATGGGGTCGGTCTGTAAGCCTGGTTTGAGCGATCCCATAACCGTCGTCATTTTCTACAGGAAAAACAAGTCCGTTTCTGTGTGCTGCATGCCGTTAATTTATTTATTGTTGACTGTTCTTGCATCTCGCATGTTGATACGTTAAAGGACACGCATGCAGGCTTCCTGATTATCGCAAACTTATGGCGAATTCGAGTGGGAGAGCAGGTGCACTCTAGAGCCCTTCGAAAGTGCTCTCAGACAAGCGAGCGCCCTCCAGTGGGAGAGCAGGAGTAGAATCACTGGCTTCCAATGGTAGAGGAGGAGAGCTTTTCCTCTGCTGAGAGCAGCTGAGTGCACTCCTGGCTGCTTTCTCGTCTAAAGCGACTGTAGAAGAAGTCACATGGCATAAAGCGTCATATCCGCGCCATCGTTTTTTCTTTTTTTTTTTTTCTTGAGTCGGCGACGCTCAAAATGGCAGCTGCAATGTCGGCGCTCGGCGAGCTCTTCGGAATTTGCGTCAGGAGCGGAAAGCATTGCTCGGGTGCTGTATGCTTGTTTGAGAGTCGCTGCTATAGTGTCGAAAGGGTCAAAGGAGGCAAAGCGCCGCGCTATGAGAACAAAGGCATACAAGCGGTTCTTCAAGGAGCGTTGACCTCTCCTCGGGTTGCAACTGCCGCCACTGCGGGCAGGCGAAGAATGCTTTTGTATGGGGAGAGAAGTGCGGTCACATAGTCATGACGCGCTGCTCTCGACACGCAGGGAGCTTTCCCGTGGGAGGACGGTACCCTGGCTCGGCGTGCTCCTGTACTGCTCTGCAATGCTCGGCGCCAACTGAATACGCAATTGTCTTAAGGATTATTTTGTCAATGGAATCCATTTTTACAACGATGAGTGTTCGTGCTTAACTGCACCCCCGAAGCACCTTGTTCTCCTGAACGAAACCACTAGAAAGAATATAGGGAGCTTGCATAAAGCGATGCATGCTGGGTAATCTGCCATGATGTTGTCGTCGGCAGCAGACGACGCAACACGTCACTACCACACTAGTCTCGTCTACATAGACGCGTAGTGCGCGCAGATAATGCTAATGCTGGTGCGATCGAAAAGGCCGACTGCGGGTTCTTCCCAATTCCAAAACTACGTCTCCATGAGTGCGAGAAGACAAAGGATCCCCCCCCCCCCCCCCTCTCCAACGCCGACGCGAATGGCTCGCTTGGGCCAACACACGGAGATCAATGCCAATCCGGGAAAGTATCAAACTATCGCCAGAACTAGAAGCCATGAATGTCGGTGATGTCGACGGGCGGCCACAGGTCCAGACGCATAGTGCAGTCAGTCGTCCGCACGTTCTAGCTTGAACAGTTCCGCGCCACACTGCTTTACATTTCTTCATAGAGCGCCCGATTTTTCGCGCACAGCGTCGACGCGTACGTTCCTTACTGATATCTTGCAAGATATCTTGCATGCACGTAAGGGCAGCGCACGAAAAGCCGCGTGTTTGCTCGGTGGACCGTCGAAAACGACAAGGCACTCCATTCAGCCTGGCTGCGCTGCACGCCGTCTGCTGCCAACAACATTATTATGGCTGATTACTAGGGGTGTGCGAATAGTACTTTTTCCAAACCGAATCGAATACGAATAGTGCACTCTTGCTATCGAATCGAATACGAATAATGTACCTAAAAAGCGAATCGAATACGAATCGAATAGTGAAAGCAGCGAATGGAATACGAATCGAATAGTGAAAGCAGCAAATCGAATACGAATCGAATACTCTGCAAGTTATATTCATATCATTTGTACGTTGATTACAAAACATTAAAAAGTGTCTGAAATTCAATTTTATTCAAAATACTGTTTGATATATAGTACACAACAATGTGCGGCTGCGTCAACCTTGACTACAGGCGAGATAAAGTCTAAATATTTAAAAGCAAAAAGATTGCACAGAGCCATAAGCAAAAGAAAATAGCACTCAGTAAAGTCAAGTGGAGTTGGCAGGAGTTAATAAAATTACTAGATGCAACTTGGCTAGAAGTACAGCCTGGCACTACTAGAATGCACAACTAGAAATTGAGTACTGTCAACATGGCATCAGCCAAACAACATCACATCAACTAAGGTAAGTCTTTCTCAGACTAGTCATCAAAAATTTTAAACATGCTTGACTAGATTAAGGCCCTAACACTGCGGGGAAATCACACAGAAAATGCAGATACATATCTAGATTAATCTGCAGTTTTTATTTGAGCCTTTAATGACTAGGACTGAAACTTGTTGCAACAGTTATGAGAAACGACCATTCACAAAGATAAAATTTGATATCCCAAAAGCTGGAACATTAGAAGTAGTGGAGATGCAGTGAAACAAAGCGCATTTCACAAAGATGTAAATGAGTATATGGAACACTGGGCATGTTGCAATGGCAGCACTATACGTAAAAAAAGTGTTTTAACTATGGGAACAAAATAAAGGCAGTCTTGTGCATCCTAATGTAACTAGGGATATTCACCAACAAATGGTTCTGGACTGTAAAATTGCACAACAGGTCTGTTGGGAAATGTTATGGAAGCTTCGACCGCACTGAGTTGCCGTGCATGAAAACAAGGTGCTCCACACTGTCCGATGAAAGTGATTCCCGCCGACAAGTTACTGTGTTGAAGCAAGTTGAGAAGAGTCTCTCGCTTGCCACCTGAGTAGCCGGAATGGCAAGGTACTTTCTGGCAATGGTTGCAAGAGCTCCATACTTGATTTTTCCTTCTGTTTGCCACCACTATCACGAGGCAACACAGGGGCCTGAAGATAGTTGGACATTTCTTGCATCAAAGAGCAAGGTTTTTCATTGTGTTTTGATGATACCAAAGTAAACACTCCCCAAACGGATGACTGCTCTCCTCTCCAATCCATCTGCTCCTGTGCAGAAGTTTCTTGCGAGCCAACGGTGACAGCCTTGACTCTTCCTGTTCCTGAAGTACTGAATACAAGAGGGACCGCATGTGCCCCTTTTCTTGCTGGTCGCTGCAGACATCCTTGAAACGAGGGTCAAGCAGAGTGGCAACAGCATGAGGCATCTGTGTGCTTATACCTTGAAATCTTGCTTTCACAGACCTCAGGAGGTTCTTTGAAAACTCTAGCTCCTCAGCTCCACTTGCCTCTTTAGAAAGCAGCACCCGAATGCAGTGAACAAGGGGAATAACAAGAGACAATGTTGGGTGGGACTCGGAACAAGCAGAGGTTGTGGCTTCTTCAATCGGTTGCAGCACTGACACGAACGCTGCTACTTGACGCCATTCAAGAGAGGTCAGGTTGTGAACAGAATCTATTTCTGCCAAGTCTACTGTCACAGCTGACTTCAGCTTATGCAAGCGCGCTAGCATGGCGTATTCACTATTCCATCTTGTAGGAACATCTTGTATCACCTCCAGTGGCTCCTCTATGCCCATTCTCCTTTGTATTTCTTGCAGTCTTGTTCTCGCGCTGCTGCTTCGTTTGTACAGCCCAACGATAGCCCGTGCTTTTCCACACACGCTTGCGAATCCATTGCTTTCTTTCTTCGCGTCCTGAACACAAAGTTGCACAGTGTGCGCGAAACAAGCAACGTGCACCCAGGGAGATGGCCCAATCGCGGACACAAAGTTCCGAGCATTGTCAGTCACTACATAGCAAGGAAGGTCCTCAGGTACGTCCCACTCTTTCAAAGCGTCCATGAGTAAAGAACGCAGGTTCTCTGCAGATGGTTTGCACACAGGTGACGGCACGCAAGAACAAAACTGTGAGGCACGAAGTCGTCACTCAACACGTGGCACGTCACAGACACGTAACTGTCTCCAGCTCGCGACGTCCAGCCGTCAGTTGTGATGGCGACAGAGCCTACATCCGTGCTGATGACGCTGTGCAGCTTCTCATGGACGGAGCGTTTGACAGCGTTGTACATTTCAGGCACGACGGTCCTCGAGAATGTCGTGCGACAGGGGACCTTGTATTCGGGGACCCTGTACCGCATCAGGCCTTGAAACCCTGGCTCTTCGACAATAGAGTAGCTATGCAGGCCACTTACAATGAAAGAAGCAATTTTCACCGTAAGTGCCTTGGCGCGGGGGCCCTGAGGGTTCAGCAGTGGCTTGAAAAACGAACTAGCACTTGCCTGTCTTGTCTTTGATGTAGAACGCTGCTGAGCAGCAGATGCTCCGCTCTCATACTCTTTGCGGGCTCCCGGATGCCGTCTGAGGTGTTGATCAAAGGCGTCGTTGTGTTAGCTGGCGTTTTGAGAACCGCTCCGCACAAGACGCACTTGGACGAGCCTGCCTCTACACGTTCGTAAAAAGCCCAAACACCACTGCGTTTCTTTCGGCATGCTGAAGTCGCTGTTTCACCTTCATTCATGACGAGGCAGCAACAGGCGTCGGAGCAGCGGCGTCAATCGGCGCGCAGAAAGCAGCAGGCAGAAACAGACCAGCAGTATAGTTCCGTTTTACTTGTGGCGTGCGCGCAGGAGCAGCGGAGCGGTAGTGGTGGTAGCGGCGGCGCTGCGGTAGAGCGCTATAACTTGTGGAGTCATAGAACTGACGGGAAAACGCTGATCTCCTCTAGGGGGCGCAACTATTAATCTCTATGCACATTGTCAGTTGCTGGTTGTTTTTATCTGCAACAATTACGTTTCAACGAGTTTATTTAGTGAACTAGATTGCATGATACAATATATCAGAGATTACGAATGGCTGAGCGACGCTTTCGTCCGACTTGCGTCCGCGTAACCCGAGGCCATAGAGTTGCGCTTCCCCTGCTGTTGGCTCTTCAAACTAGTTATCGCCGAGCACGCGATCTCCTCATCGTCCTCTTCTTTTCAGTGACTTTCGTTGCTTTCGTTCTTTCTCAATTAGCTCGCGTGCTCCCCTCTAGCTGGCGCTAGGCGATTACAACTGGCGCTAGGCGACCTGAGATATATAGTGGAGAGATGTATGAGCATGAGCTGAAAACATTCATGCAACTCTCATGTCATGCGCCACTCGCATAATAAACTTAACCTCAACTATTGATGATGAAAGTGAATTAAATTTTCAGGGAATAAACATGTAGCGTTACTTCTCGGCAGATTAGAGACGTGTGAACTATGACACGACTACGAGAAGTTGCCTCCGCGATTTGTGATATGTCCAATTTGTAAGAGTGTTTCCATGCGAATGGACCGTCTCGCGGCCACGCTGAAGCATGTAGGCTCCCTAAAACGGTGATCTCTGCTTCTCGCGTAGGTTTATTGCGGCAGCAAGCTGTGCCTGCTCGGAGCTGACGCTGCCTTCGCGAGAATGGTCGGAGGTAACCGAGACGTTAATTCATGCCAGTTATTCGAAAAGTATTCGAAAATTATTCGAAAATTTGCGAAGATATTCGATCAGTTTCGAATAATTTTCAATTTCCACTATTTGATTCGTTTAACGAATCGAATATTATGATATTCGATTCGATATTCGAAAATTTCGAATATTCGCACACCCCTACTGATTACCCAGCATGCATCGCTTCATGGAAGCTCGCTATAAAGCGGAGTACAATGGTTTGAGGGGAACTATTTCAGGCAGTTCATTCAGCCGCAGTTGCCAAGCACGATATATATGTCCCCGAACATCCATGTTGTGGCGCATGCCATCTCTGGATATAAGAAGGCAGCAAGACAATGCTGGCTGTGTATAAAAGCTTCTCGGACAATATCAAGGTGAACATAGCAGTCGAAGGTAGAGCATACTTTTTAAGACCACGTTAATAAACCCCGTAAAATTAATCGTATTATAACATGACGGGTAACGTAACATTCAAACCACTTTCGCTGGTCTCATGCTTCGGGCCTATATCCCAATACCCATATATTGTTAAAAAAAATTAAGCACCTATACAGACAGCTCAGATAGATATTCCAGCATAGGGCAGTGTATTTCTTTGAGACCATGCATGTGAAATATCGGCAGATTGCGTACTCTATGAATTTCTTGTAGTACTGTACTGTAATTAAGCTATTCAAATGTTCGTTGCTTCTGCCATTTGTTGGAAGCGTTTGTTTTTCAGCTTTGCTTTTATATTGTGAAAGAGATCGGGCGGCAAAAAAAGCTGTCATTTAGTTTTTGAGCCTGCCACTACACCTTTTACATGTGGCTGAGCTGTTTATGGTTAATACATATAGTTTCTCTATGGTGTAGCATCACGATGGATATTCTACTTTGCTTAAGCTTTTTTTTTTTTTTTTGCTTTTGTTTAGTTAAAAAAAGTGTCATTGGTTTAGTATACCTACGAAACGCACACAATAGGCTTTATTTTGTTGTTGTTGTTGTTGGTAGTGGTGGTGGTTGTGCTGTGGTTGTTGTTTTGCTGTCTCACATCATTTTGTGAACCAAACTTTCTGGTTTTGTTGTACCACACTTGAGGTCTCAGGAATAGCTCGGCGTTGTTAAGATCGAAGGCTCAGCTCCCTTCCACGTGGCCGGATGTTCCACGTGAGAGGCGACGACGCGGCAGCGGCGCCTACGTGCACGACTAGCTCCTTTGTCGATAAAACGCGGCGGTGTAAGACAACACTTCGGTATTTCGCCGCGCCGCCAGGCAACCACTTCTACGCGACTGCCGGTCGGTGCCTGAGTTCTCACGGCTTGGATCAAGGCCGGAGGCTGATGGTGAACACGCATGGCGTGATCGGCTCAGCGAAGGTTGCGTGGGCGAGCTGTATGGTTATGCGGTGAGAACGCCGACTAGACGTCCGGTCGAGGAATTCCACTCGTGTTGTGTTGCAAGCCAAGGTGGCGTTCTGCCGGGCTCGCGCTCTCACGGCCGAGGCCTGGGACTGTGAATCCAATGCGCCCAGCTGGCGCCAAGTCTAAATTGCGGCCCGTGACTGCAAGGCCGCAACATCCTCTCCGAGATCACCGACCGGGTCGAACATGCAACTCCTGGACAGGTGTGCACTCTACACCAACGGTGTGCGAGGATGTGTGTGATGAATCACGTGGTGGGTGGAGCCTAGAGGTGGCTGGAAGGCTATAAAATGAGTGTGTAAAGTATTTGTTCCAGTTGTTTACTTAAGTAAAGTCAATAAATATATGTCTCACAAAAAGGACACACAAATAGTGTTGATATCCAGTCCACACCTATCAAATAGTGTCACTCCGAATTGTTGACTGGGTGTACTAATGTTGTTGAGTGATGACTTGTATTGAAGTTGTTGACTTAGCACAGGTTGTCAACACAGCACTAATTCTGCGATTAACATTCAAGTTGACTGAGTGTGCTGCTGTTGTGGAGTTTACACGTTGTATCTATAGTTGTTGCTGCCCACAAAATGTCAACCAAGCTTGCTGCATAAGCATGCATGTTGTTCACTGCTTACGTCAGCTATTGTACAGTAGTAACCAATTGTGACCAACATGCAAATGCTTCAATTTATATGACGCAGGTCTGATCAGTAATATTTTTTGTTTGGAAGAAAATTTATTGGAATAATGTGCCATTATTTGAACATAAACATAAGTCCTCATTGATGAGTCACAAAGCCACACAGTGCACTGCCATATTAATTTAGAAGCGACTACGAGATTACTTCGTGACGCGGCAGGCCAAATGCTGTTTAGAAATAGTTTTATTAGACGTTCACATTAGACGCAGGCGTTATTATAGAGGTGCACTGGATCAGAAGCTACGGTTAGAATTTTCTGGTGCAGCCTGACTCCCACCACACGAACCACGTTACCCAAAACAGTTCTATACCGAATTTGGTTCGAGAGTATAACCCTATGGTTTGTGGTATACAAATAAAATTACATTTAAATAAACGCTACACATTGAATACTTCGAATTACTAGTTAAAACGTAAATATATCGAATTAGCGGCCGAATCCTGGACCTCCCAAACCCCTCAAATGAATCCGATTCTGATTTGGGATGTTTACTAAATGGACATAACTCTGCAACGGGCAGCCGTACACAAACGGGAGTGTGGTACGAAACGATTTGTCGCGATGAGGTCTATCGGAAATGATGCATCGTGCATGTCAATCGCGTGATCGTAACTTCTCCGCTAGGCGGCGCTAGATGCCGTATGCGCGAGAAACGTCTGAGGAAATTGGACAGTAACAGATGGGCAGCTAAAGCATTTAAATACCTGTACTTAGAAAGCGTTGACTCACAATGAAGGAAAAGAACTAGGAAACTAGTAAGTATGCTAGTCACAAGGACGGAGAAATAAAGAGCATTAAGCAACAGGTGAAAAACACAGAAGGTAAAAATTGGATAAATTCGATGGAAAAGAAACAGAGTGTGGAATTACACTGAAAGTGGAAAATGCAGATCAGGAAGGAAGCTTTCTTTGATACTCAAGAGGCAGTGCCCTACTTTTTGAAGCTAGATCAGGGTGCCTTAGAACACGCAGCCACAAAAAGAAATTTAACCATGAAGATGACGCATGTGCTGTATGTGGTAACTCCAGTGAAACACTTGACCATATTATACTCGAATGTAATGGTATCCATCCGGAAGTCACTGTTCCTGAAGCTCTGGGATTTAGATACCAGTGGCCGGGTGAATAAACCGGCGGTGGAAACTAGCAAAAAACGACTGGAAGATTGGTGGCTTAAAAGCAGAGAAGTGACATAATGTTAGTAATGTAGCACAAAAATTTAATAAATAGAATGATGGTTTAGTTAACCAATCTAAATCAATGATTAAGATATAGGGAGAAAAATGAGCATGATAGCTACTGCTACCACCCTGTTTCAAAGGGGACGTTCCTATATTTCATACATCTGTCCGTGAGTATGCAGAGCTGTCTTCTCGAGAGCTCAATTTTTTTCTCAGCATAATAACCGATAATTTACTTGTTAACAGGCTATCAAATGAAACTGATTCTATTATTTTTTGCGTAAGGAGGCTATGTTAAAAAGCGAGAAACCCCAAACATCTGTTATATCGTTTGCAACACGTTTTTGGTTTTTCATGCCAGAAGGGTAAAATGAAATAAACCGGAAGCAGACTCATCAGCAGGCAAAAAACACTAAAGGAAGCAACAGCAAAAGCAAAAAAAAAAAAAAAAGCTATCGGAGTCAAGCTACGAACTAAGCTCTCCCTGAAATTTTTTGAAGATCATCCGTATGAGTTTTACCCAGTCAACCCATAATTAACAAAATTTGCACACACGTTAGTCAACAACTGTATGTGTTTAGTTAGGTGAAAACATGGTTAACAAACTTTACATAAATGTTAGGCAACAACTACGCTGTGGACTAAAGGTAAACACCCATTTCGTTTACACCCGTTGACTACAGTCAACAACCTGTGTAGAAGCTGTTGACTCCACAAGTTGTCCACAGTCTGTCAACTCTTTGTCAATGGTCATTTTTGTAAGGGTTGGAGGCAATTGAAGTCCCCAACTCTAGGGATCTGGGGACGATTGACTGTATTTAAGCAGCCCACAGGCGGTTTTCAATACGCTCTATTTTACGCTCCCAGTATGCCTCTCATTTGACTTTCCTGTGCCCCTATAAATATGTGGATAAATCTCATCTAATGTTTTTCTGCCGTAAGCCTCTGTCCATTCCTCCAAACCTCCTACTGCTCACCATCTCTTCGGGATGGAACCTGAGGAGATCGAACAGAGTGCGAGCCGAACCGAGGGTCCCACAGCTAACACCAGGTGCCTAAATTAGCTCTTTGCGCAGTGCACAAACTCCAGACTCCTTCAGGATCTTGCAGGCTAGCACCGCATTTCTGCCCCGAAAATAATTTCTGTACGCAGTCCTCTAATTCATAATGATATACTCGGTATGAAGATGCGAAGCTGCCATGGCGATCGCCACTTCTTTCAACTCTGCAATTTTCCCGTGTCGAACAGGATCTATTGACAATCAGCCCGTGATGCGCCACCGATATTGTCGACACCCCCCTTACAAGGTCCCCATGCAGCATCCACGAAGACAGCTATGATTCAGCTGAGCTCGTGTCCATCATCTTGACCCTCGCACACTTCCTGTCTTGATGATATTGATTTTCAAGTTTTCCAGCACCTTACGCATTCAGCTTTTGTTCCCGATAATCTGGAATATTAACTTCAGAAGTGGGCCTCAATCAGCTTGTCCGTCGTATTGTCCACACCCGACTGTAGCCAGCGCTCTGTGTATACATGTCTTTAGCGACAATCCCGACGCCTTCTTGTACGCTGATCAAATTATGACATCGAAATGATTTAAGCCGCATTTCCTCATCCGCAGGTACGGGGCCACGTGCACGGTTCAGCTGAGACCAACCGAAGAGTGTCTCTCCATCATCCCAAATGTCCACGGTGACGGCTGATCATGCGCATTGCTCATGCACCAGTGGTTAAAAAGTCGCGTACAGTATGTGAGCATGCTCACATACTGTACGCGACTTTTTAACCACTGGTGCGTTAGCGCCTTAGTTGTTAACAAGTAGCCCCAGGATGCGCATTATATCAACACTGTAATTTCGACCAAGCGCCTCATCTTCTCTCGTGCGCATAATGAGAAGCTCTGACTTTTTGGAGAGGAGCAACCTCCCGCGCTCCTCCACATTTTCTGGACAGTCGAAGTAGCCCCTTGAAGCACATCTTCCATCTCTGCTAGACTGCCCTATAGTCACCCATACATTGATGTCCTCTACATAGAAGGCGCGAGCCGAGTTCCCTCTATGCTATCAAGTTGTTCTGGTAAATGATAAGGACAATGCTGAAGAAGAGCAGGGGATAGACGACTGCTCCAGTAGCGGCGTATCTATATAGTGCCCATAGAGATTGGTTCGGAGTACGCACATTGCTAATCATTACATGGGATGTCTGTCTTGCTGAAAGTCTCTAGTATATACAGAAGTTACTTTTTCCACACAGCGGCTTCCTTAGGTTATCTTGGGATTTTGGTATGGTTCACATTATCGACAGCTCTTTTAATTGAGATCCAAGGCTAAGATGGCTCAACTGCTGTTTCTTGTGGGTAGGTCAATAACTTCAATTTTGAGCTGCACCAGTTCGTCTTGCTTGCATAGGTGCTCCCAGAAGCCAGACATGGTGTGGGGCATGTAATTGTTTTCCTCCAAATACGCCGAAATGCTTCCATACACTATTTTCTCCATCAGCTTGCCAGCACATGAAGTGAGTGAAATCAGACAGAGGTTGCTGATGTTCACCTCCTTTCAGTCTCTGTTAGAGCTATATTCTAAATTATCATAGGTCGCAGAAGGTCGATGAAGCAACCGTGGGAGCTCCATGCATGCACGTACCGGCTGTTGTGCACCTTTATAATCCCGCTTTCATCTATACCTATCTCACGCTCTGGGGAACGCTGTTCGCAAGGATACACGCGAAAGCGCAGTTCAGATTCGTTGTATTATATGTGTTGTCCCTGAATTTTTCACTCCGTGCTCAGCTGACAGACTGATCAAGTAAACGAAGGAAATGCCAGCCCTCAGGATGTATACCATTAGACGAGTCGTCTCCGGCAGTGGCACTTTCGTGCAGTTCAATTTGCTAGACGCATTTCCCTGAACACATTCCGAACAGTCTACTACTTCTTACTCTCACCTTTCACTCTGTAAAAATATAAAAAAGCGGGTAGGCCCTTTCATTCCTTCTTTCTGTGCTTTATAGCTTTCGTTTACGACTACCATTTACAGCTCCTGGCTGTTGTTGCTTTGTTTCTCTCTGCAATGCCTGCCCTGTTGACGGAGGCTCCGGACACCTGCAATACACTTCGGAATGCGACTCCTTCCCAGCTGTCGTCGATCTCGTAGTACCCCACCATCATCTTGCTTTGTTGCTTTCGTCTTTGCTCTTGTTCGATAGTTCGATCGTATCCATTAAGTGGCAGCTCTATGCCGCTTCCACTCCTATATATACAGATGACATCATAGTAACTTGAGGGGGACTCTCAGTATGCTGACTGACGGACGGACGACTGCACTATTTTCAACAAACATTCGCTGAACACACATGGCGAGTGCTTTCAAGCGCCAAAAGTTTTGTGGGTTACTGTGTGTAGTGTCAGAGTTATTATGGCATGTATGCATGATGATATGATGCGTTTTGTTCACGAAAAAACGGGTGGGGACTGGGAGTAATGTATCACCTACTATACTTTGTTCTGCTACTATAGACATATGACGGCTATTGTATCAAAACAAAACGCAACCTCCCAGGGCTACATCAGCTAGGCGGTGGCATGGACAGATTTTTTGCTGTATACAATTAGAGAAGTACAATATATCTACAGCATAATTTTCATGTATATTTATAAAAAAAAATCACAGCAAAGAATAAAACAAAAAAAAATGCGGATCTTTAAACAACGAAGCGCAACTGCTTGCTCTCGAGGGCCAAGAACCGAGAATGCAAAAATGGGCTCAGGTTCTTGGTGTTCCTGTATACGCGGGAGCATATTTAGGGACAGTATATGCTTTCTGAACAATGGGCGACGCTCTACTGCTCTCTACTCTGCCTTGTGGAAACGTGGATGTACTCCCATACGGCCGCTCGAAGTCACTAGTTCTGCTGTGGCGTTTGCAGAGACAATAGAAGAGCGGCGACAGTCGCCGTCTACCTACTTTTGCTTGCTGGTATATCTGCCGTATACGTACGCATCGAACGTGAGGTGAACTTGATGTGCGCCGTCAAGTTAGACAGCGGCTTGCTAGTGATGGTTGTTTTGCCTATTGCGTCACGGACTCAATGATCGCGCTCTTCCTACGACTCGCATTAACCACACATTGATATATATTATTGTTAATGTTAAGTGACTGACTTTAGCGTGTAGAACGAAAACAAACTATAGAACGTACCACTCATACACGAAAAATGTGTACGGCGAGCAGTACCACAGCACAGCTTATACAGCAAAGTTCTCCAGACCCTGTCGTCTCGAGCCGGCACTTCATCGTTCATCGTCCCCCACACCGCGTTACGGACCCATGTATGCATGGATCTACGTCAGCTTTACACTTTACACTGGGGAAGGTCAGCTGTACACTGGGGAAGGGGGGCATCATCGGGTTTGCTGGAAATGTGTGTTTTCAGGAGCGACACATGCTTCGAAAAGATCCAGTGCATATTCTACAGCACACTGGCGACACTCGGGTAGGTCCTTGAGGCGGCACTGCGGCAGGTAACGAGGCCTGTGTATATGCAGCTGGGAAGCGACACAGTAGGACCTCGGCATCGGGGCAACAACTTCACCGAGCGTCCACTGCTCGGGCAAGGAGGTTACGCTGAGCCTCGAAGCGGACGAGACGAAGCTTTCGGACAGAGTCCGGTGGGATTCCACAGTATACGAACAAAGCATATACCTTGGCACGGAGCTGTACAAACCTCAAGTATATATTTCCGTTATCTACGGGTGGTTGATGGATGCGGTCGAGTGAATACCGCGGGAGTGGATGGGGATTATGAACACCTTTTATTAATACAGGACTCGTTCAGATTCGTAAGACATGAAGCAGCTCCCGCGGTACTCGCACGCCATGCCGGAGAATGAGATGGCTCTCCACAAACGACATGATGAGACGACGTGCCGGGGATGGGCAACGATTCAACCCACTTGGAAGTGTGGTTGATGGCAACTAGAGCATACCGATTGCCAGCACGCGTCTAGTAAACCGGTCCAAGTGGTCGAGCCACAGTTCAAAAGGGAAATTGGCGGCTGAAAACTTGCACTGGTGGCCTTGATGCCTGCGTAGACGGTTTCCGGCATACTGGGACGTCTAGTAAGATGAGTGTCCGTATAAATAAGGAAGGAACTTTTCGACGGCTCAGACAACGGCAAGGTATCCAGGCCCGGAAAAGTGGCGGCACTGGTCTAGGTCAGAGAGCTGGCCGGTGGCATACGGCAGGACCCGCTGGTTGCCCGACTAATCGAGATTAAGCCACGAGCATGCTTCAGGATCGAGGAATGCTATGCCGCATCACTACGTATATAGCCCCATGCTACGTCACATCAGCAAAACCGAGGAAGCATTTTTGGGACTTCTAGCTGTAGTGCGTCTAGAACAGTTTCAGGCGTGATGCCCTGCAAAAGTAGACAAGACAATAAACGCATCCTCTTGGTAGACCAACGCCATGGCTCACATGTGCTTCAAGACGGAATCCATGAGGCGATTGAAGGTGGTTGGAGCATTCGAGAGACCGAACGGCATATGTTGAACTGGCAAAGGTCGTCGGCTGTCACGATTGCTGTATTTTCTTCATAGTCGGGAGGAAAAAGCACCTGCCATGCAGTAGCCGCAAAGAAAGCTTAAAGGTAAATACTATGACCCCTTCAGGCGCTCGAGTGCGTCGTCGATGCGAGGCAGCGGATAAACATCGAGGTGGGAGTTTGGTTTGCAGGCCGTCGGGCTGTGGGTCATGTATACATCGGCATACCCGCGGAGGTTGTTTTGGTCGGCGTCTTTAGATCTGTTCTTTTTCTAAACAGCTCCTCGAGTCACCCCCACCCCAATTGTCCAGCCGTCGCAAAACTTTGAGGCAAATGCTGCTTGCAGAAGGCCGCCGGGCTGTGAAATAAAACCGAGCCGGCATGAAAGACCTCGCAAGGAGGCGCGCGCTCGGTGACGGGGTCTGTGTGTCGCGCTCCCCGCACATTGTCCGCAGTCCGCACGCTGCGGTTTTGGTCCTTTTGCAGATGCCGCCCAGGGACGGTGGGAGAGTGTAGCATGGTGTAGAAGCCGGCGCGCCTAAAGAAGACGCCTAATTGTTCCTTTTTTTTTTTTTTTTTGTCACCTCCCGCCGATGGCCGTTTGAGCGTGTTTTTATTATTTTATTGCTGCTGGGAGAGTGGAATGCATGCTGTGCTGGTGATGGTAGCAGCCTGCCATTGGCAATTTCAAATTTAAAGGAAGCTCGCTGATTGGCCCCTGTAAAACGCGTTCCCTATTGGTCACTGAAAGAGTCCTCAGAATGCTGGTTGAATTAATTTAGGTAGGTATTTTTGGCGCCAAGGGAGACTTGGACAGGGACTCCCTCGGTGGAGAGTAGGAAAGAGGGGTTCGGACTGGGTTAGGTCATGCGCGGCAAGCGCCAAGTGCCCTCTAAAGGAGGCTGCGGCCAATGGCATCTATTAGTTTCATGCCATGTTGGTCAATCCGGTTAATTTGCGCATGATACCTTCGCATCTGTCAGCTCCCTAAGATTCAAAGCAAGCATAGACAAGGAGATGAGCCACGTACCGGATAATTGGTCTAAGTCGTATTAGAGACCTTTAGCATATAATGTTAGAGCTTACCACTATCGTCTGCCGCTCGCTGTTAGCACACATGTGCAGATCGCATTGAGGGCGCCAGGTGGCCTCACGCTCACGCAATGTTCCGTCAACGCCCGACGTGCCGGGGCAAATAAGCGTTGCGTCGATGACGACGTGACATAACAGTAGACTGTAGCAGTGATATGCCAATGGTCTCTGTTGGCTTCTTTTGAGGGAGTTTTTCCTTTCGTTATTGAGTTGTTCATTGGGTGGGTGCAGTCAAGTTTGAGTCGCCCCAGTCGTGAAGAGCCACGGCAGGACTCGAGAGGCACGCATCGCTGTCCCCATGGAGTCGGACACAACAATGCAGAGGCCAATACTGTAACCTACGTGTCTCCGGTTTCAAACGACTTCCTGAGGGCATGAAAAAAAGATGAAAAAAAAAAAAGCAAGTTGATAGTTACCAAATTTCCTTTGCGTATTTCTTACATAACTGCAACCGTGAGAAAAGTTTAATTTTACGTGCATAAATCAAAACCATGAAATAACACTCAAGCCTGGTATCCTTATAGGCAGGCGGACAAAAGCGACGCATGCAGGATAGTTTCTAAAAAATGCACGAAGAATGCGCCGTCGTGAATGGCGCGCAGATGGCTCGCTGAGGAGACGCTCCTGGATTCCAAATAAATTAGGTTATTCACTATCAAAGAGACACATATGAAAACTGACTATTTTGCAGGCTTTCTATGTGTGGAGGTTGGGTAGATGCTACCAAACTGAATGGGGGGGGGGGGGGGGGGGGGGAAAGAGCGGTGTAAATAGAGAGTGAAGGGGAAGGCTTTTCCATTTGCGGAAGCAGAGACCACTCAGACCATGCATCGTGTTTCTCGAGCAAGTAAATATTCCTGGACAATAATATTGTTAGGGTACACGCACTTACCCAGACATTTCTTTCTGCCACCGCCCATGTAATTTTATTTGATGGCAATGATACGTAGTTGCAACAGAGTTGAATTTATGGGACGCCCTTGGAAAGGGGGGAGGGGGCAGGGAGGTCCATTCTGACCCTTGCATTTTTGCAACTTTTTTGTCTACGAGCGGGATCCTCCCTCCTCTGGGCTCTAAAAGTATGCATATGACAAATGCTGGCCAAACTACGGCTCACGAGTTTGAGCGTGGGGCGGGAAGCAGGCCTCGCTTTCGCACGTGTGCTAAGGGGGGAACGGGCGAAGAACGGCGGCGTGAAGTGGGTACCCCCCATCGTACGCTCCCCTCTGTCCCACCGTATATTTCTAAAGGCCTCTGGTCGTGCGTGTCGTTCAGGGAACCCACGGACAAGTGATCCATCATCCAAAACGAGCAGGGTTCGTGAGCAGGCGGCATGCAGCGGCGGCCAGTCGTCGGCTCCATCCAGGGTCTGATGGGTGGCGCCATCTCTCGGTAGGAGCAGGAAACATGCTGTTTTTCCTGTTTTGCCAGTCATTGATGCAGCGGTTCCATTCTGCTATCTTCAAATGCATTCTAACACAGCAAAAGACCGCGTTTTCACTAATCGCTCGGACTGCGAACTACGGCATTTTGTGTTTTCGTTGGTATGAACCTGAGCCAACCGGCAGAGCAATGTTGGCAGGCTGAATAGGAAGAAAAAAAAAATTATGGGGCTTTACCGATCAGGCGGAAGCGATAACAGGTCCCGCCTGCTGCTTCCCTTGTGGCTCCTTCTCATACACACACTTTGTTATTCGCTTAATCTCTGAGTCCTTAATCCTTAGCTCTATTATCTCCCACATACTCAATCACGTACAGCCGTAAGCTACTAGATTTTGTGAAAGACCACCCGTCATAGTTCGAGATCCAAGAGTCCTGCAGGGTCGATTCTTGCGTACTACCCATCTCAAAAGAGCTGTCCGAATTGGCAGCTGCTACTACTTCGGCCATGCCATGTGGCCTCATGGCATCGAGACATTCTCGTATTTTTTTACTCGCAATGACGCCGGATTTCCTGCGGAAGAAGAATAACGAAACGACCCTCCAGGAAGCTGCGAGCTTCGTTTCGATCCACTATCATGGTCTGCCATCCTACAAACTGACGAGCCATGGATCAAAGAAATGATGGTATTGAGTAAAGACAGATGAAGTGGTGGCAGGTCAGATGGTCGCGGGTTGTGTGGTGAAGACTGTAGATCTGCTTTGCATCGGGTCACGTGATCCTACTGCGCCAGAGGAAATTGAAAGCCGAGCTTCGAGAAACCATGTCCACGATCCTCGTAGACAGAAAATTGTTCCTATCCTAATCAGACGCTTCGCTCACAGTGTGTAAAACCAAGAACAACCGTGCGTATTCCCATACCGTAAAATGGGGTTACTTTGTGACAGATTTCATACGTTTTCATTCTCTCGCTGAACAATTATCAACATAAAGACGAATGAATAGTGGCATAACGCTGCTAAAGTCTTCCCTCACACGACGGTATGTTCTACAAATCCGCATCTTTAATACAAACGGCAATATTCAGGTTAAAAGCTGTCACAAAGTTGCCCCGCCGTGTGGGGCAACTTTGTGACAACGTTGGTTTTGGCTGAATATGATTGGGAAAAAAAGGGCTGACATAAAGTTACCCCATCAAAAGTTTATTTGCGTTGTCTAGAATTGGTTTCTGCTCCGGCAGCGTTAGAATTGTATTACAAATGATTGATACATGTAGCTCCTCAATCAAGATCTTTTACTTCAAAGATGCATCGGTTGCCTACTGGCCTAGATATTCAATTGTGTACAAAAATTCTTATTTTGAGTACAAAATAGCGTCCTCGTGGTCCGGCCATCTCCAATTCTTTTTGGTCCTCTCCATAGTGCTGACGATGTACCCCTCAGGTTTGACTTCCGTCACTCTTCCCGAGAAAAGTCGTCCTTCGAAGTTTACTACGACAAAATCATCCCCCTTGAAGGTGCTTTCTACGAAAACCGTACCGTGGACCCTCGGGACGTTGCTAGTATTTGGAACCACGGAAGTGGTAGGAGTGTCCGTTTCCGATAGGTTGTCAAGACTTCCGGACAGTACCACGGAATCACTTGTATCTCCTTCCGACCACTTTTTGTTGTCTCCATGCTGACCATCTGAAGACGATTCGCTGTCACTGCTTTCTTCTGCGCGGTCGTGCTCAAGAGAAGACCTCTTCCTAGGTCGTCTAGCTCTGATACCGGAGGAAGAGCTGCCCTTCTTTCCGGTTGTCGCTTTTCCCGTCCTGCTGGCTTCTTTGTTGGCGTGTCACAAAGTTACCCCGCGAAGTATTAATATTTCAGTTTCCTTTCTACAACCTTATACAAACATGACTTGATTAAATTTATATTACAGTTTATTTTAGCCTAGATATTAGCAATCAGAAGTACATAGCTGTTTTCACTGGTTTTCTCATGCGGACGGGTCGAGCACACAAAGTTTACGGTGCTTCACCAGATGGGCGCTAAAACACGATTCAACCTGTCGACGTCTCTGTGGCTCTGGAGCGCGGGAACTTCGGCCGGCTGCCGGTAGGTGGCACGGCATATCAGGCGAGCTTGTTGAGTGGCTCGTAGCTTTTCGGCAGCGCCTGGTCATGGCGCGAGATGTAAAATACAGAAAACCGAGCGCGTGTCACAAAGTAACCCCTGCAGTCACAAAGTAACCTCATTTTACGGTACATAAGCTTCCTATGGTCAGCTATAGAAAATTCTTTGTATGGTCGGCTATAGATATTTGGCCTAACTCTATATAGCCATTCCTATGGCAGTACTTAGGTTTTGCAGTAGTCTGTTCTATAGTATAAACTTTAACGTAATGGTGGTGGCCCATGTACTGCAGTCTATATCTCATTTCCTATGGAGTAAAGGTCAATGTAGGCACGCGGTAACGTGGCAGACACTGGCAAGCCACAGCCCCTCGGTCCCAGTAGTTCCTTGTGTGTACGTACAAAGACGCTTGTTGGCACTGAGGTATTCGCGCAGTGCAAGGTGAACGGCACTTACGGATTCCATTAAAATGGCAGGCGTAACCGGGTCTAACGACTGGTGAGTCGAGGTTGGAACGACGAGGCCCTTGTATGACAAAAGAGAGATGCACTTGCTTGGGAGTTGTCCGTTGTGTGTCCTACCAGCAACAATAACGCGCTCTCAACTGCAAAGATCGCTGGCGGCGCAGATTTTGGGAGAACCGACTGGCCTCTTACCGCAGTGTATGGCGCCAAGAAGTATACAGGAAGGATGCGTCGAAACGACAACGCCAAATTAGCATTGACAACCGTGGTGACGTTGAAGCGACCAGGTGCGGTGTCGACGCGCAGGCGACTCGCATACATGACGAAAGGAAAGGTTGCGTTCTCGTGTTTGCTTGTTTGTATTTCCCTCAGGAGGGGTCGCGCGTGACTTCTCGTTGCATGTAGCACAATAGCCAAGTTGTAGGCTAATGGATTCGAACCGACGATATATGTCTCTTTGTCAAAAGTGTAGAGTCCAAGGGGTTTGCTTCTGAGAGTCACTTCGTGCGGCTTGTAATGCATTTCCAGGGTTCCGAATATCTTAAGGGCAAGAAGATTTTTTGTCCTAGCCTCTCCAATGGGAAGTACCTCCAGTAATGCTAAATCAGTGCCACTGCACGGCTCAGAAAGAGACCCCTTAAGCACTTTTGACAAAGGCTGTACTTTAATACATATGCATTCCAGACTTTATATATGCTGTTAACGAAGGATGTATGGCTGCTGGTCCATAGCTTTTGGCGTATACAAATGGTTACTTTTGGTATATGCAATATTATATAGCCAGCTAAAACAGTTTATATGGCTTGCAATTAATCTGTAGCTATATTTGTATATGCGGCTAAAGATAGCTGTATGAGTACTATGTGTATACCGTAAGGAAATAAGATTTGTATAGCTAGCTAAAACTGTTTATAGAGATAACGGTATGACTAATAGTCTGTATATCTTCACGAGAATACACTTTTCTATAGCCAATACAGCTTATATGGCTTGCTGTCTGCAACTATAAAGGCATTGATTGTTCTATAAAGAGCCAAAGTTAGCTGTATAACTACAGATCTCTATATTCAGGAACATAAGTTTTCTATAGCTAGGTAGGACTGTTTATATGGCTTGTATTCTGTAGCTTTAGGGCATTTCCATTTCTACAGACAGCTAAAGATAACTGTATTTCTGTTGGTCTGTAGCTTCCGAACCATAAGTCTTCTACAGCTATCTAAGATTGTTTATATGGCTTGCAGTGTTTAGCTTTAGAGACATTTACACTTCTAGGCAGCTAAAGATACTGCTTGTGTGTCTGCTGGTCTATAATATATACAGCTTTCTATAACTTGCTAAAACTTATTGTATGGCTTTCTGCCTGTAGCTTTAAAGCCATTTCCATCTCTATAGGTAGCTATAGCTTCAGGGACATATATGCTTTTCTATAGCTAGCTAAAAAGATTTTGCATTGTTCAGAAGCTATTGCCAAAGTGCTATGAATTTTCTATAGCTGCCTATAGATGTTCCACTGCCACATTGTGGCTGACTATAAAATTCCATAGATGAACATATAACTGACCATAAACTTTTCCATTCAAGCACATATACTATTGTTGTATGAGTCCTCAACCATCGTTGTTCCACATTCGAGCAACACGTGCGCGACATCAAGAACGACCGTCTTTCCCAGACATGCACTGCGAGCCTACAGCGCTCGACATCTGCGGCATGGAGCGTGATTCGCACTGCTAATTCACGGGGGTTTCATCACCGCCGTTATCCCCCCTCATCTGTCTTCATTAGAGCCGCTGTGCCGCGTCCCTTCTCAACGGTGTACGGTGGCCGGCCAGGTGCATTTACCGCTCCTTTCCACAGCTGCGGCCTCCTTTCAGACTTAAAAAAACTGCAAAGTTCAGTCGCCGCGTTGAGTCTTTCAGTGTACTGCCTGAGACCTACAATTCCAATGGCTGTCTGGCACTGGTCACGTGATGACGCTTCCAGTCAACGCTTGCAGGGGAATTTTATAGTTTGGCTGTTTAAGACAGAAATTGGCGCCAAAATTTTCACGTGCCTATAATACACGATTGATGAATTCGTCTTCTTCTGTTTTGTGGTCGTCACCTTTACAATTGCTAAAACGTTCATTATCGGGAGCAAGAACATACGCACAGCCTCTAACAGTGTCGAAATGGTCTGTGTCGAAAGGTTCGGCGCAATTGGGAGAGTGACAAATACAGAAATATGTGCACATATATACAGTGTTCCGGGTGTCCCAGATAATCTGAGCCAACGGTGAAAAAACAAATATAGAAATAAAACAGGTCAGGGAAAACAGGTGCATACAGCTACAGCTGTCTTGCGTACCACAGGAATGTTTGTCTTTAAATTAATTAATTAGATTATTTTTGTATATTACTAAATACTGACTTTAGACAATAAATGTTGTATGCGAAGTTAGAATCACCTTCAGAAACCCCGTTTCATTATTTGCGGTGAAGCACACCTCCCATGTATCTTTGCTCAGAACTCGAAAGTGAGCCAGTGAAATACGAAAAAAAAAAAATAATAATAAACAAATCACGTGACTAGCGCATTCACGTACCGCTGTTATGCTGCGGTCAATCGTGATTTGCAGCGAACGAAACCAGTTGTTGTCGTGACTCGACGGCCTTGTTAGCTGAGACCTCCGGAATATCTATTTTGGCTTTGTTTAGGGTTTATAACGTCCCACAGCGACTCAGGCTTTAAGGGAGGCCGTCCGTGGAGTCCATAGAGGACACCGGAAATATTTCGACCGCCTGGTTCTTCAACGTACTATGATATCGCACAGCCCACCGACGCCACCGTCGTTTCGCCTCCATCGAAACGCAGCCGCCGGCGGTCACGATCGAACCAGGGTACTCTGGCCCAGTAGTCGGACATTTTAACCACTACACCACCACGGCGGGGCGGTATATATAGTGCAAGGCTCCGGAAATCGCGACCACCTTAGGTTTTTTAACGTATACTCCGCAGCGTACAAGAAGAGAGTGAGAAGTTTGGGCTTAAACTGAACATTAAAAAGACAAAGATCATGGCGTCTTGCCCTATCAAGTCCTGGAGCATCAATAGACAAGAAGTGGAAGCTGTGACAGATTTTCTCTTCTTGGGCTCCAAGGTTACCCCGGGAGGAGACTGCAGCCATGAAATTAGGAGACGCCGGCCTACTTCTGGGAAAGAGAGCCATGGCTAGTTTTGACCGCCTAGTAAAGAGCAGAGACATTAGTCTGCCAACCAGGATCCGTATAACTTGTGCTATGGTATTTCCAGTTGTGATGTATGGATGCGAGAGTTGGACTGTGAAGAAGGCTGACCGCCGAAGAATAGACGCATTTGAATTGTGGTGCTGGCGGAGACTCTTGAGAGTTCCTTGGACTGTCGGAAGATCAAATCAGTCGATATAGTCGACCGTAAACCCTGACTGCTCATTGGAGGGTCAAATTCTAAAGTTAAAGCTCAGTTACTTTGGTCATCTGATGAGAAGAGAGGAGTCGCTGGAGAAAGATTTGATGTTGGGAAAGGTTGAGGGTCACCGGAGAAGGGGTAGGCAGCGAACGCGATGGTTAGATGGCATCCTCGAGGCGCTGCAGATGAAGTTATGTGATGTTAGGAAGACAGTGAGAGACCGGAAAGCGTGCCGTGATATGGTCCATAGGGTCACGAAGAGTCGGACACGACTGAACGACTGAACTGACTGACATCGCACAGCACACGGGCGCCTTGCAGCAGGGTCGCCAAGGCCGGGACCGAACCAAGCCTGCATCCTTGGGATCAGTAGCCGAGCGCCCTACAGACTGAGCAGCCGCGAAAGGTGTGCTTATTATATTCCGCAGCTTACACACACGCAAGCTGGCCCCGGAGCAGGCTCTCATCAGTCCACATCGCCACGGACTGACGCGTTCCCTTTAATGCTGCTTCTACATATATGTTTATATGCTTTATTATGCTTAGTATTTCGCCATGTTTAGATACCGTTGGATTTTCTCGTCAAACATGACGACTCTTGACTCTATCTTTACGGAAGTGGATCTCATTCGTATTTCGCGGCTAGTGGCCGCCCAATTAGAGTAAGGCTTTTATTATTAAGGAACAGCACTCGTATAAGGTTATGATGTCACGAGATTGTACCAGGGACAACTTCGAAATTCGACAAAGTAAATACTTCCGAGATGCTGGTTACAAACCGGAAAGAACAAAAAGATCGAGCACGACTAAAAATCCAAGGCTACATGCAAAAGGCTGTTGAACCAGATACGCTTGGCTCACGCTACTCTTTGTAGAATGTCTGATGTGAAGTATTCCAGCCATAAGCATGCCCGGGGTCAAGGCACTTTACACGCGTGCTTTAAATCCCCTATTTTGCTCAACATGTTGACATGTTTAAAGTACTTTCAACATGTCAGCCTATAGAACATGTAAACTAACGTAACTAACGTTCGAGCGACAATCTCCTTAGGCTCGCGTGTACATCGCAGGGATGAAACCTCTCTGGTCTCAGCACTCAAGAGGACATGTTTAACACAAGGTTGCGGGCCAGAAGAAAAAAAAAATAGATGTATAACGGCATTTATACAGCAAACGCAAAAACTAAAAAAAAAAAAAAGTAATGCATACAGTCCCAGAAAACAACGCCCTTTAGGCAAGCTGCTCCACAGTAACACCTGAGTGATGAGTGCAGCAGCCCTGCAAGAAATGAAAAGAAAAAGTGCGTGAACAGAGATCAACGCTGAAGGCGACCATGGTCTCGAGAGGGAGACCGAAAGTGGGCGGAGAATATTGGTGTTCCCGAATCGCGAGCCGGAACAATACCTGCATGCGAGGCGCTATCAATTTCGGGCTCTCACGCTGAACTATGAAGGGCGAGCAGCGGCAGGAGCAGGGCGGCGTAGAGCAGAGGCCAAGCCCTCTTCTCGGCTGGGCAGCTAACCCACCCCTCTTCCCCTCCAACCTCATCTCACACACCCCCATCTCCTTTCCCCCGGCACGTCGGTCCCAATTTCGTATTACCGCTACAATTCGGCCGCTAGCGACATCCCATGATTAGAGGGAAGAGCCTAGAAAGGAGGACCCCGCTTGCCGCTCCGGAGGGAGAGAGAGCATTCTCTCGGCCTAGCAGCGGTCCTAGGTACGTTCCACTGCCCCCTTCCCCTGCTGTCTTCTCACTCTTCACGCATTCTGAACACGCACGCGCGAAGGAGCGCAAGTACACACATACACACAAACAAGCATGTATGCTTACATACTTTTTTTTTTTTGTATCGAGCTCTTTTGCCTTTTTCTATATTTCCGCTTCAGCTTTCACTCTTTAAGGGCACACTTTGATCGCAATATGGTGCACCGCTCTCGCTGTGACTGCGCCTTTCCCCTCTCCACTGCCGAGCATTCTCCTTTCTCTCCGATTTCTTTTCTATGCCTTCTATAATCTCCCGTGCCCCGCGGCGACAGCAGCCACAAAGCATCCCAACCAAGCCGTGCTGCCTTCTTCTCTTCCCCTCCCCTTATTTTTCCAACACCGCCTACCTCCCGCTAGCAGGGCTTGTCACGCAGCCCCCTTCATCTGCATCCCACCTCTGTAACCCGGCCGCCCGCCTGCATGCTGCGTTCTGCTAGCTAACATGATCCGTCTTCGAAATACCCCGAATAGGCCGTCCCGTGGTGAACGCTCGTCCTTTTCCCCCGCCTTTGCGCCGCTTTCTTGAGAGAAAAGAAATACAGACAAACTGTCTAGAGAGAGAGAAACACGAGAACCACTGAACCCAGGCCCCCCATATGCAGAACACATTCACAGAGTGAGAAACGAGGAGAATAGAGATGAAGCGCAGTGGGCAGTGAGATACGGCGCTTTTCCGTGTCCCTCACTGTGTCCCGTTTCTCTCACGCTGTCTCATCGCTATGCCGTACCAGCCAAGAGCAGCTTTTAGCTCCGAAAACATTCCAGCATATTGGGAAAAATAAATTGGAAAGAATTGAACTGACACAAGATGTCACCTTAGTAATCGGCGGCCCTCTTGCACCCAACTCTCCGAAGCATTTAAGCTCCGAATTCAATTTATTTATTTATTTACAAGATTCTAAATTTCTGGCCAGTCGTTGAATGACTGACCCCAGTTCATAAAACTTAGAACAAATGAAACAGAGCACGCACAAACATTCTTAATGCGTTGGATAACTTCTTTTGTGCACGAGATCTGCATGGAAATATTGGTGTTGCTCGATTAGCATGCGCCATTTATTAATGCGGCTCGAATAAGAGAGTTGTGTTCTGAAGAGGCGTGCCGTAATGTTTGCTATCACGTTTATTACACGTTTGAAAAGGGTATTCAAAGCAGAAATAACTTTATGGAGCCAGTCAATCGCATAATATACATTTTATAATGTATGCTCACATTCCGGTTAGCCTGAAAATCATTCTGAAAGACCAGAAGGCAAACGTATACACTTGTAACACTATATGCCAACGACGTTTTCCGTGGAAAAGAAAAAATGTTCGTGATGTAGTTAGCCCCGCGAAAAAATGAAGAACTGCCCAAGCGGAATATGGGATCCGAATAAATGATTACCTGATAATGGCCTCCAGTTTTGAGCCGAACAAGGGTCATCGCCTTTTTCTCGAGACCAGGGACAAAAGCTTACCTCCCCGAGGGTTATATACTTACGGCTTGGAGATCATTTTATGTGTAGGTTTTTCGATTGGCTGAAACATTTTGAGTTAATAATCGCAACACATTCTTTAAAGTGCTCTCTCTAGAGCATACAGAAATACTAGCTGAGCAAAATTTTTAAAATTACAAAAAACGAGAAAAGCAAAACCGAAATTCGACCAAGCTGGGACTTCGTGGATGCTGTCATGATACTTTTCGTGGACGTGTTGTCTGCATAAAGTGACGACTGTATAAGTGACAACTTAGATCGCTGCACAAATAAAATTTCAGCTGGGGATGCCAAATAACGGCAGGGCACGCAGTTTGCATTTTCAAATACATGTTCATTAGGTTGATTGGAGGATTCATGAGAGCATTCGTACAGTCTGTAGTACACTCTTACGTCTTTTCGTCTTCCTGCCTAGGGTTATTTTTATTTGTCCGTCTCCCTCGTCACGGTTACCAGACCACTCTCCTCTTACCTGTGCGCACTCGCTTCGAATCGCCAAGCAGAGGGCGCGGGTCTCCTACAATAATTATTTGTCTGAAATGGCCAAAATAAGCTCGACATTTTGTCCTTCAAGTATTGCGCAGTGACACACTTCGTTTCCTTTCCAGTCATGTGGCTTTCACCTCTACCACAGCACAGTGGCCACTAAAGAGAGAGCAAATATTTGTACTATATTTATAAATTTAAAACAGGAAGTGAACATATAGTGAACGCCTAGCAACGACAACATTAGGAGCATTCAAAGGAACAAAAACGGCATCGAAAACATTGTCTTTAACACTGATTTCGTTAACTTACAGCCCCTTTAAACCAAGTGGGGTGTTGTCTTTAAACAGATTTAAAAGCCGTTGAAAAGCACCTAATTTACCTAATACACCTTTTATAGCAAAAATAATTTCCAAACTGTGATACAGTCAACCCTGACTGTATCACAACGCACAAGTCAGCAAGGTTAGCGCAGACGAAACCACAAGGAAAGGAGGAGGATGGGGGGAGGGGGGAGGCACCAACAGGGGTAGCACAGTCTTCTCACCCCTGCTTAGTTCTCGGTGCGTGTTTACCAGCGGTTGGCCTACGGACATTGAGAACAGCATTACCTCGGTTTTTATTTTGCTGTCGCCGGACCTTCGTTCACGCAGCGCTGTCCGTGGCAAGAGAAAGCACTTACGGAGCGCGATTTCAGCGCCGCCACTCGGGAGGCGTCCCCGGCATTGCCCCTGCTCCTCGGCGTCGCGCGTTCGCGCCCGTTGGCGGCTCTCCATTTATATAAATCAACTTGTCTGTCCATTTGTATCGATGTTATGCCCTAAGAAAACCGGGCCTCCTCCGTACGCCATGGCCGGTCTCTCTTCTCTCCCCTCCGCGACCTCTCTTCTTCTTACATGAACGTTCGCTCTTTCTTTCTACCAATTTCCACCGCGTCGAAACCCCTCACCGCTCGCGTGTCTCGCGAGTTCGCTCTTTAGGAACAGCTCTCCCCTGCCGAGCTTTCTCTCCTTCGCGGTCTCCTCGCCCAGTTTGTCCTGTCGGCTGCGCCAGGACGCAAAGGGAGGGAAAATCGTGGCGAGCCCGAAAGAAAGAATGCAGACCAACAGACGGCGGCGCGTAAAGAATAGAGAATGGGAGGGGAAGGAGGGGTGCAGAAACGGTACACGACGTCGCCGTAGCCGCGGCTCTTTTATTTGTTGGACGATTCATTTGAGGCGGGAGAATGCGTTCCCAAATGGTTCGCCGAGAAGAAAAGGAAAAAAGCAAGAGCATAATTCGGTTGAAGAGATGAGGGCGGCGGAGTGTTCCAAGCGAGGGGCGTCTGCGGGGGCATGAGGAGCGGGGGAATAGCCATGGCGGCGCAGAGAGCGGCAGTAGGGGAGCGATTTTAGAGGGGACGGGGAGAGGAACTGCAGAGAAAAAAAGAAAGCATGCACTAAGATGTAGAAGAAAAATGCACGATAGAAGAAAGATATTTGCGCAGAGTAAGCGCTGCTGTGAAAGGAGAAGGATAGAGAACATAGGTTGAGGAGGCGCGGGCCGAGCTGAGCACAGGAGGCATGCGGTAGATGAGTAGACCAAGTGTGCGCTCTCTCCTCTCTCTGCCAGCCGAACCTGGAGGTTGCGGAGCATTTGAGGCTCTGTCTGGATCCAGTTCGTGTAGACTCCCCCTTCTCGTCCCCCACCCCCCTGGGGCGACAGGACGTCGAATCAGTGACGGCTGCCGTGGCAGGCGGATATGATCGGCCGACCTATTGGGCAAACTGGCCGGATACCATCCTCTCCCACCTTAAACTTCCCTTGTAGTTCTCTCTCTCTTCCTGCGTCATGCCTCTCTCTCTCTCTCTTATTCCTCTCATCCGGGTCAGGCGTTCTTTATGTTCCTTCCCAGAAAGACTGCTTACCCGCTTTCTTCTTTCAGGTTTCTGTCAAGGGGGAACGCAGCCGCCCGATGTGCAAGTCGGTACAGTGCGGATGTGTGTGCCAAAGCATGTGCACTCGGCCTGCAGTTCTCATACGCCGCTGTGGCCAGCGCGAAAGGAAAATGAATCGTGCGGAAGAGGGCGAGAGTAGTAGAATAGTGAGCCTGAAAGGGATCGGAGGGGAGAGAACGCTTTCTATCGCCCGTGTCGAAAGTAACGACGTCACCCGTTTTCGGCTCAGCTTATGGCCCCTCTTCCTGCGAGCACTACTGCTTTAAAGCTCGCATAAAAAGCGATGCGCAGAGAACGGCGATAAAATGAGAGAAGCCGCGACGTCGTGCCGGTTGGATGAACCCACCCCCGCTGAGCTCTATGCATGTTATGGGCGGTTGGTCCTCTCCGGCGCCGTGCTTGCACCAAGCGTGTCGCTGTTCCGACTCCCGAGTGACCCACACGTAGGTGATGGCGCTTGTAGTTGCATGCATGGAACAAGCTCCCGATATGGGGTGCTTGAAGAGGGCAGGCGCACGTGCGCGACGAGGAGAGATAATAACCAATCCGTAATCCTTTGTGAGCAAGTTCGAGAAGACAGGATGTTAGTGGCGTCCCTGGACTAAACCCGCTCGTTATGTGACCGACTAGTACTGGCCCGTGGGGAGCAGTAGCTCTCGCAGGGGAAAAGAGGTGGCGCCACTGGTACAACGAGGAGCCACAGACATCATCCTCGACCTCGCCTACTTGTGTGAGCAGCAACTGGCAGGAAGAGGGAAGTCCAGTTCTGCTATGGTGTGCATGACGATGGAAAGAGCCTCCTATACTCAGCTGGCGGTAATGCAAGCAGCATAACGATCCATACTGAGTAGCGGTAGCGGTTAGCTGAAGTGTTTAACTAACATCATAAATATATGTTTCGAAGTTCTAGCGTATGGCTTGAAACTGAAGCCAATGCGTCCGCCACGATGATGAACCAGGAGTCGCGGACAAAATGTCACCACACGCAAGCTCATCCATTTTCAATTGTCCTGGACAAAAACAATTAGGTGCATTTTTGTGGTATCTAACGCAAAGAATCAGCCCAATAAAGCCTGCCAATCTATTCATCTAACTTGGTGAGGTACACCCCAATATCTTCATCTACATTTGGCGAGTCCGTCACGTTAGCGTTTACCGTATTTTTCATGTTCTAATCCTCGCCCTAAACCTATGTTCTCGATCTTTTTCTTACGCTCACCTATTATTTCGAGAACGTAAGTAAGAATGTGTGATGGGAATTGTTTTTCTCTAATTCTTAAGATCTGTATTTGAAACCTCAACACCCCTTAAACCTAATTTAAATTAACCCAACTTAGCTTTAAGCTTAATTGTAAACATGTATAGGTGATTAGGGGTTCTTTTTGCGAGTAAGGTTAAACGCTATTTAAAATCGGACACAGCCGTTGGCGAGCGCTACTTTTAGTTAGCCTTTGAATAAATATAGGAGCCCGGTTTTGTTTATGTATGTCTATTGTTTGTCGGTTTTGTTTATGTATCATAGGAGGCAGGTATGTCTAAGATAATTTGTGAAATAAGAGAAATTTGTGCTTTACAGTTGAGGATCCAGCTTGCAGAGTTCAACGCATGCTATGTGCTGTGCAGTTGTTGGTCCCATCAACTTATAAACATTTTCATGCAGACTTCTTGATTTATGCAGAAATATGAGGCCATATCGGAGTCATCCTGAGAGGGAAACTCGATTTTCATATGCAGCTGCACTTTATAGCTATACGGTAAGGGTGAGAAATAATAGTTGATTAGTGTACCCTTGAGCGTGCACGTAACCCCCCCCCCCCCCCCCTTGTTAATAATTCTGGACCTGGGTATTTCTCAGTGGCCTCTTGTTTATTGGTGACATGCAACTACTCGTGCATATATCCCGCTCCTGGATGCAACATTGTCCTCTGTATGCCGCCAGGTTTGTGCCGTATTAAAAAAGAAATACTGATACAACAGCCAAACCACGACAGCTGCAACAGCACGTTATCAGCATCCCCACTCATTGAACCAATCGAGGTTGCAGATCGACGACCACTCCTTCCTCTTCTACGTTTAAGGCTACCTAAATAGAACTCTTTTTTTTTTATTATTATTATTATTATTATTATTATTATTATTATTATTATTATTATTATTATTATTATTATTATTGCTGTTCCTTTCAGTGTATACTCGGAGGAAACATGGACATTCCACAACCTCTCTGTTTTTCTTTTTGTGAACTTAATAAAAGCTGATGCATTATATCTTGGTGCTGGATTCTTCGTCCATATTCTTCCAAGCTGACTGGAATAACGTCGATAGCAAACACAGTGTACGCGTTTGCGGATGTGGGTTGCCTTTTATTATCATGAATGAGTAGCTCATAGTTTTATTTCCCATCTTTAGGGAAGTCTATCATGCGGATGCCGAAATGATGCCACGAAAATCAAGCGTGCACGCCCTAGAGTGCCGTTCCTCTGTTAAAAAAAAATACATAAACTAATACTTCAAATAAACATTGAAGGTGAGTCTCGCAGTGTTTTCTCGGATTCTGCGTCACAACCATCATATTCCTCCTTTTCCCAAACCCCCGACTACGGTCCCCCGTTTGGAAGGTGGACTCGTCCGCTAAGGGCACGAGAAGAGAGCGTGGGGTGGCGAGAGAGAGTGTGAGGCGATAAGTAGGCGGGGAAAGCACAGCAATGGAGGCAAGGTTGCGGGAACCCAGCGGAGGCTCCAGGCTCACTTGATGATTTTTACCTTTTCCAACTTTTTTTATACATACTCCTTCGCCCTCCTTTCATTGGTCGCTTCTGTACCTTTGGACACAGACAGCAGCGACTGACGGAATCGCTCGAACGAATCGGGACGAGGCACGGAGCTTTTTCAACGAGAACGGTCTTCGATTGCAACCTACCCGCCTGCTGTCAAAGATGGTGCACATCCAACACCTTTGAGCACAGTCCATTGAAACTCCCTTGGCGCTATTCGCCAGCTGTAATTAAGGTGCGCAAAACTTCGATTGTTTAAGGCGGCCCTGTGCGAGCAGCTTCAAAGAACTCGAAGTCTACCCTCGTGCGAAACAATACAAGCATATATTTTCAGCCCCTTCTGTCAGCAGCTCTGCCAGCGCGCAAGTGGTGTTTCCATTCATTACACATGTCAAATCGTGACCCACCCCCCGTCACCTGTACAGACGACTTTGCGGGTATACGGGCCGTAGAGATAAAAGCTCCTGGTCACAATTCATGTACACGAGTTGGCTTTCTCTACCGGCTCGTTTTTCTCTTTATTTTCCATTGTTTCGAAGCACTCACCCGTATCTCTCCACTTATTAAAAAAAAAAAATGAATACGCGAGGCTGCATTGTACACACGGTAGCGTGAGTAAGATGGTAATACGTGTTACAGGTTCGATCATATTTCTGCAATCAATATTTCCATCTCTTATCTTCAATTAGATCTGCAACCATCTACGAAGTGTTCAGGCCTTGCCCTAAGCATACAAAACTAGAGCAGTTTCTCTCTCTCTTTCTCTCTCCGACAGCGAGGACAGCGAAACGGAGCAGAACGAACCAATTCGCCGCGTTTTTCACCACTATGTGCTTTCTGCGGCTATCCGCCTATCAAGGGAAGGCCAGCACAGGATGAACTCTGGCGATAAACTATGATCCTTACGAGGGGTGCTGGCTCGACATCAGAGGAAATAAACTGACTCGTCGAAGGCACTTTAACGAACACCCCCACTGACAACGGTAACGACGTAGGTAGTACGTAGACGGCCAGGAGAGACGCACCAAAATTCGTGCGCAAAAGTCTCCTTGGCAGGCCGCTAGATGGCGCCACCACCAGTAGCAACGCAGGAGTAGCTCAGGAGGCGCCCGACACAGCTCCCGACATGTAGTCAGCATGGCGCCTCCAGCGAAGTTCCCCCAGCGGCGGCTGGATTCCTGCGGGGCCGGCCTGGAGCGGACGGCCCTCCCGCGGGTTCGTAACTGCCGCCAGCTGCACTAGCCGGTCGGTTCGTGCTCCAAAGGAGGAACCCATCTCGCGTGCGTGCGTTGCTGCGCGCTGTCGAAGTCGTCAATCTGAGTCGCCGCTCGCTGCGCCCCACAGCGAGGAGCCTGCAGCTTTGAGAGGGCCGCAGTTTCGCCGAAGCCCTCCTTTGTGCTTTCGTGCCTGTCATTTTAGGTCTTTATTTTTTTTTTCTTTCCTTTCTAAGACCATTATTCCTTCTCCCATAGAGGAGGGGTAGAGGGCGTCATTTTCTTTCTCCCTTTCCCTCCCACGAACAGCGCCGTTGAGTTGTTTAGTTGCGGTACGGCGGCCCCAGATAGGAAACCTCGAGCTTTTTTCTTTTTTTGCTTGATTCTGTGTTTGTACGCGCTCTTCAGAGTTCTTAGCAGTAACCACAATGTGCTTCGCTCAGACAGTCCAGTTCCGTGCCGCCGCGTGCGAACGCACGGTTCAAAAAGGTCATGCGTAGTTCACTGTAGTCACGCGTGAAAAATTGACTACATGGTGTCAAGTTCCCACATTCCTCTCTTGAATGTTCTCGCGGGGGATTGCAGAAGCTGAAAGAGCAGCATTCATGCCCACACACGTTAATTTGTGTCTATGCGAGCTCTTAAACAGCCCAAACCAAGTTTTGCATAGGGGCAAGGTGTCGTGCTCTATTAGGCACTGTGATAAACAAGGTTAGTTTCGGCTATGGAGCAGAGTATGGCGCACTAGTTTTTCTTTCTTCACGAACCAAACGCGGTGAAGACCTTGTGGGAGACGAGAAGTGGCTACCTGCCGTTTAGGCAGGCGATTGGGGAGTCAAACTACCACCGTCGATTTTAGAGAAATGTGGACTAAACGTGATTGCCACACCGACATCTGGTGAGGAATCAAAGTCACGAAGCACATCACTTATTATTAGTGGAAGTGCGAGTTGAAACATGAATAGTCGAAACACAGTTGAACAAGCAAAGGGCCCAGCCACCGCACAGATGTTAGCTTCTCGTATGAGGCAGTGGAAGAAACTGGGAAAGGTCTGCTTTCCAACAGCGTCAGTACGTTAGAAAGGAACTTTTTACGGTCGCTTTTGTGTATTTTGCCGCGCGCGAACACACACACACACACACACACACACACACACACACACACACACACACACACACACACACACACACACACACACACACACACACACACACACACACACACACACACACACACACACACACACACACACACACACACGCACCATGTGTCTGCTACAAATAAAAGGCCGAAATGAGCCAAAGAAAACCACTACTCGTTCTCGACTAGAAGTGCTTTTCGTCCTCCAAGTGCGAGCGCTTCGTTTCAAGAGTGACCCGCTGACATTTGCTTCCAGCGGCAATGCGCCGACGACAGCTAGCAATGCCCCCCCCCCCCCCCCCCCATTTCTGGGTTGCGGTGAGATTGCGTTTAAAAAAGAAAAAAAGATCCTTCCATGAGGCGGGCAGAGCAAGCAGTACTATATAGTAACGCTGGCCATATCACATCTGCTATGGGGCACTGAGCACCAGGGGTATGGGTGCAAGTGACTGCACTGCCTTGAGACTTCCGTCAGAATCCGGCAGCAGGGACCGTCATCACTGTCGTTTTTATTTTATCTTTTTCCCCGCTTCCTCGGTCCGACTGAGTGCACTGAGGTGTTGCGATTCATCGCGGTCGACAGAATGGCTGAGCAAACTCTTCAGTGCGGGCTGTTAAGTGACCTTCTGACCATCACAAATGTACGTTGACGTGTATTTTTAAAATGACGAGTTTGTTGCGCCGTCTCAAATGGTATACGTTAAGCTCGTGTGCGGCGGGCGCGATTAAGTTCAGTGCAGCGATACCCTCGGATTCTACGGGAAATTCGCAGTCCAAGTGTAAAGTGCTGTGTATGTCAGGTTGGAGGTGAATTTCATTCTTCGACGACTGATTTATTCACAGTTTGAGTAATTAGGCTTCCGGCACGGCACTGCGCATTCCCCGTTTGCTTGCCTGTCCGAACTGAAGCAGATCATGAGATGTGAACATATATAGGCGAAATGGTGAGGGACGATACGGGCTAGTCACCGCGGGGGTCGTTGTTCTGTCCCTGTCCTTTGCGCGGCTTTCGTGCCATATAAACACAGGTTTAAGCACAAGATGAAGAAAAACCAAGCCTTAATGAAACGTTGTTCCGTTCTTGCACGCCGAACTGGCTGCTCTGGGCAAGCACTGTCTAAAATTTCGCTTCCGTTTGAGTTCCACGTACAGGAATCGAAAAAAAAAAAACCTTGATTTTCGGCTTTCCGGCTGTATTTATGTATAGATGTTATGATAACCTAAAGCTTAGTTCCGTATTTTTCTCCAAGTTTTCTGCGTGTTCCTGTGGATAGCCGCAATGTGATCGGAACATGGCTTTGGCGACATCGGTGACGTCGGATCTTAACATTCGCTTTTTTTCCGCAGTGGCCCCCAGATGGCGCAACATGCACGACTGAGACTGTAACGCACCATGTCCATAGCGTAGGAGCACAAAACTGACATCCCAGCCACGGCGGCCGCTTTTCGATGGAGGCGAAAACCAAGGCGCCAGTGCCATATCAGAAAACAAACGTTTTTCACTCACTACAGTGTATGATGTCACATGTCAGTGTACTTTAAGAACCCCAAGGGATCGAAATCTCCGGAGCCCTTCACTGCGGCGTCCCTCGTAGTCTGAGTCACTTCGGGAAGTTAAACTCCACAAGAACCCGCACTAACTTTCGGCCATGCGTACCACCCGGCGACCGCGAAGGCGACATAAGTCGCATAGTGTTCATCTCCTCACAAGGTAGGAGCCACCGAGGTGGTGCAGTGGTTACGGCGCTCGACTAGTGTGCCTGCGATGCGGGATCGAACCTGCCTCGACGGCCGCTTTTCGATGGGGGCGAGAAGCAAGGCGCCCGTGTGCTGTGCAATGTCAGTGCACGTTAAAGAACCCCAGGTGGTCGAAATTTATGGAGCCCTCCACTACGGCGTCTTTTATAGCTTGAATCGCTCTGGGACGTTAAACCCCATAAACATGACCAGGAAACTGACGCACGCAAAGTTCGTCCCAGTGGTAAAGTTTGACACTGCATCAGCTTTTTGCACGTACTTACAAACATGAGCGTAACCTTATAAACAAGCGGAAATTTCTGAAGCCCTTCATTGTGGCGTCTCTCATATATTTGCGACGTTAAGCCCTACAAACCTAAACCTGTTATAGAGCTTCCGGAAATGCATACTAAAATAAGACCAATCTTCCCTGAAGCACATGTCTGGTCCAGTAGAAACATGGCCTATATGTCAAATACCAAAATTTATTTTTGCTCACAGACAGAAACACGTTTTCAGTAACCACAACTGACGAGAGACAAGGCGGGTAATGCCATTGCCAATATGGATAAGAAAGTCATAGAAAGCGAGGAGTTCTATACACTGACCTAAACAGAAGTCAAAGTAATCAGGTCGATAATGATAATGGCAGCTTTATAATCGAGCAGAACAGTAATGAAGAACGATGAAAAGAAAGCTTTAGAAGCTACGAAAGGTGGAAAAGCATCTGATTGGGATCAGGTAACTGCCGATTTGTTGAAGGACGGTGGGAATATCGCGCTAGAACAATTGGCCATCCCTACACGCAATGTCTCATGACCTCGAAGGTACCATAATCTAAAGGTACTATATAGGTACCTTTAGACATGAGCCATAATAATAAAGGGATGCCAAGTACTTGAAATATAACAGACCGATCAGCCTATTATCCGTTATGTATATATTTGCTAAGTAATCGCTAATAGAATCCCAGCAACCTTAGACGTAAATAACTAGGCACGATTTCGTAAAGGCTCATAATCTAAACGTTTTGCCAGGTAATAGAAAAGAATGCCACTACCATCTTTTCAGATGTTCTACTGAAGGGCGTTAGCAATGTTTTTTTTTTTTTTTTTTTTTTTTTTACTTGTGATTTACATTATTAACGACGATACTTGCCCTCCTTTGTGCACCTCGGCTATCCCTCCAATGCCACCGACGTGCAAATTACATGCTAATTTCTGCAACAGCCTTCGTTATATCTGTTCGACCTAATTCCCTATGTCCGTATTTCACTCTATAGGTCCCAGATTCTGATGCCAACATGTTCAGCACGAAACGACGAAGTGGCGTCCCTCTGCGACCACTGGTTCGGCCGCCATTACGGTTTATATAGGACCAAAGGTCTTCGGTGCGAATCCCTCACACATGGTCGGTCTCAAATGGAGTAGTAACTGTGTGCTTCAGTGTCGTACCAAATCGTTTGCCACCACTCCAAACCATCTGTAACAAACGGTGGGCCACAACTTTGACAGCAGTGGTGGCTTCAAGTGGCCCAATTTCGGCCCCCGCTCGGGTGGCATATAGCGGGACGTTGACAACAGAGGGGTTAACTGTTGGCCAGCTGGCCGCGCGCGCGCGATTGGGAACCTGTGGTGACGTCACGCCTTTACCTGTATGCGTGCCAATTGATGGTTTTGCTTCGACTCAGTTGGTGTGATGACGTCATTGACACGGCGGTAGGCCACTTTAGCTTACATAAGGTTTTGATGATGTCACTGCGTGTAGTTATCCTGGAGGTCATTTGTGAATGACGTCATACCAATGGTGGACCAATGGTGGCGCGCCACCTGGACCGCAATAGTGGACACGCCTTGGTCGCCCCCTTAGCTTACATGATGATGGTCACGTGGTTGCAATGACGTGACACTAGACTGCAATGATATGGCAATTGATCACATGCTCGGCCGCCATCTTGAATCTAGGACGGAGACCAAAAGTACAAGCGTAAGTAGTAAGAGCTGACGCTGTTGAAATACTTGGAATGTAACCGACTCTATATCATGCAGTAGCATTCATTGATTACGAGAAAGCATTTGACTCAGTCGAAACCTCAGCAGCTATGCAGGCATATATAGAAGGGTGTAGATGAGCCATATGTGAAAGCACTTGAAGATGTGTGTGGACAGCAACAATAACAAACTAATAAAATTCTAATGAACGGTGTTATTCAAAGAGACAGGATTTGCCCAGTACTAATCACCGGTTATTTGGCAAAAGTATTCAGATAGCCAGAATGGAAACAGTTAGGGATAAAGGTTCGCGGAGAATACCGCAGTTATCTGAGGTTCGCTGATGACACTGCCTTGCTGAGCAGTTCAGGTGACAAATTACAACAAAAAATCACTAATTAAGCATTAAATTAAATCATTAAAGTAGAACGGTATTCCTAAAACTTAATATGCAGATGGCTCAAGTAAAGTTCAACAGCCTCGGAAAGCAACAGCACTTTGCGATAGGTAGCGAAGCGCCGAAGATGGGAAGAGAATACGTTCACCTGGGACAGGAGTAACCGCAGATACGGATCGCGAAAGGGAAACAACTAGAAGAATCAGATAGGACTGGAGCGTATTCGGCAATTGTACTATTAGATCATGAATAGCAGGTTACCAATATCTATGGAGAAGAAGATATATAATTACTGTCTTACTACCGGTACTCACCAAGAGGCAGAAAGGTGGAGACTAACGAAATGAGTTCAACTTATATTGAGGACCAAAAAGAGAACTATATATGCGTCGAATGCGAGGTAACAGGTGGTCTCCAAGGGTGACATTGGATGATAAGGGAAGGCAAGCGCAGCAGAGGGCGGCAGAAAGTTAGGTGGAGGGATGTGATTAGAAAGATTGCAGGAATAAAAAGGATGCAGGGCCGACTTAATGGGGGTGATATATGAGAGATGCATTTGCCCTGCTGTAGGTGCACTCAGGCTCGTGATAATGATGATTATGGTGACGATGGTAAGTATGGTAAGTATGGCACTAAAGAAGTTGATTCGAAAAGTAAGGAGGTTTGCATAAGAGCTGTCAGTATCTGTCGAGTTTTATTTCGATAGAAATGATCGAAGTTGCCCCGCATCAATGAAGCTGCGAAATTTCTCCTTGTAAAAGCTCTTATTGTTTTTCGTTCGTGTGCTGAGTACTACAAAAAGAGAAATGTAGCAGTCCGTCCAACAAAAGCAGTCAAAATTCCGAGGCTGAGTTCTACGACTTCATGAGCGACGCGACACTGGTGCGTATTGCACATTGAAGAAGACGACGCTGCTCGAACGCCGAGCACCCTCGGGCTGACTGGCGGGTGTGAGGAGGCAGAATGCACAAGTGGCAAGGGCGGCGCCAACCCCACCACTCCCAACCCTCATCCCCTGTGCCAGCCACTGCTGCCCGCCACTCGACCGGAAAAGCGGGCTTTGCCTCGAGGCACGCGCGTCTACGGTTTCTCCCCGCTCGCCCCGGAGGGTAGGCTTCTCTTTCGGACTTGGTGTTCGGTGTCACCACTCCGTGTGCTTCGCTGCGGGGCACGTCACGTCTCCCGGCTTCCCCTCGTTGCATCCACCAGCCTTATCTCTAAGCTGGTCTATTTTTTTTCTCTCTCTCTCTTTGCTTCTTTCCTCCGACCCAACCTCATCCTCTTGTCATTTTTTTAGTCTCTTGATGTCGGCTTCTTAGTGCCTACAAACACGAGCGTATATATGATGGCCTTTTCTTGGTCAGTGTTCTGTGTGCGTTCTGTTTATTTTGCTCGATTTTGCCATTCCGTCCTAATGTTTCTACTATACTTCTCAGCATAGATCGGTGCAATTTGTGCGACGTCGAAGCTCAGTCAGATGCGTTGAGTTCAATGTACACTCAAGGTTTCTTTTTCATATTATGGAGAGGAAATGGGCACGTTGCGCAAGTACTCTTCATTGCTTTTTTTGGACATTATGCCCAGCTGTTGAATATTGTATCACCCGGGGACCTTTGTACGCCTTACTTTAGTTACTCCTTACGCCGGTTTGTTGTTGTTTCTATGGCCCTTATGTGACTTATACTAAGACATTGTGCTGTGAGAGCCGACTTGCAGGAGGAGCATTTTTTTTTTTTTTTTTTTTTTTTGCAAGTGGATATCTCAAGAGAAACTCACTGCGGCGTTCCTGTCAGTACTAAAAATGCGACCCCACAGCAAGCGTGTGTGTGTAATCAGGCCTGAACGATGTATTTTTTTTATTATTCCGTTGATTTTCCTAGTGCCATAAATGAGTTTTGAATGTTACAAACCTTTGCTAGCCCCCCCGCCCCCTCCCCCTTTTTCTTTGCGACTATATCAATTTGTTCACGTGCAAGTGTACGTCAGTCATTAAGTGACTGCAACTATGTATGTAAATATAGAACTTGTATTGTGTCACCTCGTAGGTGCGCTGCGGAACCGAAAGAGCGATTGAGCTGAGGAAAATGAATAAAAAGAGAGAGAGAGAGAAATAGCAAAGTTTCTAAAGCGTATAGACATATCGTTATGGCTTTTAAGTGCAACGGTAAGTCAGATAAAAGCGCTAAAGAGAGGGACCAGTAGCATTGATGGAGAAATATTTTAGGGGCCCCCTTCTTGGCCCTCCTGAAGACTGAAAGAACACTGTATGACTTCGTACGAGACGAATACTGTGTTTCTTTTTTTTTTTCCGCAACACCTGTACACGCTTCTACAATAGTCGAAAAGCATGCCCGTCTCGCGGTCCGCCACGAGACCCGTCTTCTGGCACTTATATTCAACATCATCATCTGGCATCGCCGAGAAGGGAAAGGGCGTGGTTCATTGTATACCAGTGGTTCAGTCACCTTGGCTGCTATATTATTGGAACCACATATGGTCTAAGGTAGACAATCAGGCTATACAGGTGACTGAGCTATGAGCGCTCCGTTCATTCTCGAACAGGCCCAAGGTATCCCTTTGGTATACCTTAATTGCTCTGCCTTCCTGAAGAGGGGACCTGTGAAACTCTCGCATGGCTCAGCTTTATTCAACCAGTCATTTAATTCATTCTGATGATGCGAAACATGGATC
>NC_139346.1:183656271-183711271 GCF_055883805.1 Amblyomma maculatum
TCAGCTGTGGAAATAAACATCAAGGAAAGTAGTTGTCAAAGTTTGGGTGAAAAATGTGTTATTTTTAATGGAGATTTGCGCATCCGGCAGTATAAGTGGAGGTTAAATGAGGGGCTCGTTATTACGCACGGATGAAAGACGCCAACAGTCTATGAGGCCAAAGAAAACGTAAGGGAGTTAAATGAGGGGCTCGTTATTACGCACGGATGAAAGACGCCAACAGTCTATGAGGCCAAAGAAAACGTAAGGGATGTTTCTCTCTTCTTTCTTTCTTTTTTTTTTTTTTGTTGACTTGATCGAGTGAGCGAATAGTGACTTGAGTTAGTTATATAATTTTAGCTCATTATCGACGGCAGCTATCATGCGCCCAACTCAAGATTAAATGATCTCTCAGGTAGTTAGTAACTTGATATATATATATATATATATATATATATATATATATATATATATATATATATATATATATATATATATATATATATATATATATGTGTGTGTGTGTGTGTGTGTGTGTGTGTGTGTGTGTGTGTGTGTGTGTGTGTGTGTGTGTGTGTGTGTGTGTGTGTGTGTGTGTGTGTGTGTGTGCGTGTGCGTGTGCGTGTGCGTGTGTGTGTGTGTGTGTGTGTTCTTTCACTCCCTCCCCCCCTCCCTTATGGCGCGGTTCATGTGTCCGCCCAGAGGTGTGGCAGATACTGCGCCTTACCTTTTTCCTTTGCACAACCCAAAGAAAGGCGTTCGTATGAGGGCTCTCTAGGATACCGTTCCAATCCTTCCTACGGCAGCTGGCGCGCGGTGTAAATGCCTGTAGTTCAAGGTCAAATACCGGTGTAACGCTTACTTTACAGATGTGAGCAGTACAGCTGACGCTCCAAAAGAAGCGAAAACAACCGCATGCTGGCGGTAGGATCTAAACATGACCTCCAAAAAGTCCGCGTCCTATACTTCCCAGTCAATTTTCTCCACGATTGCAATATTATTTCGTATTGATCAATACAAAATTATTCCTTTGGATCAACCTCTTGAGCAATAACATCTTCCTTTTTTTTTTCTGCAGTCTCTGCTTTTAGACATTATGGTAATTACCTTAGACCCCTTTACATAGTCATTACTTCATTGAACGTAATGTGTACTTTCTATGCGCTAGTATAGTAGTCTAGCACAAATCCAGTTCACTGTGTCAATTATTTCAATTAAAAAGTGGCAAGCATTGTTACAGATAAATCTGCTACTATCTGTATGCCAGCAGCAGTCTGGAATAAATCAAGTTTAGTGCATCGATCATTTCAGGCGCAGTAAAAAGTGGCGACATTCATTAACTTAATTCTTATTGATAAATCTTGAAATATGTTGTAGTTTCAATAGAGTGAAACTCTGTCAAAATACTTGAGTTCTTTAGGCACCTGTTCTGTGGGTGTTTTTGGTTTTTGTTAGGAATTGATGAGTATGATAGCATTAGACTAATGCCTTGTTTGCACCTTTATTGCAGTATATACATAGGAGGAGGGCATTGTGTACAAGCACTTTCACTCCTGCCAGTAAAGATAAACTTTGATATAGGAGCCATTCAGTAATTTTGAGCTGCTTAAGGAGTCTTTACAGCAAGTAATGGATCTAAATAATAGTGGCCTCATTTAATCCTTAATTATCAACATAGGCTTTTCAAAAATTTATCTCTTTGTACTGCTCACTAATTTTCAGGAGGAAGGTTATGTTCACTGATGCAAATAATTTTCATCATTTGGCATGCACCGAAAAAGTAGCTAATTTCACGACGGAATAAACCTAAAATTCAATGAAGTGCTAGAAGCCGTATTGACAGACAGGGGATTTCTTAAATTGGTTTCAGATTTGCTGTACAATCAGGAGGTGGCCTGCACAGCAAGGCAGACAATATATGTCTATGACAGAACATAATAATTAATTAACAAGAGTTAGCTGAACGTTCTGCTTTATTAAAAGAAAAATTATAATGTTAAACTACAGGCTGTCAACATAGAAATTACTTTAATTGGCAGAGTAGATTGAAATAGAACATAAAAGTTCATTAGACTGTTTGTTGAGGGGGCATTCCCACATTGTACATGTATAAAATGTCGCTGCTGAACTTTGATATCACTGCCAACGCCAACTGTTTCTCCATCGTAAACAACAACACAAATAGCATCTTTATTTGGTGCGTAAAACGTGCTATAGCGGCCCTATTTTTAATTTGTGTAGTGTAAATTAAAAATAGGGCCACTAGCACGTTTTACGCACCAAATACAGAGGCTATTTGTGTTGTTTTTTATGATGGAGAAACAGAATAATAATAATAATAATAATAATAATAATAATAATAATAATAATAATAATAATAATAATAATAATAATAATAATAATAATAATTGGTTCACAGGAAGGGAAAGGCGCAGTATATGTCACACTTGCTCGGTGGACACCTGAACCGCGGCGTAATGGAAGGGAGGAAGGTGGGAGTGAAAGTGGAAAGAGAGAAAAGGGAGCCGTAGTGGAGGGACAGAGTAATTTCGACCACCTGGGGATCTTTAACGTGCGCTGACATCGCATAGCACACGGACGCCACTTCGTTTCGCCTCCATCGAAACAAGTTAGCGACAAAATTACACTAGGGACGAGAGGAACACCGCAAGGCGCCGTACTTTCACCTTTTCTCTTCAACATCGTTATGAGCGGCCTCCCGCGTCTGTTAGATGATATCCCACACATACGTCATTCCATATACGCCGACGACATCACCATATGGACCAATTCTGGCTCCGATGGAGATATTACAGATTCATTACAACGAGCTATCGACACGGTACAGTCTTATGTGGAGGAAAACGGCCTTACCTGTTCACCGGCTAAATCAGAACTATTAGTTATAAGGAACAAACAAGCTTCACAGGTAAAACCAGATTCTCGAGAACCTATCCAGTTACACATTGACAACCATCCGATACCCCCGGTAGCCACGATCAGAGTTCTCGGAATGTTGATTCAGAATAATACGCAGAACACAGAAGCTATACGCCGGCTACGCATCACGGCGCACCAGATAGGTGGGCTGGTGAGACGCATTGCCACACGTCGCAGGGGTATGAGAGAAGCCGACCTGTGCAGGATCATTCAAGCCTTTATGATAAGCAGAATCATGTACGCTTGCCCGTACTATCATCTGCGTCGTAGGGACGAACATGCACTTAATAGCATAATTAGAACAGCATACAAAGCGGCCCTTAGCTTACCAGTATACGCTAACTCAGATCGACTACTGCAGTTAGGAATTTTTAACACGCTATCTGAACTAATTGAAGCGCATAAGACAGCACAATGACCCGCTTGTCACGCAGCCTTGCGGGACGCGTAATTCTCGACAAGCTCACATACACCCCACTGAGGAGGTGTGCGCAACATCCCATTTATCGGCTGACATAACTAGTAGACTAGTTGTTAAACCAATAGCCAAAAACATGCTACCAGGTAGACGTGATGCCCGCAGGAAGACAAGGGCACAGACCCTTGAGAAACAGTACGAGGACGATCCACAAGCAGTGTACGTGGATGCAGCTGAACACATCAAAAACGGAGCATACGTGGCATGTATGGCCACTCCAAAGTCAATCTTCATTAACGCCATAACATTTCATGCTAGCTCCATATGCGAGGCAGAGGAGCTATCGCACTGGCCATCGCGGATCCCCACACCAAAACTATTCTAAGCGACTCAAAAAGCGCCGTTCAAAATTTCGCCAAAAATTCTGTAAGCGCACTCGCGGCGCGAATTCTGCGCAACCGATCTCTCAATCACAACATCAATCTCGTATGGGTTCCGGCTCAAGCGGGTAACACCGGAAACGAAGGGGTCGACCGTCTAGCCCGAGGCTTAACCAACCGGGAGACGGGAGATCTATCGGGAACGGACGCGCCTGTCGAGGCACCGCGCACATACGCGGAGGTAACAAACTTTTATCGCGAGCTAAGATGCACGTACCCCGCCCCTCACCCCGACCTCGACCGGGTGCAAGCCACGACACTCAGACGCCTACAAACAAAGGCCATTCTTAGCCCCTACCGACTATCGTTAATTACAAACGGAGAATTCAACCCTGCATGCCGGCACTGTGGTGACTGGACGCAGGCCACTCAAGACCATATACTGTGGGAATGCGCCAGCAATCCCCCTCCAAAGACACTCTTGCCAGCTCCCTCAGCGGAGGAATGGGACAAGCTGTTGGCCAGCCCAAGGAAAACTACGCAACTGGCCCTCGTCACGCGAGCTCAAGAGGTCGCTCCCGACTGGAGGCCACCCTAGACTCGCCCCAGCCCGAAATAATTCCTTTCATTTCGTGGCAATAAAAGTTGTTACCACCACCATCGAAACGCAGCCGCCGAGGTCGGGTTCGAACCCGGGAACTCCGGACAGTAGTCGGGCGTCTTACCACTGCACCACCCCGGCGGGGCTGTAGCTGAGTTATAGGAGGCGTTGGCTGAGTTGGCTGAGCCACCTCCGCTGCCTCGTGCGGACAGAAGAGAAAATAGAGAAGAAAGAAAAAGAAGAGGGAGAAAAGACGCGCGCCACAATAACAGCCGTCGTCCACCACCTAAGCGGTGGCGGGTGCAGTGACGACCTAAAACACATAAAAATTCGGTGGCTGGCTAGCCCCCGCCGCAAGCGGCGTTGACCCACCGCCCCAGCCCCGAAGGGCCAAGAAACCTTTGTTAAAGATCCCCAGGTGGTCCAAATTACTCCGTAACCCTCCACTACGGCTCCCCTTTCTCTTTATCCACTTTCACTCCCACCTTCTTCCCTTCCCTTAAGACGCGGTTCAGGTGTCCACAGCTACAAGTGTGACAGATACTGCGCCTTTCCCTTCCTGTGAAGCAATTATTATTATTATTATTACAGTCTGTAAAATCCAACTCAATGATCTTCCAAATGCATGTTTTTGACATGCCATATTTCGAACTACATTGCCAGTTAAGAGAAATTTTGGACGGGATCATGATGGCCTTCAATTTTTCTGCATGATATTGCCTCATAAAAAATGGAACAGTTAATAATCATACATAGTTAATTAACCACATAATCGTTAAGCTATCAAGTACATAATGTTCACCTTGAGGTAGACCTTGCTATAGAACCCATGTGCACAGAACACATATGTATTCTTCATAACTTTTGAAATGCAAATCTGTAAGAGTTAACAAAATCACGTTATAGAATTTATGTAACACACTGTTTTAATAGGCATTCTTGCTTAATTACAGTCAGCACTTACAATTTCTTTAGCCAAGCATCTAAATTGGCATTTGTGACACTGCACTGTTGCGACAAAATGGAATTCGGACAAATCATTAATGCCGCTGCACGTGCTGCAAGCGTTACATGAAGCACTGCAGCTGCGCAATAAAAAGTCATGCTTGCTCAATTCTTCAATCCAAAGTAGAGGTTTGAAAGGCGATTGTTTTATGCTTCTTGGACAGGTAACTTATACTTTCTCAGTGAAAAAGAGTGTTGTAGATCAATATTTTTGAATGGTATAATGCAGAAGTGTAGTATGAACTATGAAATTAATAAGAATCTCTGAAAAAGTTGCCTTTGATTGCCTTTCCTTGCCATCATATAGTTTTGTCTTTGTTGAACCACGCCATAAGGGAAGGGATGTAGGTGGGGAAAGGGGAAATAGAGAAAGAGGTGCGGTAATAGCCCTCCACTATGGCTGCTCTTTCTCTCTTTCCCCTTTCACTCCCACCTTCCTCCCTTCCCTTAAGGCGCGGTTCAGGTGTCCACAGAAACAAGTGTGACAGCTAGATACTGTGCCTTTCCCTTCCTGTGAACCAATTATTATTATTATTATTATTATTATTATTATTATTATTATTATTATTATTATTATTATTATTATTATTATTATTATTATTATTATTATTATTATTATTATTATTATTATTATTATTGCACCACTTCAGTAATACAAAAGTGTGGAAGGTGCTTCAGATGCGATGACTTTGGCTTTGCTACGGCGTTTCACTTTTAGCCCAAGGCTTTTTCTTTTCGAAGATTGATACTGCATTTTATAGGCACATCCTTTGTTTAATCTTTCTCTGGGAGTGTGACATGTGCAAAAGACATGGACAACAAAACTTCCCCAAAGATGTGCCCACAGGAATGAGCTTTATGCTTTGTATTCACGGAATGAATTCACATTAAATAAAAACACCGAGAACAGAGACCTCAAAATTATGCTTCCCGACATTGCTTTTTGATGGTCAGGTATCAACAAGCATACAGCACAGCTTTCTCAGGAGAAAAATGGCAAGAAAATGGCTGCAAGAAAATGGCATGAGAGGCCAAAGGCATTACTGCAATGGGGTGGACAAAACCATATAGCCTCATTAAAAATCAGACCACTGGGACTTTAGGGGGAAAAGAGGAACAACCACAGGTAGCGAAATGAGTACTATACCCTTGATATGATCCGCCCGGTAGTCCTGCGTGGTCTTTGTGGTTTTTAGCCCTGCTCCCGAATAGAATATGTCGCATGTTTTATCACTGAGCGTAGTGTGGTGTTTAAGATGGCAGTACGGGTTTCTTGTCATCCATGCATGTGTGAGTGACAGTGATTTGGGCCATTTTGTTCCTCTTTTATTGCTTGTGATTTTCCTTAAAAGGACCAACACTCCGAAGACTGCGATTGAATATTGTTCCCATGCATAATTATTTTGTTCCTGAATTTTGTGTTGTTCTCTCTTTATATGTGAATTAGCTGCATGCCCTGTAAGCATTTTATGTCGAGCTTTTCTGTTTGGTTAATGGATTGCATGTTTTACTTTCTGCGCAGGTCAAACGTATACGTGTGTTCCTACCCGCTGTATACAGAGGAGGTTTTCGAGTACATTGCTGTAAAGGTTGTAGCATGCGGAGAAATAAATAATGTTTCCATTGGTCCATGAATCATTTGTGTTGATTCTGCAGCACAGCCTATAGCTGCTTGAGCACAAGATGGCACAGCTCACCTCATCTGAAACATTGTTCACTGTCCCACATTAGATGGTGCACAGAAAAAGTCGCTGCATTTCAACATTACGAATCCTCGAAAAAATGTCGGCTTGCATCTTATTGGTCATCTTTAGCCCTGCATTCAGTGGGCATGTTTATGCTGTAGAGGGGTAACTAGTACTCTTGCATGGACGGCATATCTATATCACTAGATGGTGCACGCATACCCCATGCAATATACCTTACACCACTAAGAGAGTAACATTATATCCTTGTTCTGGCGATATAAGCTTGTACCACGAAGTTGCAAACTCTCTTCTGGCTGTCACAATATAGTCTTTGATATGGTAACTTCGCACCTTTACATATAGGATAACTTTACGTGCCTGAAGTGTAAACGCGTACCTTTGATGGGAGGATACATTTATGCCATCCAGGCTAAAACTTAGCCCTCTTAGAAAGGTGTAGCCTTATATGATGGCTTAAATTACACTTATTTGATCGTGCAAGTTTAGTCTATCAGAAACGTAATGTTACACTGTATGCAAGGGTATTAGGCCTAATTAGTCTCCTGTGAACATAAAAATTTATACTACAATGTGAAATGTGTAATTTTTGCACTAGCTTTTACTGACGCGCGTCACCGTGTAAATACAGGCAGAGAAAATTTCGCCTTACAAGCATCCACAGCGTTCCATTGATGGGCCCGACAGCGGGAATCGAGTTGAGAGGACTCAACTCTATCAGGTTTACATGCACCCGGCGCGACAAGCGGCGGCGATTACGGCAGCGCCTCGCGTCGATGCGAAGAACTAGCATATGACACCAGATTCCGGTTTTCCCTCGCGCATCTCTAGCGTTTTCCGTACTGTTTTCCTCTCCCACTGTGCCCCCGACCCCGTTTACATGCTTCCTACAGCAGTGTTTACATGGACCCGACAGGAGCGGGTAGACTTACTTATCGGGTCGAAAACCGGTTACAGGGTTCATGCGGGTTGGGTCGAGAAGTCGAGGGGTTGAGTCGAGTCAACTCCGGCGCAGGGGGTGGGTTGACTGGACTCGATCCCGCTGCAGGAAGCATGTAAACGCTGTCGTGTTGAGACGGGGCACAGTGGGAGAGGAATACAGTACAGAAACAGTACAGAAAAACGGAATCTGGTGCCGCCTGCTAGTTCTCCGCCTCGACGCGAGGTGCCACCGTAATCCGCCTTTTGCGCGATGATGTGGCGCCATCATGCGGGAGCGGGCGGGAAACACATTGAGCGGCAGTGTAGCAGACGACGCGAGAGCGCACCATACGAAATGGCCACGCCAACGCTGGTAGAAAGCGAAAGCTTCCCCCCTTTTTTGGCCTCGTAGCGGAAAGTAGTGACAGTGATTGCAGCATATCATGTTCACACAGTATGGGGGAAGGTAGAGCGTTTTCACAATCCACTCATAACGCACGTACGCATATACTATCTTCGTATTGTAAGAGCGTGTAGCGCGGGCCGTGTTCGACGTGACAGAATGAGACGCTCTCAGCGTGCAGGTTTTCGGCAGACAGGAGAGCGTGGGGGCAGAGAGAGAGAGAGGGATCTCAAAGGGCAAAGCAGCCAGGGGTTTGTTGATGCTGCAGAGCTAGGTGGAATCGTCTCCTGTGACTGAGCGGCGCATATGCGCGGGGTGTCTTGAGTTACCGAGCACAATGCGGTCACCGCGGCGCCGGCATGGTGCAATGGGCGTCGCTTCCTCCTCGCGTCATCTACAACCGTGCAGCTATAGGATTTCATCCACGAAGATCGGCAGAGAGTCACACATGCACACCCCGTGAAAAGGGCATTGTCCCGGCCGGAATGCACACCTGCAGGAAACGCGCTGCATTTTTCTGGCAATGGATGATTCAGAGCTGTAGCCGGTTTCTGGCCTCAGGAGTCAGAACGGATGTGGTCGCAGTGGTGAAAAGGTTCTCGGTGCGCAGAGAATGGTCATTCTGTTGTGAAAGGATCTCCAACGTTCATTTCTGCCTCCGCCGCGATTTCTGCGGAATCAACAACTTGGTGACACATGTGAATCTCCTACATATCTGATGCGCATCTCGGTCAGGAACCAACCCTGTTCTACGTCCAGAGCGATCCACTCTGCAAGTGAACGAGCATGAACCCTCCAGGAGACTAATTTATTGTGCCGGGCGGTTTCCTTGACGTTGCAAACGGTTGGACGAAGACGACGATTATCAAGCTCCCTAACGAAGTGCATCTGATAATTCGTACACCAAAGGAACAAAATCCGGATGCTTTGGCGTGCACGAAGGCGAGCCTTTAATTAAAAAAAAAAATACTGTGCGTCGTGCAAGTGTCAAGTGCGTCATATGCTCCGAGCAGCAAAAACACAGATACTACAGGTATGTATGCATCTAAGCGAAATAGGCATGATGAAAAGTACCTACTGGAGTTTTCATCCAGGCTGTAGCGCACCAGTGATAGCTGCAATGAGGATTTCTTCGGTGCGTGATTGCTTCAGTTGCATCGGGGCCTGAAGGCGACGTATTTTGTCCCTTCTTATCTTTATGTGCGAAAGGGCTAGGTAGCTTAGATATCACAGGCGGCTGTGTGCGCTAGGCCGTAATATTTAGCATGTTTTATCGTGACTGCCACCTCACTAACAAGAAAAAAAAAATACGGCGTTTTAATGCACTGCCGTTCGCGAGCCTCATGACCAGCTCAACCACTCGGCTCGCTAACGGCGGTGCATCACAACAAACACCCTTTTTTTCTTCTTTTTAGTCAGGCGGCAGTCGCGATAAAACATGCTAAATATTACGGTCTAGCGCACACAGCCACCTGTGATATCTGCGCTACCCGGCCCCTTCGCACATAAAGAAAACAAACGACAAAATACATCGCCAGCAGACGCGCTGAACAAATGCTCATTGCGGCTATCACTGGTGGGTTACAGGCTTGGTGCAAACTCTGGTAGATACTTTTCATCATGCACATTTCCTTTAGATGCATTATACATACCTGTAACTAAGTGTTTTTCGCACAGTCGAGAGTACGCAGTCGGCTGCCAAGGTCGCCCATTCACGTCTTGACGCCTGGTTGCCCTAATCCAAGCTTCACGCCGTTGCAGGTCGCGGCTCGCCGAAGGAAACCTAACAAAACGCGTCTTGCATCCCGGCACGCCTCGAGAGTGGCAGCCGTAAGCGGCACAGGTGGTTGGCATCGTTTAACCGAGGCTGTGAACGTACCGCGCCCCCAGCCCCCGTGCGTTGGCTATGAGTGCGGCGACGAGAAGCGCCGTCGACGCCTCTCAATGTGTTTTCATCAGTCGCCGCTGGGGCTTCGCGCATGCGCAGAAAACTCGCGCAAAAGGCGGATTGCCGCTCATCCAGAGCCGGTTCTGCGCTTGTCGGGTTGGGTTCATGTAAACCCGGGTCGAGTCCACTCAACTCAACTCCCCAACTCGACCCTCCGCTGTCTGTCGACTTCGTGTAAACAGGGCTCCTGTCGCGGGGTCGAGTCCAGTCAACCCACCCCTGGCCCTGTTTACGTGGACCCGACAGCGGTGAATCCGACCCGACGAGCGACGGTGATTACGGCGGCGCTTCGCGTCAAGGTGAAGAACTAGCAGACGGCATCCGACTCCGGTGTGTTTTTTCCCCGCGCATCTCTATTCTTTACCGTACTGTTCTAGTCCTCCACTGTGCCCCGACTCAACTCGACCGCGTTTACGCGGTGTCGAGTCCAGTCAACCCACCCCTGCGTCAGAGTTCTGACTCGATCCGACCCGACATTATTTACATGAACTCTGCAACCAATTTTTCATCCGATAAATCAACTCCAACCGTTTCTGGCGGGTTCATGTAAACGCCGCGCTCCTGTCGTTGCTCGTGAAGTTGAGCGTGCGTTTCACGGCTGAAATGACAACCGTTTTTTGCGACAGCCGCGAAAACCTGTAATTATGTGTGTGACGAATGAACGTGCCTACCCTGATCTCAAAGAGACCAAAGAAACTCCTCTATACACCGTACCCACTCTTCCTCTCCAGCTCGGCAATTCTGTGGTTGCCGAGCTGTGAAGGGGAAGGGCCGTTTTGTGCTGCCCATCAGAGTCAGCACTTCTTCTGTAATGGTTTAAGTTATTTATCAGGAATTATTTAACCAACTTACCGCAGTATCGTTGGCGTTATCTTTGATGCCCGCCAACGCTCGTATAATATGTCGCTTCACAAGCCGTTTTTCATACCTAAAAAAAAACTGTATTTAAACATAGTGGCGTGCTTTCCTGGAGCACGCCTGTAGGCACGCCGTATCGGATGGTTTATAGTGAAGGTATATATGATTTATGGGATACCACAATGGCTTCATTTGCGCTGCAATACCGGTGTACGCTGACATCAGAAAACAGAGAAACCTACTAAAGCTAATTAGAGGGTTAACTTGACTTTCACGGTACACTTTCTAACTATTACGTTAAGATGCTTGAATGAACTGACGTTGTCAAAGTCGGGTCTTAATAAGAGCCATTTCACTTTAATAATCATTATTAATAATAATAATAATAATAATAATAATAATTGGTTCACAGAAGGGGAAGGCGCAGTATCTGTCACATGTCTATGGACACCTGAACCGCGCCGTAAGGGAAAGGGGGGGGGGGAAATGGAGCGAAAGTGGAAAGGGAGAAACAGAAGCCAGAGTGGTGGGCTGCGGAGTAATTTCGACCACCTGAGGATCTTTATCATGCGTTGACATGTTGTTGTTGTTGTTGTGGCTGGGAAGAAGGAAAAGAAAATGCACGGGCCTGCTACTGACTGTAGCTGAGCCACCTCTGCTGCCTCGTGCAGACAGAAGAGAAAATAGAGAAGAAAGAAAAGGAAGAGGGAAAGAAAGACGCGTGCTGCAACAACAGCCGTTGTCCACCACCGAAGCGGTGGCTGGTGCAATGACGGCCTACAGTAGATAAAAATTCGGTGGCAGGCTATAGCCCCCCCGCAAGCGACGGTGGCCTATCTGTCATGCGCTGACATCGCACAGCACACGGACGCCTCTTCGTTTCGCCTCCTTTGAAACGCAGCCGCCGCAGTCGAGATCGAACTCAGAAACTCCGGCACAGGCGTCTTACCACTGCAACATCCATGGCAGCGGGTCACCATTCCACTTTCACTATTTAGAATTTCGAAAACACGGCTACCCTCATCGTCGTGGCTCAGCAAATTTCGACCACCCCGCACCCTTTTCGAGAAAGCGCGCCACTAAGGCCAAGAAGCGACGTCAGGCGCGGTTCGCGGCATCGCAGCAGCAGACGCTGATAATAAGATAGCGATGACGGAAGCGATTAGAACAAAGCTGTGCAGCTTGTGGTGTGCTCTCTGATTGATTGATTTATAGGAAGGGAAAGCCACGGTAACTGTCTCACTTTGTTTTCTGTGGACACCTCAACCGCGCCGTAGGGAAGGGAGGAAGGTGGGAGTGAAAGTGGAAAGAGAGATAGAGGAGCCGTAGTGGAGGGCTACGGGTAATTTCGACCACCTGGGGATCTTTAACGTGCGCTGACATCGCACAGCACACGGACGCCTCTTTGTTTCGCCTTCATCGAAACGCAGCCGCCGAAGTCGGGTTCGAACCCGGGTACTCCGGCACAGTATAGTCGGGCATCTTACAGTGCACTGCACCACCTCGGCGGGGCCGGTACGCTCTCTTCGGAGTGCTTTCTTCATTGAACGCGCTGCGCGAGTAGAGGAAAGAATGGATGTGGCGGGCTCCACTGCGCTCATTGTCAAGGAGAAAGGACGTCGGGGTGGTGCAGTGGTAAGACGCCCGACTACTGTGCAGGAGTACCCGGGTTCGATCCCGACCTCGGCGGCTGCGTTTCAATGCAAGTGAAACGGAGAGGCGTCCGTGTGCTGTGCGATGTCAGCGCACGTTAAAGATCCCCAGGTGGTCTGTAGCCCTCCACTACGGCTCCTCTTTCTCTCCTTCATTCCCACCTTCCTCACTTCCCTTATGGCGCGGTTGAGGTGTCCACAGAAAACAAGCGAGACAGTTACCGCGCCTTTCCCTTCCTATAAATCAATCAGAAAGGACGGACGTACAAGAAAGCAGATGCAAAACTATCGCAAAACAGGAGTGCGCCTATATATGTGCATATGATGGCGACCTACAGAGTGAGCTGGACATTTTTTCCACGCGCACAAGCCGAGACGCCGCGTCGGAGGTGAGCCGTCCGGACATGCGCTGCATGGGCTCCACTAATTACCGTTTTTCGAGGCGTACTTTTCTATCACACCGGACATACGTGGCATCAAGGGAACCGCGAAGTCATCCGGAACACGTGGATGTCCTTTGTTCACCAGGCAAGTGGCCCATCTGCCCTTTTCGACTCTTTCACGATCCTCGACCAAGAGGAGACAGCTGATTAAGCCTAACGTACGGGCAAGCCGGCCGAGACGCGCGGCAGTGCCGGCATTGACCGCGAGCCATCAGAATGTTAAATGCTGTTGAAGGCGAGCTTGTTCCGGAGGCGGAGCTCCAGGGTGACGGATGGATCCTAGCTGAATTCGCTACGCAGAAGAAAAGCAAGAAAAAACGTCAGCATGCAGCTGAGACACCGATACACAATGATAAGTCGACCAACGAAGGAAAGGGACGCGAGGTAGCTGTCAAACCGCATCCGCCGCCGTATGCCACTTGGCTCTTCCACTAAGACCCAGTAAGACTACTCCCGACAATAAAGTTTTCTCTCCCTAGCTGTTTCCACGCGCACTGTTTGCATTCCATTTGACGCAGATACGGCACATCGCCTTGAAGGAGTGTGATTTTAAACTTAGTGGAAATATATAATAGACAACTGCGACAGTTGATGTGCACATCAACAGCCTTCTTCCATCAGTGGAAGATATTTCAGTGTATTTCAGCCACTTTCAAGTGGCGTTTAACAAGTAACGATATCTGATTACCGCGTCACTCATCAGTGGAAGACGCAAACATTTCTCAACGACGCATTAGAGCGAGTCCAAATGGCGCTATTACATTCATTTATGCCTCATATACATATATACGACACAGCCAACAAAATTAAGCTACAAGCAAATCGCGGGCTTGGACTATCCATTTCCCCAAAGACTCCAGCCATGTGCACCATGAGACAGGGGAAGGGGTCAGGATAATGGGAGGACTGAGTCATGACGGAGCAAGCGGAAAGGAAATGTTTCATAGTTATCATTAAGGAAGGCAGAATTGGTACAAGAGAGATCCCAGCCGTAGCGGGAACCCGCGGAGTGCATGCATATATAGTGAGGACATTTGTTTCCGCCTAACTTATACAGGATTCATGTCATTCGGCGCCAGAGAGGGAATGAGCCTCTCGAGTAAGGACGAAATCATCCCGAATATTCGTATGGTGTAGCGGCTCAAGTCGCCTATGATTAAGACATTTTTGGTGGGAAACAAGTCAAGCCGCATTCACACTGGCGACTCGCCACAGTTGCGCGACAGAGTTTCTTCCACCCACGACAAGCGCCGATTGACACCATGTGTTCACACTGCCGTGCAACTCGCTTCACGACAACCATCTCTCCGAACGAGATTTCAACGAACAGCCGATTTCCGCGCTCTATTCGGCCCTTTCCTTCTGCCATATGCATCGCGCTCGATGGATCGGTTCGGACTCCTTTCAGGTATGGATATGAACAATTGAACAGGAAGAAGACATTCATGAATTATCGAGCTTCAGTCGAGCTGACTCAGTCCGACTCGACGGTATACTTTAGCTCGACACAACGCACGACAGCCGAAATGCGATCACCTCGACTCTGCGCCGGCTACACGCCGTCGGCTACTTTAGAAGGGTACGCCTCGGAACATCGGTGCTGCCGCTTTATCGCTCGAAGGGTTGAGCTACAGTGTGAAACTATACCTTGTGGCAGTGTACTAGTAATACGTGTTTATTATCAGGATATGCAAAAAGGGAGGAAAAGATGTTTGCCAGCCCCGGTATCTGCTATCTGAAGCACCTGAACTGGGGCGACGGAAAGAAAGGGTTAGTGAGGAAGCGGTAGAGGAAATCAAAGAGGTGAGCGATATATGGAGAAAGGGTAGGGTAGGTAAAAATAAAAATAAATATATGCACTATGGCACAACATACAGTAGGCTGTTTGAACCCCGCCCACAAATGTTTGTTATACTGAACTGTCGGGCATGGAGGCGAAACGAAGTGGCGTCCGTGTGCTGTGCGATGTCAGCGCACGTTAAAGATCCCCAGGTGGTCGAAATTACTCCGTAGCCCTCCACTACGGCTTCCCTTTCTCTCTTTCCACTTTAACTCCCACCTTCTTCACTTCCCTTACGGCGCGGTTCAGGTGTCCACAGATACGTGTGACAGATACTGTGCCTTTCCCTTCCTGTGAACCCACGTCTTGGTGAGGGGGGAGGGGGATGGTAGGAGAGAGGTAGAGCGCGACAGCGAAACTGGGCCCAGGTGTTGACAGGAGTCCAAGAACAGAGGCACCATCCGTGCGCCATACATGGCAAAATTACTTTTGAAAGGGAATTAAATTACATTACTAATTACTTTGCTGGAAATCGCAGAAAATTACATTACTCATTACTGTTACCAAAAAGTAATGAAATTACTTTACAATTACTTCTACTGAGTAATTAAATTACTTTTAAATTACTTACTAGTTTTCATCCACGTCTGCAAAATCTAAGCAAAGCTAGTAAACAAAACAGCAACTTGTTCTCCAGACGCGAAGCACACCCATTCTTTCGTCTTCCCGCCAAATTCCGTCCTTCCCTCTCTCCTACAGTACGGGCGATTACAAAAACAAGACTACCGCAAAAGAAAAAAAAACATGGTCGAACGGTCTTGAAATGACCGGCGAACCCAGCGTCTTGCTGGCCTGGAGCGGTATCCGCCATTTGGAAGGCCCAAAGCTAGGTTATTTATTGCTTCCGCAGTCCCAAGAATCGATGTCAGCACATTTGTACTCAATGCGCAGTAATGTTGAAGCCACGGTGCCTCACTTCATGGACCCTTCTGCCTATCTCCCCCAACCCCAATCCTCCCTCGCCCCGTGGCGACGAGTGTAACCAGGCACCACTGTGCCCTAGCCGACGCAACAGGGAGTGACGCTGCGCCGCGCTCCAAACTAGTTTTCAGCTCCAGCCTTCTTGCACAATCTCTCCCTTCAGCATCCCTTGACTCCTTGTATCCTGCTGATTGGAAAATGGTTGAGGTCTCAGACGCACTGCCGATCCGTTACGCTGGCTTCGCTTGCCGCACGCCGTTCCTGCTTTCGCGGCACTCTATTTCGTTGTCTATTGAAAGAGTCATCATCATCATCAGCCTGATTATACCCACTGCAGGGCGAAGGCCTCTCCCATATTTCTCCACTTAACCCGGTTCTGTGCTAGCTGCATCCACTTGACTCCTGCGAACTTCTTAATCTCATCCACCCACCTAACTTTCTGCCGCACCCTTGAAAGAGTAGTGGCACATTTTAGTAAAAGTAATTTCGAAAGGAATTAATTACTTTTGCTGCGAAATTACTGCTAAACGTAATTCATTACATTACTAAATTACCAACCCGAAAAAGGAATTCATTACATTACAAATTACCGAGAAAAGTAATTAAATTACAGTAATTCCATTACTGTAATTCAATTACTGCCATGTATGCCGTGCGCGAGCTGCGTCCATGGGGGTCCGCGAAACAAACGCCCGCCTTTCCCCTCCCCCGCCCATCGACCCTCCTTACGCACGCACGCACGCACGCACGCACGCACGCACGCACGCACGCACGCACGCACGCACACACACACACACACACACACACACACACACACACACACACACACACACACACACACACACACACACACACACACACACACACACACACAATGCCACGCGGTAAGTCTGGCCTGCCTAGACACAGCCTTGTAGATGGGAGGTGGTGAAGGGTGGCTGATCCTGGCCCTGATGGGGCTGGGAGGTAGGTCACCGCCGCTTGCGGCGGGGGCTAGCCTGCCACCGAATTTTATCTCTTGTAGGCCGTCATTGTACCTCCCACTGCTTCGGTGGTTTGGTTTGGTTTGTGGGGTTTAAAGTCTCAAACCAACTTAGGCTATGAGAGACGCCGTATAGTGGAGGACTCCGGAAATTTCGACCACCTGGGGTTCTTTAACGTGCACTGACATCGCACAGCACACGGGCGCCTTGCTTTTCGGCTCCATCGAAAAGCTGCCGCCGAGGCCAGGATTCAATGGTGGACGACGGCTGTTGCGGCGCGCGTCTTTCTCTCCCTCTTCTTTTTTTCTTTCTTGTCTATTTTCTCTTCTGTCTGCACGAGGCAGCGGAGGTGGCTCAGCTACAGAGGCAGTAGCAGGCCCGTGCATTTTCTTTTCTTTCTTCCTTCAGCCACAACAACAACAACACAGCCTTGTAGGGTTAAAAGCACAGATGTTCAAAGCCGATTTCAGTTGCTCCAAGCGAAAGAAACGCAAGTGGACTGCCGAAACGGAGAGCGCGCGTTTGAGGGGGATGTTGATGTCAGCGTCGATGAAACTAGTGAGGAGGAGAAAACAGCTTTATTTAACGCACTATTAAGCGTAGAGAATGTCTTGGGCCAGGGTCACCAAGGCCAAATGGTCAGCTGGTCAGAGGCTAACCAAACCCGTGCACGTTGGAGGAGGAGGGTGTGGAAAATGAGGTCACTGTATTGCAACAGGGCAAGAAAACATGCAGTGTTCTAAGTTTGCATAGTGCTCAGAACAATTGGGCATGCGTTGTAATGTCTGGTGTACTCGGTATAGAAACGATCGGGAAGGAGGAACTATTTAGTTATATGCGTCGAAGAACGCGTATTTGCGTGGTAGTGAGGGATTTGTCAGGAAGAGGAAGATACGAAGGGGTTCCTATAATGTTGTCATAGTGAATATTATTATTATTTTTTTTTTTTTTTTGTGAAGGCACTAAGAATAGCGTCCCACGTGGGTGGATAAAGCCAGGGATCCCAGGTGCCCGGTGCTAAAGTATGAGGGCGAGGCGATGCACTATACCTCATTGTCTGGGATTCGTAACCAGGAATCCATCTGTGTGACAGTGTGGGGACGAAGTTTGGTAAAAGCTCTGTGTATAGATCATCGTACAGTCCTTCAGGAATGCGACCCTTATGAATGGCGCGTATAGCCTGTATTGAATCAGTGTATGCATCCTGAAGGGTTGTGATGTCCTGGTATAGGACTCTTTTCGGGGTGGAGAGCAGGATTCACCGTGATATAGGGCCAGTAACAGATTTAATCAGAGCTGGATGCCCTCGCTCACCCGACGGTTTTGAGGCTGCGTATGGACGCCACTGCGGTGATCCGGTGCTTGAGGTGGGAGATGATGGCCACAGCTGCAAGGACTAGCGAGTCCGTATTTTCGGGCAGTCGTAGACTATTTTTTTTTTATCTAATAAAGTTGATCCCCCCCCCCCCCCCCAGGTGGTCGAAAAAACTCCGTAGCCCTCCACTACGGCTTCCCTTTCTCTCTTTCTACTTTCACTCCTACCTTACTCCCTTCCCTTACGGCATGGTTGAGGTGTCCACAGAAAACACGTGAGACAGTTACCGCGCCTTTCCCTTCCTATAAATAAATCAATCCATCCATCCCTCGGGAGACGAGGCTGGGTCGATCGGCTCTAGCGCGTCTCTCGTTCCTCTCTGCCCCACCGTCTTTCTGCTGCTTTCCTTGTCACCTCTGGTACTTTCTTCCCGTTCCCGGAATCCTCGCCATCCTCGCAACAGCGCATGTGTAGCTGTCATTAGCACGTTGTCCCCGCAGCATTCCAGCGTGTCGTTCAGCGACCCTTCTTCGTATCCGGTTTTCGGACAAAAGGCGACACGAGCATGCAGACAAAATTGTGGAGAGGTCGGTGGTTTCCGGATCCTCGCGAAACACGTATTTCAAGTTCAGGCACAGGCAATTTAGCCATCATAGGGTTAGGGGATGCTTGTGCGAGGCCTTGAATACTGCATGCACCCCCCTTGCAAGGATATGATGGACGCTCAGCTAGCTTCCATAAAAGGCCGTTGATGGACTGCCAGCTGGGCCTAATATTTGCAAGTTCTTGCTGGTGGAGGTGCGGTACGTGAAAGAATATGAGTGAGAAGCAAGCTTGTACCGCCAGCCCATAAGGATCTGTTATATTTTTCTCTGCGCGGTGCATTGTGGATCGACAAGATATCCGCAGCGGGCGAAGCCTGCACGAATGGAGCGGAGCCTATTCTGGCCGATTCTGGCATTTACGTTAACGCGGTGCGTCGAACTCAGTTGTTTTCGACAAAATACGTATCGTGTGTGCGCGCACGCACGCGCGTTACATTAGACTATATTTATAGGACTTTAAAATGAGCAGGCATCGAATCAATATATGTTGGAGTGTGAATGAGAGCAGGATGGGTTGTGGTGGGCAACCTCGGCTTGACGGCAACCGTCGAAAGTCCGTGATGCATGCATGCTGTGCAGGATAGCCGTGATGCGCATGTTGGAGGAGGAGGTGCGTGAGGGGGCAAATCGATGTGAGGGACGCCTGCATTTCGTCGATACAAAATGAGAATCTGACATAGCACGGCTTCTCTCCTACCTTCCTCCCATCCCTTACGGCGCGGTTCAGGTGTCCACAGAAACAAGTGTGTCAGATACTGCGCCTTTCCCTTCCTGTGAACCAATTATTGTTAATATCATCACGGCTTTCTTTCAACGTCGCACTTCGGACTCTGTGTGTCATGAGTACGTTGATGGTGTTCGTCCCATGCAGCAAGGCGCCCTTTATACGTTGGGAGCCCGCTTCGTGCCCACTTTTAACGCGGTAGCGTTAAGGAGCTCGTGTCGCAGAAAAGCCGGTGTCGTCGGCGGCGTTGGCCTTGAGCGATAAATCCCGACATGCACTTCATAAATAAAAAGCAACTTCCAAGATGGGCTGGGTGGGAATCGAACCAGGGTCTCCGCGGAGTGTGAGACGTAAACGCTACCACTCAGCCACGAGTTCGATGTTTGAAAGCGGTACAAAAGCGCTTCTAGTGAATGCGGTGTTGCCTTAGAAACGTGCCGTAGAACGTCATACTGCGGTGTATATCGGTAATTATGAGCATGTTACTTTACAGAAGTCGCAGTTACACGAGTAGCGAAGTAGGTTTCCGCTACATTTCTTCTGCGCTCTGCGCACATGCAGAGCCATCTTGCGGCAAAACACAGAAGAACCCATCCTCGCAATGTGCGGCGCTGCCCCGACACGTGGCGCGCCACTCGCCCCTGACGTTTCGCCGTGCACCCTCACGGGTTGTAGAATCAAGCGTCTTTCCTTTCTTTAGATCACTATCTTCGCTCACCCGCTTCTCCCCTTCGGGACTCAAGAGCATACCGAGCGAATGAGTGGGTGGTGCGAACGAGGTGCAATAACGCTATCGCGTTCCACTCTTGAAGGCGAAGCTTAATTAAGCGTCCTCCGAATTTTTTGTCGGCCAATGGCTGTTTTTTTAATAACATTGTTTATTGCCTCAAGGCATAACGGAATATGTGAAACGAAAATAAGAAGGGGTGTTAAAGGAAAGATAAGGGCTGGCAGCTCTAATAAAGTCAAAGAGGGAACGATGACGAGACCCTGGCTTCCAAGCAATGTAAGAAGATGGGTTGTTGGCGAAAGGCCCACCGCTGTCAGATGCCGAATTCTCGTCGGTTGTTCGCTGGTGCCCGTGATAAAGGCGAGGGTCCGTCGTATACCGTTTGGCATGAGGCTTGATACTGAATTAGTGATGAAAACTCGAGAAAGGTTCGCTGGCGTGCAGAGTCGATCGTCGCTGGTGCGCCTCATTTCGCCCGCGCCTTCCGAAAACTCGAGATATATCGTTTCGGGCAATACTTAGAATGTCGGAAGAGAGCGCATATATGGGGGGGGGGGGGGGGAAATACTGTGGTGCATGGTTTCTCAGGCCCCGATGGTTTCGCTCGAGTTGAGTGATATATAGAGGTGGAAGAGCAAAAAAAAAAAAAAAAAAGTGACCAAACGGTGCTCCGTGGGCCACCGCATGTGTATGCGATTTCTCGGGCCGCACGCAACATGTGGTCAACGGCACCGAACGATCACCATAACGTCGTTGTTAATCCCATATCGTGGAGGCACACCTGCGATCTTTGGGGAAATCCGCCCCATGTGTTCTTGAGCTGTGTACAGCTGCGCGTACGCTGGTGCTCATAGGGATCTTGTCAGGAAGCACAGCGGATCGGATGAAAGTCAGAAGTGACTGCATGCTCAATGCACACTTCTATAGGATGTCGCTTTGGGAACTACACCCACCTTGGTTTCAATCTGAACAATATTACATTGTTCACAAGCGGTCATTCACGCAACTTTGAGAAGGGCTTACTTCAATGGACCTTTTTGCAGTAACGTCCTGTCTATGCTCGAAACTTCCTCGGCCGCCATTTTCGCCCGTTATGTCAGACGAAATTGGGGGAGGAGTTCGCTGTACGTGCTTTTCCGCGAACGTCCCCTCGATGATCGACGAGACGAACTGCGGCACGATAATTACGTGCAGTGCAAGCATCTCCTAGGCCCTCTTAAATGCAAGTATATTGTATACGCCTGCACTCGAAATGAGATGACACGGTCAGGTTTGCCAGTTTCAGGGGGAAGGTGTATATGTACTCACGCGTGTCAGTTGAGGGCAGACCGGCCCTGCACACCCGTCTTGCGTCCGCCAGGCGAAATACGCTGGACGGGTTGCAGAGGCTTCCTCGCAGATTTCTTGCAGAAATTTGTTCACAATAGTGAGGTGGACTTATTAGCCAAGCAGTAGTTGAGTGCAGGGCTGGTATCGCCTAGCCATGTGCTCAGACGCGTGAATCATCTGTGAACGCATCGTGACACGTACGCTTCACCCTCGAAGCCCTGTTAACCTAAGACAACAGGAGGCTGGTGATCCTGATGGCCGTGCCTTCTCGCTTGAGGCGAGTTATGGGAGGCGGCGGCAATAGAATGCGTGAATTCCGAAGGCCTATCAGATGCTAGCACTGCACGCAATTATTCTACAGCTGTTCGCGCCGAAGCAGCGAGGGACGTCATTTTGTAAAAAATCACGTGCAGCGAACTCCTCCCTCTATTTTCCTATGGCATTCTGGCGAAAATGGTGACCGAGGGGGATTCGCGCACGCGCAGTAGAGCTGCTTGAAAAAAAAAAAAAAAAGAAAGAAAAAAAGAAATAAGGCCCAGTACTGCTTGTAAAATAAGCCCAGCCTACTATGGTGAACGTATTCCAACAGAAAATCGGTGAAGGAGCCGGGGCCAACTTGCGTGGTCAAACGTACTTCGCCCGGTGTCCGAAAGAGAGGTGTGCTACTGGTAAAAGGGCCATTTTAGCGATCTTGATTTTTTTTTTTTTTTGCCTACACACTAGTGGCTCAATAAAATAGTTGCCTACTGAAAATATCAATATAGGGGAAGGGCATTGGTGGTAATCAATAAAAGACGTCTTCAGGATGTCCCACTTTAGCCTTCTTGACCATGCAGGGGAAATTTCAGAACACTTGTAGCAGAGAGCATTCGACGAGGCTATAGGGTTTTCACTTCAGGTTTGGCACGCAAGCGTTTATTCATCTCGCTTGCCACATCGTTATGGAACCTGATTCGTCCTCGCCGTGTTCTAGGTCGTTTATGCAGCTCAGTGAGCTTGCCAGCTATACGAACTGCAGCGCCACTGAACGAACGCTTCCTGGGCGAATGCAGTGTCAAGTGCTGCGCGGTTCGAAAGCTTCCTTCCTCGTTTTCAAAAGCCCCACAACGCACCGCGCGGCCTCCCGCAAGGCCCCCCAAGCGACGGCCTCAAAATAAACCGTAAGCCGATACAGCACCGCTGGCCGCAAAAATAAACCTCGCGCTTTGCCCGCTCGCAAAGTGCGCACGTGCAGAACCACTGCAGATATTAGGTAGAGAGACCTAGGCCAGGGTAAGCCTCTCGGTCGGCATGGCGTCTGAGCAGGCGCACACGTAGCCCGCGCCGAGGACGCCAGCTTCGCATTCGTCCCGAGTGCAGCATGACCTGGGGGCGCTCATTATGTGCCAGCGGCGCTACTTCAATCCTCACGCACACGCCTTGCAATAAGGGCGAGCGGGCGAAAAGAGCGAGCGCACAAAGAAAGAACGAGCGCAGAAGTAATGGCGTGGCAAATGGCCGCCCCTAAGAGCGCGACAGCTTCGGTGAGGCAGTTTTCCAAAGGCCACGCCACGGCCGCTTTCGAAGCAAACACAAGCAGACGACAAGGCTTCTCTACCCTGCCACCCCCGTGACGCCTCACAATGGACTCGACCCGAGACGGCCTCCTCCCGACCACGCATGCGCGGCGCTGCGAGCTGCTCGATCCAATGGGAGCGAGCCAGCATCAGTGCATAACCGCTGCCTTCATTGGCTTGAATTTGGGCCGCCCAGGCCGTGTTCTCTAGCTGCTGGGGAAGGCGGGACCAATTATCATGGGATCCTACAGGCTGTGAGTGACGTCACACTACTGAGCGACCAATGGAAGTGGAGGTTTTTTGTCGCAGAAAGTTGGCCAGCCGAGCGCTGAAGAAGGAAAGAGGTTCTTGCGTTTTTCTAGGGGTGCGTCGAGGACCGCCGCCGACGTTGCCGAGCGTGGATCGTCGACAGCCCGTGCCGTGCATGTCGCGAAAACCGTCTCGGCGTTTTATTGTACCAGTGAAGTGCGCGAACACGGTGTGTGATAACCTGATACGACGCACTCTTTTTGGATAACTGGCACGACACGACCACAACGGCCCGACCTCTTGGATCTAACGACGGCTAGTGGATCTCGCCCCATCGTATCGGTGAGTGTCCTGACATGTAATTTCAACTCGTAATCGCGCTGACGCACTTCGAAAGCGCTGTTTCAACGTTACCGACGGCGACCTGCTTCTTCCGTGCATATATGAACGCGGTACGGAGAATCTATCCGCTTCAGTTATCTTCGTCGGCGCGCACTGCGCATGACGCGCGTAGGCCGTGCACTGCCGTTATGATAGGAAGTTCAGGCTGCCGATAAGTGTACTAGAAACGAGCGTGCGTAAGCTTCCGCAGATTTCGAGCCTGGTGGTGTTCACTGTGATGAGCTGCCTAAATGCTTTTCTTGTTCCCGAGACTCCCGTGTCTCGGCTCGCTGCCCGTCGTCGCGCATAATAATTACGCGACACCGGACGAATGAAGCGACCCACGGTTCCAATCATAATTTACATACTGAAGGGTAAGGGGAGCGGGAGAGAACGTCAGCGAAGCAAACACAACAGCGGCATGCTCGGCGGAGCGATGAAAATAGTCGCAGCGAGTGCCCGAACGCTCGCCCGCTCGCATCGACCGCGGCGGAGAGTATGAGGAGGAAGAGGAGGATGCGGTCGTTGCATAAACCTGCACAAAATGCACAAAAACGGAGAGAACCCTCGCCGTTAAATAATCTTTGTTGCATAAATAAGTATATATATAAATATACAGCCGAAGTGTCGAGGGCGGAAGCCGACCGAAATGACCGAGAGGGCGCGCTGCCTCTGTTACCATGGCGACTCAGACGCCCCTTCCGGCTGTCGTCTGCTAGAATGGCCGCCGTCCGGGCTGCTTGCACGAGTTGCTGCCTCGACCGTCCACTTGGCGTCGGGTTGCCGTTTTCCCGCGCTTCTGACGACTAAGCTTTTTCGGGGACTTAAAACCCAGCTGCTGCGTGTACGCCTGTTCCTGCGCCCTTGCCTTGGACACGTTGTTTTAAGAAGATGCTCGCGCAACGTGCGGTTTCGCGGCGCGCACAAAATAAGGCACCCAGTAGTGCTGGGAAGGGACGGCTCGCTTCACTTTCTTTTCCAGCAGCCCCGATCCTAGTCTGGTCGTATCTCTTCTCCCCGAAGTGTTGCTGCCAGGACCATCATGCGTGAGCCCCCTTATGCCGCAGCTGTCCTCTCCTTCGCCTGCTCTTTGCATGGCGGCTATCTGCATGCGTCCTTCCGGGGCCTGAAAAGAGGGGACCCAACAGGGTGGGGGACGACAGGCTGCCAGCAGCCGGCAGGCTTCTCGAATCCCCGCTCCGGATGTGTTCCACCCACCGTCGCTTTATATTTTCCTATTGATTCCTCTCGCGTTCCTTACACAGCCGTACCTCTCCCCTTCCCTCGCGCTGCCAACGAGTGTCAGTAGTTTTCCTCCTGCTGATATCAGCGGAGGCCTGTCCAGTGCCGATGTGCTCAGTTCCCAGGGGGCTCACCGGAGGGGGTGGAGACGGTGGGAGAAAGCGACAGGGGAGGGTGCGGGAGACAGATTTCCAGCAAGGCCTAGCTGGGCGCAACCGCCGGCGGCGCCTGATCCGCCCTTACTTTCTCTCTCCCTCTATCACCGGCGCGCGCGGCATGATGGGACGAAAACAGCTCTCAGTCTTGTATCGCATCCGTCCGGTTGTTGGAGCTTGCAACCGTTGCGTCCGGATTCTTCGTACTCGTGTTCGTAATGCGTGCGTCGTCGAAGCGGCGATATCCAGCCGCCCCCCGCATTGGTTTCAAAGATCGGATTGTGCCCGCGGCCAACTCTTGTTTACCTCCGTGCGGCACTGCCTACAAAACGGACGTGTGCGTGTCGCCGCTCCCGGCATGATTTTGGCGAGGTCGTACGAGGCCTTTTTCTTGCGCGCTCGGCGATCGATTCGTCCCCGTGGTCGCAGTCTGGCTCCAGCTGGGTGGATATATATCGAGCTCGTTTCGCGAAGGATACTCGCTTCTTCGTTGTTTGTGTGGCCGCGTTCAAACAGGTTGTATTTTTGTTTCCGTATTCTTGTGCTCGGCGCATGTGTCGTGAAGCTGGCTTGAGATTTTCCCGAGAGCGAAGCTTCCAAGTTTTGACGCTCGTGTTCTGTGCTCCTTTGCGAAAGTGTAACTTAGGTGTGTTTTTTTTTAATTTGTTTACCGCTTGTGTTGAACTACTTCTGGGATATTTAGCATAGCTTAACGGATGTAGTGTTTGTCTTGAAATTAATTTCCAATGTATTGATCTGTTTTCTCTAGCCATGTAGTTTGAAGCGTCTTTGCCTCACACAATTCGCGTTGATTTTTTTTTTTTCTGTCCTTCCGCTCTTCGATGAGGTTAAGTTTGTCTGATGTTTTTTTTTTTTTTTTTTTTTTTTTTTTTTTCGCACACCTAGTCGCTTTTGCAGACGTCGTTACATTTACGCGGACAGTTTTTGCTCGCTTCGACCGTCAGCATCTCACGAATTGCGCTACTTCGATTTTGGTATGCGTTTTGCTCCAGCTTGTGAGAATACATAGTTTTCGGAAAAAAATTCGCAAGCCGTTACATTCATTCGTATGGTTGATCATTGCAACTGCGTGGATAAGTGCCTTCGTTTCAGTGCTGTGTACAGGCGCCATTGCTTTCAGTGTTGTCTGTTGTGCGCATAAAAATAAAAGCCAAAATATGCCGTTCTTATTACTACCTATCTGTGTGCTGCGTGCGACACATTTTGTATTGATCATGAATCTATTCGCGAATAAAGCTATCCTTTTTCTTATTGCGCATCTGTGTTTGTGGAAGGTTATGTGGATCCTTTTTGACGGACTTCAACATATCTTACCTCAACGCCTTTAAATTGCATCACACCGGTTTTCTTAACAGCACATGAGTTTACTTTTGCACATAGTGGGTCTTATTGGAATTTTTTTTTCTTCATTGTTACCCACCGCTGTGGCTGTTACGGCGCTCAGCTGCTGAGCCAGAGAACCTTGGCGTGTTACCTTGGTGGAGGGGGACTCAAAAGGTACCCGTGTGCTGTCGACGTAAAGTTGCTGGTGGTTCCAGGGAGAGCAGTGTGCTTTCCTCCCGAGAAACCTGTCAGATCGCCGGTGATGTAGCTGTACGCTCTGTCATTCAACAGTGCTGTCATTCGCTGTAGGACGCTAGCGCAGTTTGGGCGCTTCAGGCTTCGGATTGTGTGTGGCATTTTAGTGCCTACGGAAAGCATTCGCAAGTCATGCTTGCGTTTTGGACGATTCGAGCGGTGAACAAGTGCTGTCGCTGATTTTTAAAGTTGAATTGTTATAAACAAATGTTTGGCTTCTTGTGCGTATGTTGTACTGAATGAAAACGGAAGCTTTCAGGCTTCATACGCGCAGCACGGATGGTCCGGAGACGACTGTTGTTACTTTGCGGTTTACAAGAAGCGCTACGAGATAATAAACGTGGATGATAGAGGTAGAAAAATGCAGGCATCACAAGAATGATTATGTGCTTGTGGACATTTCAATAATTTCTTTTTAAAGGCTGTTCAGATTGGCTTTGTCTTCCGCGCGAATGCGACTGATGATACTCCTGGAACACTGGTAATCCGCGCAGTGCCCAATGCTAACCAGACTTGTCGAGAACAAGAACATCGCCACCCGTTTCTTCTCCCTAGCCTTTCCGTACCACTTCGACGCACCAGAGTTCGGCGCACTTAACCACTGACCTTTATAATCGGAAACATTTCACACTCGGAGATCAATGTAATGCGACGCTGTCTGCTTCAGTCGCTTCACGTGACTACGCGCTGTGCGTGCCTGAGACCGCTTATGACGTCCTCCGGTATGACCGGTGGGGTCTGCTTTCCCGGTGATAGGATGAACGCCACCTTCGTGGTCATTGGGCGGTACGTATGGGAGTACGATGGTTTGGTGTAGAAAATAAGGTTTAACATCCCGAAGCCATATCGGCTGTGAGGGACGGCGTACTAGAGGGCTTGGGAAGTTTCGACTAATTCGAGTTCCTTGAACTGGTACATTGTGATGTTGCAGAGTACATTTTACACAGGCGCCTTGCATTCCGCATTCGTCGAAACACGGCCGCTGAGGCCGGGATGGAACCTGCGTCCCGGGGATCAGCTGTCGAGCGAGCCCCCTATGACGCCGCAAAAGCGCTTCTAGTATGCTCTGTTCGTTTCTGCGTAGGGGCACGGCCAGTCCGTAGCATGTTGGGCACATGAGCTTTAAGTTGCATGAGTAACTGTGGCTGTCATGCACCAAGCACAATCACAATTTGTAAGCAGTTATAAGGAAATGCACGGTGGACACCTGGACGGTACCGTGGAAATAAGAATTAAGCCAGCGATGAAAGAGGAAGGCATGAAAAAAGATAAGAAAAAAAAAACAACGTTCGCTTGCGTTGATGTTCATATGTTGAGTAGGCCTAGTGTTCAGTGCAAAATGGGCAACACGAAGAGCAGCTGCAGCATATCCTAATGCGCAACTAACGAACTAGGAATGGGCAAAAGGTTGTGCCAGCCACACGTGTGTCACATGCAGGTGCGGTGGTCGGCTCGTCCCCATGTATCGGCGTTTGTGTCGCTTGTGATTAGTCAGTTCCCACACCGAAAAGAAAAAAAGCCGCCTGCAGGCCGTTTTCGAATTATGAGTCACCTTCCAAAAGCTGTCTCGAGTATAAATAGCACTTTCCTTCCTTTCCACTAGTGGACGTCGAAGCTTTTTGCGCGCCTCAGTATTGCTTGAAAGCGCCTCATTTTCGTGCGTCTGAGCGGCGAGATCATCCAGTGCAGGTGCCAGGCACAGGGGCCTCAGTTCACGTAGAAATATACCACCTTCCTCCCGCATAGCGAAACGGCGTCTGGGAACGCCTACTCGGACGATGCTCCCGTTCTGGAGATTGCCAAGTGCACGCCAAGGACTGACTTGAATTCACCGTTACAGTGCAGACAAATTAGATGCAGTTGCAGCGGAGGTTTCAACACTGTCATAAATATTGTTTCTTTATCCAGCGATGGTGCACTGAATTGTGTCATTGGCTTTTGCGTGCGCTTGGTGTTCCGTGAGGGTGGCTCGGTCGTAGAGCTTTCTCGCAGCGTAATATTTCATTTTTTCAAAGGGCCGGCGGCATGAATGGCGGGATGCTGCCTGTGTATAGTCGTTTAGTTAATGTTCTTGAAACCGTGAATTTGCACTTATTGCGTGTCTGTTTGTGTGCTGCTTGTCGCGTGCGTGTCAGCGAACTGTGCTGCTTTAAGAAGAATATATTGGGCAGACGCCTATCGAGCGTGGTGGAAACCGAAATTTCTTTAGAAATATGTGGAGTTTGAACTGAAAAGGCAGTTCTGATGTTCAGCTCGAGGACATGCATGCTTCCATCCCTCGTCAGCGCCTGTCCGGCGCTGCAGCAAATGGATCACGCTTGTCACTTTCCTGCTTTCGCATTGCCTTTCAGGCCGTTTGGTTCCGGCGTTTGTAGCGTTGTAATTCGCCTTACGGTGCATCGACAAAAAAGCACACCTCACCCAGTGAACGAGCTGGCACTTGGTTAGTTTTATCGGGCGATAAAGTCCGGTGACCAACATTCTGCAAACGTCATTTGGCGCTTGTTTTGCTGCCGTTATAGACAGCAATGAAAGTGCTTTGTCATGGCAGCGGTGAGCTGTCTCCAGGTCCTCCAAGGAAATAATAATAATACAAAAAAAGTCATTATGCTCCTGCTGGTGCGAAGCTGTGCCGAATGCAAAGTCATTTGCCGATGCCGCACAGATGAAATCCGAGCCAGTCGTTTCCAGTTCGTTTCGGCAGATGCGGCGTCGTTCAGCTGCTGCCTTGAATTGTTTACATGTGAGCGGGTAGGGAAGATCGCAGAGAAACGCCTAGACACTTGAATTGCTGAGGTGGGTTTCAGCCGGTTCCTTCGGCGTTGGCTGCTCCCGACTGACTAGTTTAGCAAACAGACAAACACGCTGAACGTAACCTTGCTCTCTTAAATGCTTGCTGCACTCACGGCAGTGTGAAATTTCTCTCTTTTTATCCGTTTTCAGCGTAAAAAAATAGCGATTCTTGGAAGAACTCCCATCTTTCGGGGTTTTCAGCGTAAAAAAATAGCGATTCTTGGAAGAACTCCCATCTTTCGGGTCGATATCCGAGCCTGCACCGAGCTCCGTCGCTTACGGCTGGCGTTTAGGCGCGTTAACCACCGTGCCAGAAGCATGCATAAACATTGTGCCGCCGTTCCCCACAGCGACGCGTGATCGCAGTTTGCAATGGTTCGAAGGTATTGAAGCGTCGGTCCAGGTTAAGCGAGTACCAATCAAACAGACTTTTTTAAGACGGTGTGTGTGTGTGTGTGTGCGCGTGCGCGCGCGTGGAATGGGTTTGTAATTCAGATGGCATTTCAACCTCGTAGCTCGCCACTAGCTAGGTGGTACGCGGCGCCTTATGTTGGCGGCCGCCTCCGCCTTGCTTTGCAAAACCTTGTGCTCTTCTTATCCAGAGTTGTCGCAAACGAAGGCTTCACGCCTTTCGATCAGATTCTCAAAACTGTGCTGTTATTTAATTGTACAACCCTCGTGTTCTTGCTCGTATGGAGTGCATTGCATAGTTTGTCGCATTACGCAATGTGCTGCATATTCCGCTACACAGAATATGTACGACACTATGTGTACATCCGGAACTGCTGCGAAAAAAACTTCAGAAGTAAGTTCAGCTTTAATGCATCAATGGCCCCGCTAATATTGGGACCTTGGTCTGAGGGCTCCATCCTTTTTAGGGGGGAGGTACTGTATCAGCCAAGACAAAATATTTTAACCATTTCATTCAATCAATCAACCAAGCAGTAAAGCGGCTTCGTAATAGCTGCCGTTTCGAAGAGCCTTCACTTCACCCTCATTAGCCCTGTATACATGGACTCGACAGCACCGGGTCGAGTAAGCGAGGTCACCATTACTCGACCCGATTGGTGTCTACATGAACTCGCTTTCTAGCGAGTAAGTATCGCAGCGGCAGCGTCGAGATTTGAAGTTATTGTGCAAGTTTCTTACTCGTAATTGATTCCGTTGCCTTTTACTATTGAGAGCTTTGATTACTCTTTTTTTTATCGTTGATGAGGGCATTCAACTTCGCTGACGCTCCTCGCCGCTCCGGTTGCATTTTAATCCCAGAGTTCGCCATAACTCGACTCGCTGACTCGACGGCGTCTACATGCTTTTAGACAAGCGGGTCAAGCGAGTTAACGCGACCCGCTCCGCGGCTATTTTACTCGACCCGACTGGGTATACATGAACCCGACAACTGTTTTTTTACTCGACAAGCTTACTCGACCCGACTCTGTCGAGTCCATGTATACAGGGCTATTGTTACGCCGAAAGAGGAACGAAGGCTGTAAGATCAGGACGCGGCCCAACATCTGAAGCCCCGGCCGCACGGGGTGCGTGTGCGCGCCGTTTCTTTGAGGACGCCGTTGAATCCCTAGTTCGCTCCTAGCTCCAGAATTGTATACCGGTTGGAATCGAAATGAAAGTTGTCTTTACGTCTCGATTTTCGCGCGAACGTATTCGCCGCTCAATACTGCGGCGCTCGTAACTGCAAATTTAAAAAGCGTGAGGCAGTAAATATAAGCTGCACCTTTTAAACATTCACTTTTCTACACATATGTCTGCATTGTACGTCCGCGAGAGAGAGAAAAAAAAAAAAGAGCATATGTATTCTGTCTGAGAAGCCAGCGCGGCAGATGTTGGAGCGGTCGAACTTGCGGCGAAATTATTGGTCTTCTCGCACAGGCACGGTTTCTAACCTCAAGTTTCTTTCAGCGAGCGAGTGAAACCAGTTTAAAATGCTGCTAAGATCCGTCTCGTACGCCTACTGTCGAGAATGTTCCTCCTCCTGTCTGGAGTGCCAACTATGAATGCACTACACGAGCGATGTGTCGCGTGCGCCGCTTACTTTTCCAGCTGTGAATTCCAGTTCGGTGAATTTTGTGCAGACATTTGTTTGAACAACATATGTCCGCCCTGTATAGATAACGTGCTCCCAAAGGTTGTGATTTTCTTCTCTGCAGTGTTAAAAATATTTCTTCTCTGAATAGCAGCGTATGCTGCTTACGCATAAATAAAAACAAAAAATGCGGTTTCTGAATGAAGCGTACGATTGTATGGTTGTGCAGTTTTAGATTCCTCCCCTTCTATCTCTCCGTGTTCTTTGTCCGCTGGAGACGACCACGTCACAGATCTGGAGACTTGTGTTTTCATTTTGATGCTGATTTTTGTTATTAGCCTTGTTATTTGACGCGCTACGCCTGGAGATCTGCAACGCGATTCGTCGGTTATCTGTCTGGCTTTAATGCGCCGAACATCGCGCGCTTCTGGGCCCCCGCAAAATTTGATCCTGTTTTACCCTTGATGAAGGTACCGATGATTTTACTGCTCTCGAATCTCGCCTGAGACTTCTAGCTGGCCTGCCTTAGACCAGCGGGCAGAATGACTGCTCTATTCACCCGGTGATCCCCGAGTGCTATCCCTTACACGGCCAAACTCTTTCTCGCTGGTGATTTTTTTTTTTTTTTTTTTGCCGCGTTCCGAATGGGATGGTATTTGTAGCAACGGGGGGTAGGCAAGTTCGACTCTCATGAGAGCTGCCAGCAGCGCAGCGTCGTATACATGTATCAGGAATATTGATAGTGATTGACGTTGCGAGCAATGTGTATACGATCGACAAGACAGCGAACACAACACATTGCTGTCTAGCAGCTACCGCCTAAGTGAAGCGCCCTTCAGCAAACATTGGTGCCAAACCACCTACGTGAATCGTATCTTTCGCTCATGAAAAGCATGACCTATGCTTGCCACTGGAATCGAATCGGAAGCCGGCTTCCGGTGCTCCTCTGTTCGTCTGAGCCGGCTTTTCTCTCCGCCTCCTCGGGTTCGTAAAAGACTCGGCTTGGCTTCTGGCTACACTTCGAACTCCGCGTAGATGCAGTCAGCCAGGATATAGCCAGGAACACAAATGAACTACATTGTAAACGTGCTGAGAAATCCCACACTCTCGAAAGCAGCGCGGACCTCTTTGCGACGGCCGCATTCATCGCCGGCGCGCCTTGCTACCGGTCGCCATCGGCCGAGCCTCTATGTCTGCCGCGGTAGCAGCGACGGCGCGCCTTTGAACACGCCGACGTCTTCCCAGGAGGTCGTGGTCGGCGCGGGTCGGGTTATTCGCCGGAGTTGTCGCGCTCCCAGCCGTCATCGGCGCTCCGGTCTTCGCTGCTGTTTTCGCCCTGTCACTGCGAATATCAGCAGATTGCATGCTCGCTTCAAAACATCGATTCGTTCACACATGGCTGACCCAGAAAAAGAAACGTGGAATTGGATTCGAAGCATCGCCCAAGCGACAGCGGAGAGCCGCGCGTTGAAGAGAGAGAAATAATAATAATAAATAATTGGAAGTGGAGAAGGCGTCAGGGGCAGTTAGGGAAGCTGACCACCTCGGGCTGCTCTGTGGTTGTATGCCCAGGAAATGGTGCGAAGGCGGTGAGTGTGGAACGCACGTCGTAGAGCTTTTGAAAAGCTGCTACAAAGTCTATTGGGGACACGCTTGTGTTTGATGGAGGGTTCCTTTTTGTTCATTTGTTTATTCAATGTCTGTCGGCTGAAATTGCGAATGTACTGAACTGAGAAAGACAAGCAAGCGTCCGAGGATGTGCTGATGTAACAGTCGGCTCCAAAGTTGTTGTTTTTTTTTTTTGTTTTTTTTTTTTTTCTTTTCACGGCACCCTTCGTTTTTCTTAATCAGGCAGACTGTCAGTTGCCAGAAAGAACTGGGGAGATTTCGCTGTTGCAAACGTGCCTGGCCTCCGCGAAAACAAATGTCGCTCGCGTCCAGAGCACATTTGCTGGCGTAACTTGTCAACTCTATGGATGTTCGTACAGTATAAAAATTACAAACTGGAAGCGCCAAGATAGCCGCACAGCATTCGTTGCAAAACGATGGGAAGCGACTGTGGCCTCCATATATGTCGAATCAAAAACGCGTCCAGTGCCTAAATCAGAGGACGTCATGCTTGCGCTTGTGCGCATCGACTTTCCACTTGTCGAATGTGTGGGAAATGGGCTACAATATGAAGGCTGGACCGAAATAACTGAGAAGCAGGCAGGTGAGACCCAGGACGAACTAGGATACACACGCAAACGAAATAACAAAAAAAAAAAAAAAAAAGGCACTCATTTACTCGAGGCTGCCGGGGCGCCGGCCGCTTGCGGTGAGATGTCGCAGTGTTATCGAGTGCGTCTCGTGTGTCTTGCATCATCCTATGAGCTGCATTGTCGCAACTTGGCTTGCGAAATTGAGATTAGCGGGAGGCATTTAGTGACGTGCGTCGATCGCTATATACAGTGAGGTGCTTTCATCGGTCCTCCACTTTGGTTCCTCTTCTTGCGTTTTCAGTGTGCGTTTTGGTACTGCAGTTGCTATATAACAGGAACTTTCCAAAACATTCGGCTTGAGCGAACGTCCTGGCGACCAACTTTTCAGGTAAACAAACTCGGGAAAATTCCCCGCTGATGCTTGGTTGCATCCAGTGTAAATTTCGCCTCACTCCAGCTTCTTGCATTCGGCAAATAATTCAATAATTGAAACACTGCTTCCACATCACAAAGCACCATTTCGGCAGACGTAGTGAATACTCCCCCGTGAAAATCCGGGACCTGTGCGCAATCTGCTTTATTTGGCATGGCTACAAACCTGGCTTGCTGCCTTTAGAAATGGCGTCTTTTGGGGCGTTTTCGGTCCGGAGAGCCTTAGGTTTCAGTTCCGAGGTGCAGTGTCCAGGTTCAACGGGAAATTACGGGAATTTAACCAACGTGACGCGTGCAGAGGACGTGCATGGATTTCTTGACGCTTCATTCTCTTATTTCGAAACATGCCGACTTCACACGGAGCTCTTGCGCACACATGAAAAAATCGCTCAATAGCGCGCCGCGCAGCGAGTTCTGCAATTCGCAGTTTTGTTGGTGAGCGCCTGTTTCCATGGAGTTTTACTGCCGAGCTGTGTGGTACAAAGAAACGATTTTGGTAATGGGACATTGCTCCCAGTGCAGGCTGCAGTCGCACCCTTATTAGATCGTCCTTATTTGGTCGTCTTTTGTCCCTGCGGAGTCGTACTCGCGTACGTGTACGCGTACCGTTTTACTTGAACGCCGGCTGCGCACGCGAGTTATTCTGGTTTACGTTATAACGAACTTTGTTTAGCCCGGTCATCGTGCGTGCCCAGGAGGAGGCGTCCGTTGAAACGGTGTATGCCTACGTTAGTACGTCTCCGTCAAGCTAACTATCTCAAATTTCCTCTGCAGCATACTCGCCACCCTCAATATATACGCGCTTTTGTGACGCCGGAAATTAGCTCGTTGTATGGGGAACAGTTGTGCCGTTAAAGAATTTATGTATATATATAAAAAAAAAGTGCGGTGCGAGTATTAGACGCGCTCGTGCGAAACACGGGCAGCGGATGTGGTAACGAGCGTACACGGCAGCAACCGTGGCGGCAGATACTCGGCAGTGCTCCGCGAGTACGTGACGTCACCAGATCTTGGGAGAGCGTTAATGCGCTCATCGTCGCCACACCGTTGACGGTCGCGCCTCACTGCGTTCATTAAGCTGCTGAGTGTAGAAAGCCTCCTCGAGTGTTGTTATACGCGGGGTGACGCTTATCTCATTGATGCCAACGAACTTTAGCCTCGAAGCGACACTGAGGCAGTGTTCAAACGTGCTGACCTTCCAGAGTTCAGACATGGACTCTTTGTTGATCGCGTTCGTGAAGTTACTTTTTCGATTGTGCGTAAAATAGCGGCGCAATCACCGATTGAAAGCGCGCCGTTCAAATTTCCAGCGTTCGGTACGAGCGCTGGGCTGAATAACGGAGGTGAAGCCTTGCTTTGGCCGGACGATGTGACTTCACTCCAGGGTGTCGAAGACATTACCATCCCACTCTCTTTATTCAGCGTGCATATTTGTCGCGTCTTGCGTGCGTTGTTGGCTCGCAAAGCTTTCAACTGAGATTATAAAAAAAACAACTCGGGGACACTTTTTCTTGGCAATGGGCGCAAAGGTAGGGAGGCGGGGCGTCTTTAAACGTGTCACTCCGCCATGTAGTTCGACCGCGCGGCTTTCGGCCTGCATTAGACGTTGCAGATCATTTTCTTCGTTTGCTTCGACAGCCAATGTCTCTCGAACTTTACTCGAATCTTGTCTGGTGAAAACGCTTCCAACCCTTGCGGAGTAGACGACCAGAACAACCGGAATTACCCGAACAAGCGGCTGTCGCCATCTTGTTTGTAAAGTCGGGGAGTCTCGAAAACCCGCGACAGACATCAGACGAGAAAACCCGGTGGGACCAAGGAAAGTGTTTTGGGCATGACAGCTTCATTTCGGAAAATTGGTTCCGTGATAAAAAATATACCGTGAATAACTAGCACTATGATTTCAATTTGTGTTTGCAGAAATTGCTCACATAACTAGGGACTATATTCAGCTGCGCAGGAAGATGATGCGTTTCGGCTCCGTAGCCTCGGCTCCATTGCCAAGAAAAAGTGTCCCCGAGTATAGTTGTTCAACATGAGGCGCTTGTCTGAAAGCCCCACCTCTGTACAAGAGCTATGGTAATGTTTTCTCCTCCTCCCGCTGTGTTCCGGTGAACGAGCACCTATACTTCGTCTCACAAGGCATCTGCTGCACTGCGAAAGGCAGAAGAGCCCTTGCAATTGTGCTCCTAAGTGCCTCTGGCCCACTATAGTATAATTGTGCTCCTACTGTCACCCCCGCCAATTTGGGGGGCGAGAGGCGCAAAGAAGCACAATTGCCTTTTGTAGTGCACGTGATCCTGATTGGAATGGGGTGCCTCTGCCTTTCACAGTGCTGCAAACATCTTGTGAGACGAAGTATACATCCGCGTCGATGTCATCTTCCGCTGTTTCTCACAATTCCAGAAGTAGGCAGCACAATGGGTCGCTCCTGGAGAGAGGCAAGTTGAAGTCGGCCAAAGCAGGCCTATTCTGCTGCATGCCCTTTCGTGACAGCCACAATATGCAGAGATTGTTGGTACTGCAATGTCTAGGGCTTTGTGAAAAATGGAAGGGCTGAAGTCACTTGCTTCAGCATTCTCGCACAAAAGCACGCCCATTGCCGTTCCCAAGAAGGGCGTTTATTAAAAGAGGAAAAATCTGCTTCATATTCCGTTACTTTTTCGAGAGTTCAGGTTTCATTTGTTGAGGGCCTTTTTATGAAGTGTTGTTGACCGAGTGTAATCTCGAGGTGGGACGGACTGGACTGACAGCTTAGGCGCGTGGGTTGCGTGTCTCGTTTTCCCGCGCAAGCTCACCAGCAGCATGCGCTGACGTTTCTTCCTCTTCCTCCTGGTTCCATGCGTCGTAGCATGTGTGGCATCATGGTTTTGCATGTGTTGTTGCCCCTTCACGAATAATAAATAGCTACATGATTCACAAGAAGACTTTTTGACATAGTAGTTCCGTCAAAATAACGGCTTGAGGGGCAAGTTGGTGCATCATCGTATTCAGATATGTGGCGCAAATAAACACAAACACAGGAGAAGATACACAGCACACGCGCACACTACCAACTGTAAGAAGAACCGGAAAACACTTCCTCTTCTACACTCAGGCACGTCTCAACTTCCTCTTCTTCTCATTTTCCTCTTCTTTGCCCAGGGGGAAAATGGCACTCACTTCCTCGCAGACCTTAACCTTGTCCAAACATGGCGGTGACCAATCTCTTCTTCCTCTTCTTCTATTCTTCCTCTTCTTTCCCAAGGGAATATTGACACTTTCTTCCTCTCAGCCCGAAAACATCAACCAATCATGACAGTCACAAAATCTATACCGTCTTGTAAATCCACACCTCTGCTTTGCCCAGCAGCTCCTACCACGCTGGACAGGCAAATATCACCACAAAGTCACAAGTCATTCACTAAAAACACCACCACACATATACAGTAGGACATGTCCATCTACACCCCATAAACTTAAGTAGTCCCTATATAATGAGCAACTTTATCTTGCCAATATCTAAGAAGCCACGAGGCCCATGTACTTGAGGGGAAAAATTCAGTAAACTCCCATGGCCCCAAAACGTAAGATGAATCCAAGAATACCAACTTTAGGCCAAGATTAACAGCTAGAGGCCCGATAATAATCTCATTCTTTGCATAACTCAGGAGGATTGCTCAATAAAATTAAATTCTTTTCTACGTAAACTCAACGAAGCTTCACTAATGCATCTCTCATCTTTCTTCTGTATCCAATACGCCTCTAAAATTTCGCGTGCCATCTTATCCCGACTCTTGCCTAATATGTTTAGCCTGCTGAACAACGGCTCACACTTGCACTTTTGGCAGTGCAAGGCTAAATTTGACCCTTTGCCATTTACTATGGACTTCTCATGTTCCCTCATTCTATCATTAATGCATCTGCCTGTTTGCCCAATATATAGATTACCGCACGTCAGAGGAACCTCATAAATCACCCCCACCCGACATCCAATAAAACTTTTAACATGCTTCTTATCGCATTGCCCTTTGTTTTTTCTTCCTATTATTGCACATAACCCACCCAGTTTATTGGGTGCAGAAAACACAACTGGCACCTCAAACCTACTAGCCACCTTTTTCAGGCAGTGTGCAACTCTATGTATATAGGGGATCACTTGTGGTCGTTTATTCCTCAACCTATCTGGCGATCTTTTTTTCCCTTTCATTTTTTGAAGCAAAGACTCTGCCACCCCACATATAATCATACCCGGGAAACCAGCCTCATCAAGTCTTTGTAATTGATTATTAAAGCTTTCCTCTGCCATATGTATACATGATTTTAACAAGGCCGACTCCAAACAAAGGGAAGCTATCCCTCTTTTTATAGTCTTTGAATGGGCTGATCCATATGGAAGTAGCTCTTTTTTAGCCCTGGGAAAATATTTCCAACACACTTCCCCATTACAAATTTTCATATTTAAATCAAGAAACTGCAATTTGTTGTCCACCGGTAGCTCATGAGTAAACGTAAGCCCTTTTCCTTGTATCTTAAAAATAGAAAGCACACTTTCCACACTATGACTCACTGCAGCGCCCTTATCCACAATGACCAAGAAATCGTCAACATATCTAAATATTTTAAAACCTGATCCATTAAGGGCTGTATAAATTGCTCTATCAACACAGGATAAAAAGATGTTACATAGAACTGGGGCAACACATGACCCTATACAAATGCCCCTTCTCTGCACATACAAATCAGACCCAAACGATACAACAGTGGACTTAAGGTAAAACTCAAGTAGGGCGAGAAAATTGTCCACATTGACACCAGCGTTATGCGTTATGTAATGATATGAAGCTAACCAGGTTGGCAAAAGGGATCAGTGAATGCAAGAAGGTCTGTTTGGATGTGTTCTTCACTGTTAAGACTCATAAACCGGACTCGCCTTTCAGATGTATTGTGTCTGAACGTGATGCGTGGCAGCATCAGATCAGCCGGTATCTTCTTAAACATTTAAAAGGTTTGGAGGTTCATGATCCCTTTGCTACTAAGAATTCTTTTGAAGTGATCAATTTTTTAAAAGATCAAACCAATCTTGGGTACTTTTTTTCTATTGATGTAGAGGATTTGTTCTATACGGTGCCACATTTTGAATTGTTTGAATCGGTGCGGGAATGCATTGAAAGTAATGGGACTATAGACTTTCAGAACTCTGCTGGTGTCAATGTGGACAATTTTCTCGCCCTACTTGAGTTTTACCTTAAGTCCACTGTTGTATCGTTTGGGTCTGATTTGTATGTGCAGAGAAGGGGCATTTGTATAGGGTCATGTGTTGCCCCAGTTCTATGTAACATCTTTTTATCCTGTGTTGATAGAGCAATTTATACAGCCCTTAATGGATCAGGTTTTAAAATATTTAGATATGTTGACGATTTCTTGGTCATTGTGGATAAGGGCGCTGCAGTGAGTCATAGTGTGGAAAGTGTGCTTTCTATTTTTAAGATACAAGGAAAAGGGCTTACGTTTACTCATGAGCTACCGGTGGACAACAAATTGCAGTTTCTTGATTTAAATATGAAAATTTGTAATGGGGAAGTGTGTTGGAAATATTTTCCCAGGGCTAAAAAAGAGCTACTTCCATATGGATCAGCCCATTCAAAGACTATAAAAAGAGGGATAGCTTCCCTTTGTTTGGAGTCGGCCTTGTTAAAATCATGTATACATATGGCAGAGGAAAGCTTTAATAATCAATTACAAAGACTTGATGAGGCTGGTTTCCCGGGTATGATTATATGTGGGGTGGCAGAGTCTTTGCTTCAAAAAATGAAAGGGAAAAAAAGATCGCCAGATAGGTTGAGGAATAAACGACCACAAGTGATCCCCTATATACATAGAGTTGCACACTGCCTGAAAAAGGTGGCTAGTAGGTTTGAGGTGCCAGTTGTGTTTTCTGCACCCAATAAACTGGGTGGGTTATGTGCAATAATAGGAAGAAAAAACAAAGGGCAATGCGATAAGAAGCATGTTAAAAGTTTTATTGGATGTCGGGTGGGGGTGATTTATGAGGTTCCTCTGACGTGCGGTAATCTATACATTGGGCAAACAGGCAGATGCATTAATGATAGAATGAGGGAACATGAGAAGTCCATAGTAAATGGCAAAGGGTCAAATTTAGCCTTGCACTGCCAAAAGTGCAAGTGTGAGCCGTTGTTCAGCAGGCTAAACATATTAGGCAAGAGTCGGGATAAGATGGCACGCGAAATTTTAGAGGCGTATTGGATACAGAAGAAAGATGAGAGATGCATTAGTGAAGCTTCGTTGAGTTTACGTAGAAAAGAATTTAATTTTATTGAGCAATCCTCCTGAGTTATGCAAAGAATGAGATTATTATCGGGCCTCTAGCTGTTAATCTTGGCCTAAAGTTGGTATTCTTGGATTCATCTTACGTTTTGGGGCCATGGGAGTTTACTGAATTTTTTCCCCTCAAGTACATGGGCCTCGTGGCTTCTTAGATATTGGCAAGATAAAGTTGCTCATTATATAGGGACTACTTAAGTTTATGGGGTGTAGATGGACATGTCCTACTGTATATGTGTGGTGGTGTTTTTAGTGAATGACTTGTGACTTTGTGGTGATATTTGCCTGTCCAGCGTGGTAGGAGCTGCTGGGCAAAGCAGAGGTGTGGATTTACAAGACGGTATAGATTTTGTGACTGTCATGATTGGTTGATGTTTTCGGGCTGAGAGGAAGAAAGTGTCAATATTCCCTTGGGAAAGAAGAGGAAGAATAGAAGAAGAGGAAGAAGAGATTGGTCACCGCCATGTTTGGACAAGGTTAAGGTCTGCGAGGAAGTGAGTGCCATTTTCCCCCTGGGCAAAGAAGAGGAAAATGAGAAGAAGAGGAAGTTGAGACGTGCCTGAGTGTAGAAGAGGAAGTGTTTTCCGGTTCTTCTTACAGTTGGTAGTGTGCGCGTGTGCTGTGTATCTTCTCCTGTGTTTGTGTTTATTTGCGCCACATATCTGAATAGTTCCGTCAACTGTGGAATGGATGCCAGCGAAGCTCTTTTAAGAATCACAGTGTTTCGAAACCTGTTTAGTTTCGATTCTCGAACAATCAATGTACAAGTGCTTAGAAGGGGTCCCCGGTTTCTGCTGAAAGTCATGACTCCAGCAGCATCCTGCATGCGTTTGATTTGGTCGCCTCGGCCCCTCACACTCATTGCAGGGCTCGGCAGGCCGTTCGTTTGTATGATATATCAGCTATGTGCTGGTACAGCCTTGCCATGTATTTCTTCGCTTCCGTATACGACCCTGTACGCTAGAAGAATGGATGTTGTACACAACATGCAGGGGCCCTTTCTCCACAGCAATGACCTTCCGGGCAGGGCTTACTTACGATGGTGGTAGACTTCTGCATTGTTCGCACCTCTTCGCTTCCAAGAATAAGGCCCAAGGTTTCGCTGAGGGTTACCTAGTTTCGAACGACATGCACTGCTTTGCGAAATTGCTTACTATGTTAGTTATCAAAGCCCGTAGAAGCTTATTTTATTCTAAAGAGAACTCCACTGGAAATCCAGTATGGTTACCCGAAAGGTGGTCCGGGTAGCTGTGGAGCCAAAGATACGAAGCCGAAAGGCATAATCTTCCTACGCAGCTGAATATAGTTCCTAGTTACTTGAGCAATTTCTGCAAAAACAAATTGATATTTTAGCGCAAGTAGTTTACGGTATATATATATATAATTTGTTACGAAGCTGATTTTCCGAAAAGTTATGCCTAAAACACTTTTCTTGGTTCCGCCGGGTTTTCTCGTCTGGTGTCTGCTGTGAGTTTTCAAGACGCCTCGACTTTGCAGACAAAATGGCGACAGTCGCCTGTTCGGGTCGTTCCGGTTGTTCTGGTTCATCCACTCTGCAAGGGTTGGACGCGTTCTCACCAGACAAGATTCGAGTCAAGTTCAAGAGACGCTGGCTGTCGAAGCAAACGATGAAAATGATCTGCAACATCTGTGCGGACCGAAAACGGCGCGTGGTCAAACTACATGGCGGAGTGACACGTTTAAAGACATCCCTACCTTAGCACCCATTCTCAAGAAAGTGTCCCGGAGTATAGCTGGGCAAGCAGAGGCTGCATTAAAATTTTGTCGAGAGTGCTCTCATAGTAGGCTTTGATGTCACCCAGCAAGCATTCTCTGCGCTAGCATTTCAAGAGCGGTAGAAACCATCCGAGGCACGTGACTAATCCCGGTAAGAAAGCGGCAGCGGCAGGTGTGCCGAGAGCATCAAGCATACTGTTATGACCGTGCATCGTCCGCACTTGCGCGCTCTATTGTTCGCCTGTGGGCATAGATATGTGCTGTGGATATGTGCTGTTGATGCAAGGGCTCTAAGTGAGCCTGTTTCCATGAATCCTTTTGTGTAAGCCTGTTTTGCTTTGTCGAGACCCTGCAAATGTCAAATCGACCCTGTCAAGGGAACGTCTAGAAAAATACAAAGAAATGTCGCCCTGTGGGAAATAGCCGGAAGTGCTTTCGTTCAATTGTTCACCCTTCCCGTCGAGAAGCGCTATGGTCAAGTGAGGAATGCCAATTGTCCAAAGGAGACGACGTCCACTGAAGTACAGGACAAGAAAGGAGCATGACGCATACGGCCATTAGAGGAATTCCCGGGAATGCAGGAAAGATTTGCAATTGCCCGAAAGGGACAATGCTGGGAGCAGTATGTGGCGCGCACGTGCACTTGGGTTTCTGAGAAGGAAATCCACTTGCCGGAACCACGATATCGGATCTTTGCAGAAGAATAGAAATGTACCTCCTCGCCGTTCCCAAGCTCTACCCGCCAATAAGTGACCACGCCCGACGAAACAATACCGGACGAGTCAGTGCATCAGACCATCAGTGCAGTGATGTGTTCGATTGGATGCCGATATCTGAGGGGCGTGCCCTGGAACTGGTTGGTCAGCATCTTCAGAGTGGGGCTGGACATAGGGGGTTTTATTTTAAGGACGTCGCAGAGCACGAAATTTTGCTCTGAGCCCTGGGTAAACGGCTCATCCAGACGCTTCTCGCTATGAACTCTTAACGCTTGCCATTTTGCTGATATACCCTTCTTTTTCATGCAAATACGTTTCCTCAAAGTGCCTTTAAACCTGCCTGTATATATTTTACCAACTTCGAAGATTCAATCCTTCATCAACCCCGAGTCTCTGCACGCTACCAAGTGAAGGCCGGGTCGACTTAGCCCCAGCGTCATGACAATACCGAGAAAATTTACGGCTCTTATCCTATTCATGGTGGTGCTCATTTGAACAAGAAGTGCATGTTCACGCCATTGTAGGCGTATACAGTGACCTCGTACTCAGTGGCCGCACTTTTCACCCGATTTCAGCATATGCGTCGTCGCACTCTTCTGCCTAGACGAACACGTAATGCATGGAATCATGGTCTGGAAGGAGGAAATAATGGTCTACAGGACTCATTTCAGCCCGTGCTAAAGAAGTTGATGCGTCGCTTGTGGATGCAGCTGGTGCGAATACACGAAGTAGAGCCCCCGATGGTCACATGGCTTCCGTAAGCGCCGGTGCCACATATCGGCAGCGTCTCCGGTCCTTGGTGTCACGTCACACATTTTGGCCAGCGAGCGCCCAGTTTCCAGTCGTGCACGAGGCGCCTCCTGCGAAGTAGAATTCTGAAGAGCATACCGGAGATTGCAGCATGGGTGTTGTCAGCATTTTACGATATCGATGCGCAACAGAAATGAGCTAAAAAAGTTGGTTGGTATTATTGGTTACAGTTGCGAGCGAAACGCCATCCTTTCTTGCCCGTAAAAGTGACTGTTAATTACAAGTCGAGTTGCTCCCGGTACATCTGTACGGTAAATTCCTTGGCCAGCTTGCAAAATTTAGGATGATTAGGCGTCACGGAATCATAATGTGTGTTTATCCATACCCTCGCACGTGTTGTGCGTTATCAAGTGGAGTCAGCTGTGTGATATTCAGTGTGTCATATTTGTCACAAAGCAAACAGTAATCAGCGGGTATAAACACATAAAATACAAAAGCAAACTGTTTGGTTCAGTTAAATTGTACTGCGGAATGTTTGTCTGTTCTCATTAAGTGATTGCATTACTAGTTACGCGATTGATTTCTGCTCCGAAATGAAGTGTACTGCTTATTGTTTGTATTCTGTTGTTTCTGTCACTTGCTGATTGGCTAGCACCTTGACTATTCTTCTCGCGCAGCGGATTTACGAACCGCGGATTTAGAGCATGCGAGACAGAAATCTCACGTTTTGTACTTTTTTTTTTTCCGCATTTAACGCAATGGCCTACTGCGGGAAGCTGGGGGAGGTGGGGAGGGTGTGCTAAGAACAAATAAAAAACGAGCGAATATATAGACGTACACAGGCAGGCGGAACGGCCGGCTGCCCCAACTAATGTCACACATTTTTGCACCCGGCGCTCTGTTCTGCCTTGTAAATCCTTCGATAGATATTTTTTTTTTCTTCGCCGCCGCTCCGTGTTTTTGCGCTGCCTCGACTTGGAACACAAATTCAGCACCGTTGCTATATCTAGGGGCTTCACTCATGCCAGCTTGGCACACTTGGGCACACTTTTCTGAGGGTCGCGTTCGACCTTATTGTATAATTCACTCTGTCACTCTGCGACACTAACATTTATTGACCTTTTATGATCCTGTAAGCTGTCGAATGCGCCGGAGAGGTTTTCTGCAACTTTTTTTTTCTTTTTTTATTTTTACCCGCTCGCTCAATGCCTGTGGCCATGCATGTTGATTCCGAGGGATATAAGAACAAGGTAAAGCCCTGGGAGTAATGGTGGTCGATTAGCGCTTAGGAAGGTAAATGAGCGATCACCGCGTCTTTGCACAGTGTATAATGACTCGGGTTTCGTTTGATCTACACAGGAACGTTTTTTTTTTGTTTGTTTTCTTTTCTTCCCTACATTGAAGTAACGCTGATGAGCAGCTCCTTGTCTTCACTGGCCATTATTTGGATATGGAATTCGCTTCGGTCGCAAGGTGCGGGCGGGAGATGCGTTCATCCAGTTGAAGTGCGCCTGTGGCTATCATACGTGTGATGACGTCATCACGGCCAATGCATTCGCAAAATGCGAACTCGTCGAGGAGGTCTGACTTCGTTTGCATCATGCAGTTGCTTTTTTGTTTTGAAACGTTTGTACCGAAGGTTGCAAGTGACCCGGTTGTACAGCCGGTGACATCACCTTCAAACACCCTCTATCCTTACCGAAGCCTATAAATGGCTATTTCTTCCTTCAGCACTAGATGTGTGGTCGTATACATGCTACAGTTTTGTATCTGCATAGCGCGTGGTTGCGCTTTACGCACCATGATGAGGCGTTGTTCCCAGTTTGTCGTTCAGCACGCTCCACGTTTTTAAAGCATGAAATGCATCTGACGCTCGTTGTCGGCTTGAAGCCTGGGGAGACTGAGGTGTCGAACCAGAAGAGAACACCTAGGCGAGTCGAAAAGAAAACGCGAAGGCTCGTGGGCGCGTGCACAAGCACATGAAGCTTGGCACGAACTTGTTCCAAGAAACCGCGCACGTTTAGCGAGAGATAACGGAAAATCGCACGAGAGTGCGAAGCGCAGTAGAGGGAGGTAAAAAAGAAGAAAACCACTACTGCCGGATTTGGGCCTTCTCCGAATGCTCCCTTTCAAACTTTCCTTTCCTGCCGGCCATGCTGAGTGCTGTGTTGCTTGTTTTTCCCCCTCCTGTGAGTTTGTTTGCTAGCAGGAAGCACAGCACTAACTGTGCATCTCCGTCATCGCGTTTCATTTCGGGAGAGGGAAACAACAGTTTAAATGTGCGATTTTCCTTTTCTCACCTTTCATTCCTCCTTATTTTTTTTTTTTTAAGCCGTTAATGCTCATCTTTGAGATATCGCAACCAAGCCTCGTATGCTCGAGCAGGCACATTCAGTATAATGATCTGAAGGACAGGTGTGAAACAATGATTCGTATACGTAAGTCTGCCCTACGCATATAGTCGCGCAAGTACTTCATTTCATTACCTTGAGGTCACCTTGGCGCATCACATGTTTGTACGTGGTTAACCAACTATTCCGTGGCGTTTTTCCTGCCGCGCGTTCTCGACGCACGCATTTAGTTGCGGCCTTGAGGCTGTAGTTACTATACCACTACCATCAACGCGTATTTGCATCTGGAAGGACTGGAGAAAGAGCAGGTGTTAATCACGTATCATCTAAATGTGGAAACATGTGCAGCGGCACACCTTCTTCCGTTCTTTTTCTTTTACTCTAGCTAGCCTCAGAATGCATGCGCCTAAGGTATTCCCCATCTCGTCCTCAGGGTTTGACCTTGGGTCGCTCATGCTGTCATGAGACGCCGGTTCTGAGGCTGGTGGAGTCTTTCATGCACCTCCGCCGCACAGATAAGTTGCTGATTGGGCATACAGGGCCAAGGACACGCATATTTAACTGTACAGCCTTACACTAGCACATATATGTGGTCTTATTCTGAGACCTTTCTAGTGAGCGTCACCACATGGCTGCTGACGTTCTCTGCACGTGTTGTCAAATTTCCGAAGAGAAAGTGTTTTCATTTCTATATGGATGAAAACATTCCTAAGATGGGACGTTCTCGAGGTCTCAAGACGGCCGTGCGCAATGTCTGTTCGTGCTTTTAGTAGTCGTGCTTTCGAAAATTTCCTACCACATTCTTAATGGGGCTTCCGTTTGCTTGGTGTGTTCAAATTTTCTGCGTTTGTTTTTTTCCCTCTCTCTGCTTTACTTCGTTTCCACACTGCTCTCTCTTGGCGACGGAAACATTCAGCCAGAATTTCGTTTACACCTGTGCTGGACTTAATAGCAGTTGCAGTTGTTGTTCATTAGTTAGAATATTGAAGGGGTGGAAAACGATCGGTTGTACGAAAGCTGCCACATATTTCGGAGATGCTTTATGAGCAGGCGGCGGGAATGGACCATTTCTCAGTAACGTCCTGCGCAACGCGAAGCACCCTCGGCTGTCATTTTCTGCCGGGTCATTCCGGGTGAAAATGGTACAGGAGTCTGCTACACGTGCTTTTTCGCTAACGACGCTACCTCAATCAGAAGCAGGGTACAACTTAAAAAAGAAAAAAAAAAAGTGTTTCCTATCTTACGCGACATGTGTATTACTCTGCGAAAGAGGTTGGTTGGTTTGGGGGGTTTAACGTCCCAAAGCGACTCAGGCTATGAGAGACGCCGTAGTGGAGGACTCCGGAAATTTCGGCCCCCTGGGGTTCTTTAACGTGCACTGGCATCGCACAGCACACGGGCGCCTTGCTTTTCGCCTCCATCGAAAAACGGCCGCCGAGGCCGGGATTCGATCCCGCGTCCTTGGGAACAGTAGTCGAGCGCCGTAACCACTGCGCCACCCCGGCGGGGCTACTCTGCGAAAGAGTAAGCAGAATCAGTTTTTGAAATTTGTACTCGGGAAGCCAGAGGCGTTGGAATTTATTGAGTGACTAATCTTCTCAGATACTCAGCTCTTAATATAGGTAACCGGAAACGTTTTAACAGCGAACTATTTCTGTCGTCGAGGGCAAATGAATGCCTCATGAATGTGTCAACGCCATTATATATGAAGAACAGAAAGCTAAAGCGACCCTTTTGCCCCAATCCACTCTTCGGTACAAGTGCAAATGCGCCCCAAACTACACAAACACGCGCATTCTTTTCCGCCGCCAGCATATAAGGTAATACGCGAGGTGATAGAGCCCTTTCGCATTTATACCCACGACACTACATGCATCAGCATTATGTCCGTCGCATTATCTGAGAAGGAATTGAGCTAGCCTCCTTCCCACGTGCCGTTTTGATTTGATAACTATCGTGTACTGACAATTTCTTTCTACGCCTATATATTTGTGCCGTGAGAAAAATGAATCTGTACAAAGTCGTCCAAATTTCAGTATTACTCAATGTGTCCAGGTGTAAATTCACACATGATTTGCGCCTCTCTGCTTCGGCAAGGGAAAGTCGGTCCTGCACTTAACTACTACCTGCATCCCACTGAGGTAAACGAAGTTTAAGAAAAAAAAAAATGAAAAAACAAATGCGGGGGTTAACTCGTCAGTGGACTAAGGCCTCGCCTCGTCAGGCTTTCGAGCCTTTAGCCTTACGCCACCCGCAGGATTTGGGTTGCTTCCTGCAAATAAAGGTACTTTCAATAAATCGTCCCGTCAAGCCTATACTTGACCTGGCGGCCACAAGAGGCGGCCCATTAAACTGACAGAGAAATAGTAAGATAATTAAGATAACCAAGCTAGTAAGGAATGCATTATCTGCACCAGCTCCTAGCAGTGGTTCTGACGCGCGCCGAATGATCGGACACCCACCCACCGATTCAAGTTGTAGCGACCACGTGCACGGTGCCAGTTCTCCATCGTATAGACAGCCGCGCCCTTGGGAGCCGGTTTGGAAATTCGCTCTGCTGCATATTTCCGGGGGCCGTCTCAGTTCCATGGCCGCCCAGTGAAGCGCGTCGTCAACGCGCCTGAAGAGCGCGAAACGTGTGTGCATGCTCGCTCCGTATACGCTCCCGCGTGTGCCTGTGGTTCGCGGAAGCCGAACATGCGGCGCGAGGTCCCCAGGAACGCGATGAGGGCTACCCCGTGGCTGCATGAACACGGCGCTGAGCCACGCACGAAGCAGAGGCGAAGACAGAAAAAAAAAAAAAAAAGGGGGGAAAAAAAAAAAGTGGACAAGGGATCCACTAGGAAAAAGCGGGGTTCCTCTTGTGCGCAGCGTCCCAAGAAAAGTGCTGGAGAGGCACCTTTTCTTCGTTCTTCTTTTTGTTGGAGCAAACAAAAGGGGTGGGGTGCTTGAGGGGCGCAGGGGTTAAAAGCCATAAATAACGCTGCCTGGTACGGGGCAAGGGTAGGCAAGGGCCGTGCGTAGGCAACGCACCTACGAACGACCTGCGTGCCCCGAAAAGGAAAGGCTTAGGGGTGGGGAACGCACAATGGAGGGAGATGTTGGTGGCTTGGCGTTTTTTTTTTTTTCTCTCTCTCTCTCTCTCTCTCAACTCTTTGTAAGCTGTTGGGACTAAAACGCTGGGGAAGCAGCACCACGCGCAGAATGACATACCTGCGTGCGTACGCGTCAAAATGGCCCCAGAGGATTAGTCGCTATTCTAAAAGGAAACAGCAAAGAGGAGTCGGAGGGGGCTTTTCTGATGGTGCATATCGAGTGAAATACTCAGCTGACGGTCCGTAGCATCAGCGGAGAGTGCTGCTGATAGACGCTTGTTCTGACGCGCTTAGAGCGTTGGCCCATTGGCGCGATGTCCTTATTTATTTTTATTTTTTCAGCGGCAAACATCGTGGAGAAGCGAATGGCCGGAATGCTGCACGGAGCGCTTTTTGTGGGATGGTTTTTATTTCTCACTGAATTAGCAAAACGGTTTCGTTATTATATTCTTTTAATATTTTTTCTTTTTTTTTCTTTTTTTAGATTGCGGTGGTTTGTCGCTTAGCGACTCTTGTCCCTTGTTTCTCTGTGAAAAAGAAATAGCCGCGCATAGCTATTTATGCATGTAGACAAGTTGGATGATTTCATGTTGTGTACTCGTCCTGTTTCTGGAGCAACAGGACGATCTGGATCTGAGCTAGTTGGTTCATATTAAAAGGGGAACTACAGCCTAACATAAAAACACGCACAAGGAAGACACGAGGCTGACTGAGCCTCGTGCACGCCCTGTTGTCTTCCTTGTGCGTGTTTTCACGTTAGGCTGTAGTTCCACCTTTCTGGAGGAAAGCATGCATAAACGACTAGTTCGCGCGTTGTAGATCAATGATGGGTGCGTCGTACCTACTTTCTAGTAGCACACCCTTCTTGCGACAGCCAGGCGAAGTACACTTGACGAGGCGTGTAATCGAGGCTCCTCATATTTTGCCGCTTAATTCTCGATGGAGGCGAAAAGCAAGGCGCCCGTATGCTGTGCGACGTCAGTGCTCGTTAAAGAACCCCAGGTGGTCAAAACCTCCAGAGCCTTCCACTACGGCGTCTCTCGTAGTCTGAATTTAGTTGCTTTTAAAATTAAACTCCACGTACCAAACCAAACCAATCATTTACACTGGTGGGGTGGGCTTATCTTCCAAGCAGTAATTACAATTAAGGTGGTACTTTGGGCTTGTTGGTAACACATGTCAACAAAAATAGCGCATAGAGGAACACCAAGAACACACACGAGCGCTAATGTGTGTTCTTGCTTGTTCCTTGTCCTGTCTCTGCGCTATTTTTGTTGACAAGTAGTTACAGTGCAGGGCTTGTCTCGCCTAGCCTGTTCAGAGACTTGCAAGTCATATGTGGGCATAAGATATAACGTCGCCTTGCACTTGCTCTACTTAATCCATGCATGACCAAAGGACGCTGGCGAATCTGACTGCGTCTTCTCGCTTGATGCGAGGGCTGGCGAAAGCAATATAGAAGGTGCTTTCTAACATTTTTCTTCTACTAACCTTTCAGACATGCTTGAAAGGATACAAAACCGTGCAGCTCGATTTGTTCGCGATAATTATAACTTCACGTCTAGCGTTACATCACTTAGGGATGGGTTGGAATGAGAATTACAGGCGCAGAAAAAACTTCCGGTTAGAAATGCTCTACAGAATGTATTTCGGAACAGTTAGAGTAGACAGAGAAGCTTACTTTTTGCCTCTCCTCATTTTGTATCCAAAAGGTGCGATCACCAACTCAAAGTAAGAGAATTTAATTGTCGAACCAATTTCTTTCGTTATTCATTGTTTTTACGCACTGTCAGCAAATGGAATCGATCGACTTCCACAGAAAATTGCTGATTGTCACAGTGAAACATTGTTTCGGGCTTTGTTAGATGTGTAGCTGCTTGCGCGGTACCTTCGTTTAATTTGCTCCTTCATTCCTGTCAATTTTTTGTTTTGTTATTGTTGCGCCTATCTGTTCTCTTCCTGTCTTCTTTTTCACACAACGGCCTCTCGCAAACAGTATGCATTCCCCCCTTGCAATTATGCCTTTGGGCGCTGCAGGTATTTTAAATAAATAAATAAATAACCTTGTTCGGCAAACTCAGGTTGCCAGTCTATATGCTCGTCCGCTACTGAGTTCAAATACTGCGTTCGTGCTCCCATTGCATTCGGCAACTCGGCCGCCGATTTATTATTATTATTATTCGGCTGCGATGCCATTACGTAATCGGCGGCCGCTTTTCGGTGGAGGCGAAAAGCAAGGTGCCCGTGTGCTGTGCGACGTTAGTGCACGTTAAAGAACCCCAGGTGGTCGAAATTTCCGGAGTCCTCCACTACGGCGTCTCTCATAGCCTGAGTCGCTTTGGGGCGTTAAACCCCACAAACCAACCAATAAAAATATACTTTATTTTTATTTAATTTTTTTTTTTTTTTTTTTTTTTTTTTTTTTTTTTTTTTTTTTTTGCTGTCCCGTGCTTGACTTTATTTTGCACCAGTCCGCTTGCCATCAACTTCTTCGTGATTCTTCAAAGCCCGTCGTCATCTTTGGGGCTTGACACTGCGTACTTGGGGGCGCTGATTCGTGACACGTTTCCAGCAGAGCGTCTGGTTGCTTTCGTAGCTGGGCTGCAGGTGGGTTGTCCCGACTGAGTTGTAATAACTGCGATAACTGCTTAGGCAGTGCCAAAAGTTGCCACTAAGTTGTTTTCATACGTGTGGGAAACATCCGACGTGCTCTTTGGCTGAACCAACGTTACCGACATGGAGCTACCTGGTCTTCGTTTTTTTTTTTTTTTTTTTTTTTTAAACTGCATATCTCTCTTGCTGATGGCTTGTTTCCTTTTTCCTTTTTTGTACTGCACAATATACGGGTCATTATTACGTTCCAAACACCCTGGCTAGCTAAACACAAAACGTATGAATCATAAAAGCAGGTACAAAATCAGAGCACGCGGGCTTAGCGCATGCCATACACTGCGGTACGAGGTTAAGGAATAACGGTAAAGCGAATTTACGCTTTGCGTGCAATGTTTGTAAGCGCCCTGTCGTGTTCGAAACTTGCACCGTTATTGCTCTCCTTTGTATACCTTCTTCTCCTTTGCGGCCTTTTTTTTATTATTATTATTATCATCATTCTATCAACTGTCAATAATGTGCAGTCAGCATTTCTTATGGCTTCCTTTCCCACCTTCATTTGAGAGGCGTCTCTGACGATAGTAGCAGTGTTCGGACCGTGGCATCGTCGGCGGCGGCGACGACGTTGCCGAGCGCACAAGCCCCGTCCGTCCTCTGGCCGCTCCTCTGCATGCTGGCAGAGCGCGAGGGGGCGAGAGCTGGCGCGCCTATTTCATTGGGCGCGTTCTCTTTTAACTTTTTCTCCTTCTCGGGTTTGCCTTTAATATTAAAAAGGCTTCGCCGGCGGACCTAACACGAGCCAGGCAGGAGCAGAGACAGAGGGGGAAGTGGACGAAGAAGGAAGGAGAGAGGGAGGGGATGCTACAAAAAGGGACGGCAGAAGAGAGCGGGAGAGAGACCGGCGAAATCGATGGCAATGGTGGTGGCCGTGGCAGCGGCGGCCGAGGGCGACTCGCTGCTCGCGGGAGAGCACGCCGCGAAGGGCGAGCGGTCTTTCGAAGGCGTCGCGCGAGTCTTGCCTTTGGCTGTTTTAGCATGACGGCGTTCTGGTTTTCGAAGAGCACGGAGAAAAATACGTCGAAATTGCGTCGAAAACTACCCACTGCCGCGATTGCTCAATGCTCGTGCATGGTCGCGAGGTGGGAATGCCGGCCACTGCGGCCGTATTTTAGGGGAAACGAAATGAAAAAAGTGCTGGGGCGCGATATGTGCACAAACCTCGCGTAGTGGAGACAAAAGTCAAGGTTTAACCCACGCGCCCGTGCACGGAAATATTGGTAAAACACCGATATGTTGCACACCTCAACGCAGCAGTCTGTGCGGTTCTGTCACTAATAACACCTATGTTCTTTCATATTCAGTATTCGAATCCGAGCACTTTAGACAATAATTCGCTGAGCATACATGACGAGGCTTTCTTCGTCCTCAGGCGGGCTAGGAATTGACGCCCAATTTGCAGGTGTTTGTCATAATGCCCAAGCGCAACGCTTAGGTTGTGCTATGGGCAGGGAGAAGTAGCGTTCAAAGCTATCAGTGCAGAGTCAGACCGAGTGTCAAGCAAAGCGAAGTTCTTATTTGATTGGGTCTTCACGCAGTTTTACTTTCCGTAGACATTCTTCAGGTGGTCTACAGATAAATACAATTCCAAAATGTGGGTCTGGTTTCTTCCTTGTTGTAACTCTCAAATTTCAAACGATTCATCGCACGTGCAGTCATGCATGGTCGACTCGTTTACCTAGTGCAATTCAATGTGAATCGTTGATGTTTATTATTTTGTTTATGTATACTGCCACGCACAGAGATTTCAGGTTTATCTACGTTCCCCAAGCCATTACACGTATTTCTCATTCAAATTCTAACATTGCGTGGTTCACGATATATTGAACTTCAGTGTAACTCAATCTTCTTCATATGTTGACATTAGTTGTTGGTTCCAGCAGATTTTTTATTACATCGACGTGGCTCAGGGAAGGAGTACTAAGCCTTCTAAAACCACACGGATGCAAGCCGTGTGCGTCAAAATTTGACTGGGTATTGAAAATCCCTCACATATTTGTACATCGTTTAAATTAACATTAAATATAGAAAAAAAGAGCTTTCATTATGAAACGTCTGCAACACAACGTTCTCTGTGCTTTGACCTGATAACGGAAAATAGTAATCGTCATGAGAAGCCACATGGAGGTCGCTCCCTGTTTGTTTGTACCGTTCGTTCCAGCGCATACTGCGCTAATTCACACGACTTTTAAAGGCTTGCAAGCGAACCCCGGCGTGTCAAGCTCCGCAGCATATGTGCACGGGGCTCAATTATCGGTACCATCATATATAGTCTCATGACAACGAACAACACGTGCAGCAGGTTTTACAGCGCCAAAACACTGCGGCTCTGAGGCGTGTCTTGTGTGAGGAGTCTCGTGATTAGATTGTAGATTCAGCTTGCGAATGTTTTCTAGGCGTGGAACAGAGATCTAAATGTGCGTCAAAGTGTCCGCTATTTCTTTTTTTTTTTTCTATAAAGCAAGCGCTGTAGCCTAACATGATTGTTGACTTGTGCACCCGTATCCTGTAGGAAGAGCTGCAACTGCAGCAGCCGCCACCTTCCTTTCGGCAGCCGTCATCGTCGAGACGTCAGTACGAATGAGGCTGCTACGGTCGTTCCTCTTTTGTAGGAATTGTCAGTGGATCACAATGACTTCGTGCTTACCCAATGCACGTTCAATAACGATATATCAGCCTCCCGCCTTACAATGTGTGTGTGTGTGTGTGTGTGTGTGTGTGTGTGTGTGTGTGTGTGTGTGTGTGTGTGTGTGTGTGTGTGTGTGTGTGTGTGTGTGTGTGTGTGTGTGTGTGTGTGTGTGTGTGTGTGTGTGTGTGTGTGTGTGTGTGAGAGAGAGAGAGAGAGAGAGAGACGGAGAGAGAGAGAGAGAGTACCCTGAAGAGCGTGTGTTCGCTTCAGTATTACAGACCGTCGAAACCTTCGGGAAAAAACTTTCCTCTCAGGCAGTCCTTTCTGATCTGTGTAGTTCTTTTGGTGGCTCCGCACTCACAGCGAGCAGGAAGAGCCCGT
>NC_139346.1:183716271-183767699 GCF_055883805.1 Amblyomma maculatum
CTCTCAATGCCTATTGAATCATGGCAATCGAAATTTCCTAAGGCCATCGAGATGCAACGGCAAATATCAATGACCTTTGAGTAGTGGGCTTGTGATGCTACAGATGACGCCACAGGTAACAACACCGAATGCAAATATTGAGGGAAGTGAGCAGGATAAAACGGAGACGGATATGGTACTGAGTGCTATTTTAATTCAAACTTTGTTCGGGGGAAGATATTCAATTACCTCAAAGCTCGGTATATAACCTACTGACAGCGACGGCAGAACGATATATGGGCCAACGATCCGCGCTTAGTTTCAGGCGTTTCAAAAGCCTTCATTTTGCGCCGGCAAAGCTGTTCGGTGGTCTTCTTTGCAGCTTTCGTAGTTGCTGTCGTTGCACCACTCATGGGGTTTCTCTTGGTCTCGGTTGACCCAAGGCGTGCTCGAAGTCGAACATGGACGAACCGCTGCGGCACGACCACCATGCTGCAGAGCGATCATTTTACCTGCCGAAAAACTATTCAATGAACGTGTTCATTTAGTCTAAACTTTTGTAATTCAATTAGAAAATATGTTTTGCTTCTTTGAAGCTTTAATGTCTTGTTTTTCACCATATTGTGAGTGTGGGGCTGCTGTTTATGACACTATTGAGAAGACAGTCTTCAAGTAAGAAAAAAAAAAAAAAAAAAAAGGTTGTTCCAACGAAAGCGCCACGTCTTGCTTGCCGCTAACGTCGTGCTAAAGATGATGCTCTGCTCGTAAACGCTGTCGTATCGCATTTTACCGTGTGGGATGCAATGGGCTACTGTCATTTTTCATTGTTAATACTTGCTGATATTATTTGTACCCACTTTTTCCGTAATGTTCTTCACTGGGCCTTTAATCTAATACTGAAATGAAATGAAGTGGCAGATTACGGGCAGCTCTTGCTGCCAAACTCAGGCCCACGTGAATGACAGTCTTGTAGATTTTTTCAGTACGGCATACGACGGCCATTTTGTTTTCTTCTGATAAAGCCCGCTTGGATAGAACTGTGTGGCTAAACAATATAACTGTACTCTCTTGTTTTTACCCAAAACGTTTTTCTCCGCGCATTCAGTTTACTGAAGCCGGAATCTCGAACAAAAGAAACAGACTTGCAGCAGTAACTCAATGGCATTTGATGCCATTTCTTGCTGTAGAAATTCAAAGCGATCTTTGCATTTGCCGCGAGGTTTCGTAGAGACTGCTATTGTGGTTCATCGCGCCCTGCTGAGCACACTCTTTCGTGTTTTAAAATGTGTCTAAGACGCTTGAAAAGGTCGTGGCTAGAAGGCACTCAATCGAGGCTGAAAGCCGAGGTCAAAGTTTTCACTGGCCGCGCCTTCCTGTGTTCTCAGAAATTCCCCAGCCGTGCACTACGAGCAGCTGCGTACGCTTTAATCGCGGCACGCTTGCAACAGCGTGGAAACAATTGGCATTTTCGGGAAGTCCCTGACACGGCGCGCTCGGTCGAGTACAGGTGCGAGATTCGCTGTTTAGATAATGATTTGATGGCAGGGCCCCCCCCCCCCCCCCCCCCCCCTTCCGTTGCACATTGTGCGCACAACTGACGACTTGTCGTTTGTAATGACTAGAAGCTTCTGGAATGAATGTCTGCTCTTTTACTGCGGCACAAAGTGGCATTTTTCTCATGTTGAGGCTTTCAAAGGCATATCGTGACCGGCGTCGACACCCTGTTGTAGAGAGGCAGGCGACGGCGTGTTTCGGAGGTCCGCAATCGCCCGCGCAACCTTTCGAAGTTGAAAGGTCGATCTTGGCGAGCGACTGACTGGACGGATTCTTCGCGGGGCCTTTTGGGACTCGGCCTTTTCCGAAGGCACGTCGAGCGACAAGATTCCGCCTGCTCGCTCCCCGCCGAGGCAAAAACTCAGCGGGGTGCAACTGCACGCCGAGCCGCCGACGCCTGCTGACGCGGGGAGCAGCCCGGGCAGCCAGCCGTCCAGCCCAACCCAGGCGGCGATCCTCCTCCCCTCTTTCCAATCTCCGGTTCGCCCGCCCCTCTAGGAAACGCCGGTTCCTCCAGTCTGCGCATGCTCTGAGAGCCTCTTTCTTCTCTCTCCGTCTCATTTTGTTCTGTGGCGTTTTTCTTTTTTCTCTTACATTTTTGTATTTCTTTCTATTGTGGTTACTACCGCCCCCCTTCCCCTCTCCTCCCGCGCGGCGTTGTTTGATGTCTTTTTCCTCCACCGTATTCCTTCTCTCTCCGTGCGGCCCCTCATCCTCAGCTGACGCTATTATCGAAACCTTTTCGCGTCCCTTTGCCTTTGTACATTCTTGTCCTTATCCTCTTTTTCTCTCTTTTCGTATCCTTTCTCTCTACTCACGTGGCCCAGCTTGCTCGCCGCCTGTGCTGAGAGAGGGGGTCATTGCCACAGGCACAGGCACCCCTGCGTCCCTGCACGGCGGCTGTGTGGGAAGGAGAATTGAAGGGAGAGGAGAATGAGGGAAAGGAATGTTTTTCTGCCCGGTTGTACGCATGGCGCCGCTGCCTCCGGCTCGACTCGACGAGAGCGGGCGCCGCACCGCCTCTGCCGTCGCCGCCGCTGGCTGGGTCGGTGGGTCGGCACTGCAGCGTATCGTGCTTGCGAGCCCGCCGCTTCAAATTCTAGGCTTCGGACTCCTCCCGCCCCCTCGTCTGCTTCCCCTTTTCTAACTGCTCTCTCTCTCAGTCATTCATTTAGTTCTCCTCTCCCTGGACGACCAAACCGACGTTCATACAGCAGATTTCCCCGAAGACCCAGTTTGGCCGTGCGCCGTCCGCGTGTGGAGGAGGCGTGTTTGCAGGCGCGCAATGCAATGTGCGGACACTGCTTCGGAAACTGCGCCGCGATTGGAACTATTCGTTACGAACGCTTCTTTCTCTTGCTTGTCCTGCTCGTCAGTTTTTTGGCGTCTTTTTTTTTTTTTTCTTTTTCATTTTTGCGAACCTCTCAAGTCTTTGTGCCTCGCTGTCCACATCCATTCGCCGTGCCCAGAGTTGGCCGACCTCTTCAGCGGTTCGTACTTGGTCGCATTCGCCGCGGGACATATTTTCTTCTTCGTACCTCGTCGATAAACGCGCTGCTCACGGTTTGCGGGCGAAACGTTGAACCCACTCTATCTCTCTCTCGGAGTCCATTGTTTTGCCACGGGTCTTCCTAGGAAGCTGTGTGGTGTTCCGGCCGCGGCGATGATATTTGTCTTCACGCTGGTTCGATGCAATCGTCGTTCGCGGACGGATGCGCCCCAGGGGAGACTGGCCTTCTCCCGCTCGCCGCAGACTCAGTGGCTACTTGGCGCTAGTTTTTTCGTGCCGCGGGCCTATCATGCGACGCTGACGGCGCGGGGAAGAGCATCTTGTGCTATATGCTGCGATCCATTTTTATCAGCTTTTATCGAAAGTCTGCTCGTTTCTTCTCGGGAGCGAAACGTGCGTAAACGATGGGCTGCGCATGAGAGGCCTCCGTCTTGGGGCGGTGACAGCCTTTGTTCGGTTCATAGACGTCTTTTGTGGACCCGTGGTTTACCGCATAAATCTTCTCGATTCCTAACTGAACCGAGTCCATTGACCGACAGCTATTTTCAAGAACGAAACGCATTGGTTTTCTATAGGATTTTTAACGACTCGCGGCGATCGAGCTCAGGAAAAACTGTAAAAGCAAATTTTTGTCACCCCCCAGAAGCTAGTTCGACCATTGCCATCATTGATAGATCTCCATACGGTGGTCTTTGTACTACGAATGTAACGGGCATTCGTAGTTCGGAGACCAGCGAGCAAGTTTCTTGCGGTCGCGAGTGCCGAGTTGGTTAGATTTATTTTGTTGCTTTTTTTGCCGGCATCAGTCAGAGCAATAAATAACCAACGAACGGCAGCGGTCGCAGCAAATGTGCTCGCTGGTATTGGGTTGTGCTTGCCAGTAAGCATTCGGTACTACTATTGGCGCATCTCGCGTTACAAAGGAAGTGATAGATCCGCGCAAAGAGACACAACATCGTTCAGTGTGCCACAGTCACTGGTGATAAGGCCGCATGCCGACAACAAATGAAATTTCATTGGTTCGCGGCAGTAATACGTCACGGTTCGCGTGTACAACCAAAATGTGTACCAGAGGTCCTGGACTTGCGCCACTTCCCTGCCGTCAACAAAAGGCAGCTTTTCTAAGTCTGCTTGAAGCTTGTTTCAAGCTTCACATGAAGAAGCGAAAATTACACGTAGTGGACGTGCGGTTTATATCGCCAGTATTGGGCGATATAAACATTTCAGACCGGGGAAAAAAAGCATGCCTTCGAGGCTACCGCGTGTACTTGAGTGCGAGAATACCGAGCTTGCATTGCAGGTTGGGCGTAATACAGCTTATTATGAGAAGAGTCTCTACATGGCTTAGAAACAAATCTTCTAATTGGGTTCTAAGCTTCCGACGAAAGTCACAAAACGCTGCGTCTCACCTTTATTGAACTGCTATTATTGAGCTTCAGAATTATATCGTAAACTGAAATATCGATATTTTCGGGAGTAGTGCTGACGAACCCTATTCAAAGCTAAAGGAAGAAAGGGGAGGGGAGGGGGGGGGGGGGGGGACGGAGGGCTGTTTCCGCCCTTCACGGATGTGCGGGCCAATCCCGGTAACAGGGTATCGATCAGGGTGCGATAATTTAACGCACCATAGTGCTGAATGCACAGAGCCAGCCGCGCTCGGCACGCTCATCTGGTATCGTCAGGGCTTCTGGCCACGTTTGGGGAGCCACATAAAAACAAGGTTCGCCCGGCGAGCTGTTCGTTTCCAGGTCTCACACAGCGTGTCCGGTTCGCACCAGCATTGCACAATAGAAAACTTCGACGAGGACCCCCTTCCCACCGCTGTTGGGATCCGTGCTTTGTTCTTTTCGCATCGTATAAGTAACCACGCGGGCGAAAAGAAATAAAAGAAATTGTCCCGAAAAAAAAAAAAAAGGGCGAAAACAGGTTATTCTTTCCTTGGGCTATATAGGAAGGGGAGGCCTGTACAGTTTCTCCTATACTCGGCACGTATCTAGCGCTACGGGCGCCTCTGTGGAGGCACCCGTAGTGCCCGCATGTGCGCGGCCCTGTTGTGTTGGCCCAGGGCGGCTGGAATGTCTGAACGGTCGGCCTGCATACTTTATGAGCCGTAAAACACGGCTTTGGCTGCTCCTGCTGCTGCTGGTGCGTCGTCGTCGTCGTTTGGTTCGTTCGCTGCGTGGCGCTCTAGCTGCCATATCTTTGTGCCTGCCCCCTCCCCGTTTTCTTTTCTCCGGCTCTGTATTGTGCATCACACGGCTGATCGTGCAGATGAGAACAGGGCTGCCCGCCGTGCTGAGCTGGCTAGCTTGGGCCTGCGTTGTATCAAAAGGCTACGTCTTCCTGTCTCAAAGTCAGGAGCAAATGATGATGATAAAAACGTTTATTGAACAAGGTTGGTGCTTTGGTTTAAATTGGGGAGCATGGGTAGGGGGTGCACTGACGCACACGGGTACGAGAGTCTGCAGGAGGCAAAGCACACTAGAGTCACGTGCGAAAGTGATGAGCGCCATTGAAGTATCTCTCGCGTTCACTAGTGGTAGGGTCCAATCACCAAGGCTGGTTATGGAGCTTGTGCGGTAGAGATTGCGGAAGTTCTCGAGGCAGTGGAGTCCCAGAGGAGGTGCCGTACAGAGGGACGAGCATCGGGTTTGCAGTCCGGGCAGATTAGGTCAGGAGGCTCCTTGTGATGTAGACGCGGGTTGTCTTCGGTGCTGAGGGAGACAGGCCCGCCAACGTGAGAGTACGTCCGGAGCAAGAGCGGCCCCGGTGAGGGCTTGGTGTACCAGAACCTGGCAGGCCCTCAGGATAGGTGGCAGTGGATCAGGAGCAAATAACGAAAATATAAGAGAGAGAGGGCTGTCATTCTTAGCTTTTCCTCGCCTCCTTTGTTTTTGTTACCAAGCTGTTCGTCTCTCCTTGGGAGATTTACGGACTCTGCGTTGAGTCACCTGGTACGTATCGAGTTAAGTTCCTTTATAGGACATATGAGACGCGGGTATACAAAAGGCGCTGGTTTGACTTTATAACCTAGTGGCGCTGTTATCAAGTTTGCGGTTATCATCTCCTTTCCCTCCCAGGGTCGCCCGCTCATTTCACACATTCTTTTAGGTCTATCTGAATTTCTTTTTGCCCCTTCGCACCTCTTATCTATCCTATTCTTCTTCCTGCAGGGCGTGGTCCATTTGCGGTGTTCCCCTTAAACTATAGGAGGCAGTTACGGGGCTATGTCACCCACACATCTATTTGATCACCCCACAAACTCTCCATGTTACTCCTAATTAATACTAATCCTCTCTCTCTGAGGACTTCGGCGCTGCTTATAAGATCGCAGGGATAGTGCGTTCCATTTCCTCATTGTAATCAAAACGTGTAAAAGCACTGACCGTATGCGCAGCTGCAAATACTTTGAGGAATTGCGCATCAGTTATTTGCAGGCACGCGTACACGCATACGCGCGCCCACTCACATGCAGTTAAACCATCTTCTAAAGGTCGCGTAATCGTTGACGTTTGGAATCAAGCTGTAGAATTATACAAGATGTTGCTTATAACTTATGGACGGACAGTTTTCCGTCAGATCAAACGGTGCGACCAGTTCCCGCACAAGATGCTTCATGCGGGGGCCTGCATAGACTCGAGTCGATGTATACGAGAGAAAGATATATATTGTTGCTCTTTCACTTTCCTCTACGTACCTTCTGAATTTATAGAGCTCACTCGGAGAGCACAACTTAGGTGCTACTAGTCCCCTCAGATGACCAAAGAGTGTTTGTGCTGTGGTGGCCACCAGCACGTTCAGCGACACCACCAGCTGGTGTTCAACCTAAGTGGCCGAGACAGTGGCCGACGCACCTTCTCGTGGAAACTACTGTGTCGTTGCGATTGAATTGCGGCGAATAGTTTTTGGTGGCGCATAGAGCACATGCATCCGCGGAGGAGCCGCAGACTGCCCCTCTTGCTTTTCTGGTCTTGTTTCGCTTGCAGGGCGATTTTGCGCGTAGGTCTCTCTCCACAACTATACTCGCGCACATTTCTGCGGCAATCTAGGAAAAATAAAATTGTGTTCCGTGGTAGCCCGGTGCTGTGTCGTAACTGCCGGTTCGCGTGTCTCGTGACATGCGCGGGTACACGCACACGCGCGAGAACCACCTTCACTTCGTACCGCCGCAGGGCTACCGATCAGCGAGATACCACTCTCTGTTTCACACGGCGGGTGATCCCGCTCTCTCTCTCTCCCTTTCTCTTTTCCTAGGCTTTTTCGTGTCCAGAGTGTGTAATTAACCGACGGCCGTTATGGTCTACGTTCCTCTGGGGTAGCAGAAGGGGGGGAATCGGCCGCAGGCCTTATCTAACCACGCCATTGGCTTCAGCGTTCCTTCTTGGCTCGGCCTCAGGGATATCTGTTCAGAGGCGACAGATCAGAGGCGATAGATCACTGAAGCCTCATATTGGTGTTTCTAGCGCCGAAAATCATGACCTCGAACAAAGCAGCAGCGAAAAGGCCAGGAACAGCTAAAACGCCACTCTGTGCCCATGCTATATACTAGCTCCTCCGGCCGTGTTGTTCGGCGGGCCGCATGTACGGAGCAGCGCCAGCTGCGTTATATGGGCCGTATATTTGTGGATATTGGCGCGACGTTTCAGCCTTGTTCCTCTGTGCTTGCTTCTGTTGTCACTTGTGTTAACTGCCTGCGGCGACCGTTTGAGGCAGTAATGCTTTTCTGCCAGGCCAGCTATTTCTTTCGCTGTTGCCTCGACGCGTCGTGTTTCCCTTTTTCGTCGCATGGCGTCTCTGCCGGCTTTGTGCCTAGTATATGTGCCGGCTGTTGTCGCTGCTGCCATCGGCACTTTGCTATCAGCGCAGTTGGTCTTGCTGTCTCGCTTTCCCAGCATTCTGTCTGGCGCGCTGCAAGATGTATGTTTGCTGTTATCGGCAAAATTCGATGGTGGCGAGCGTCGATCGCTGTGCCTGCCATTGTTGCGGGCGGTGAGAGCACGTGCGGACGCATGACCGATGATCGGCGAAGCACAGAACGTATAATACACGGCGCGCCGGCATTTGTTGTGTGAGGCGTCGCTTCAACGGTTTTCATCGCACTCGTGGCCGAGACGGAACAAAGGTCTCACTCGAGACGTTCGCTTCCGACAATTGTGAAGCGACTGCTGCCCTCTGTGCTGAGACGCGCATTCAGATGTGACTGTTTGCAACAGGCACATTTGGAAAAAATAAAATATAGGACAAGACATATAAAATAAAAACCCTTCTTTTAGGTTCGGTTCTAGGTGATAATCAATTAACAGCGGGTGACAACGTCCTAATCAAAATATTTGCTGTCGACGTGGCTTTAAGCACTGCGTCGTTGGCGCTGCAACGGTTAGTTCGTGATATCGGTACATTTTATTATCCCACATAGTATATTGATTGATTAATTGATTGATTGATTGATTGAATGATTGATTGATACGCTGATTGATTTCATGGGCCAGATCAGGGATGTTTGCTATGAGGAGCACCGCCTTGTGGAGAAAGCAGTTTTGTGGCTGGAATCGAACCCGCGACTTAGCCACAGCAGTCGTGTGCCATAGCCATAGTGCCACCACTTGATCTGCCGGGCGGTTTAGTCTATTTTTTCATAAGGGCCTTGCAATTAATGTCGCATGTATAAACGTTTCTGGACATATAAACAAACGTGTTTTGCTGGTGCAGGCACTTTGGGGACCACGCTTATAGCTTCTGCAAGGATCACGCTGACCGTTCGGGGATCATCACGAAAGTCCAAAAAAAGAAATGATGCCCGCGGAGCAGGTATTTCGATTAAGCGACACTCTCCTATAGTGGCTCCGTTTCTTCGTGATTGATTCGAGCTCTGGGACGGGTTAGCGAAAGCTAGAGAGAGAGAAAAAAAATAAAGCAAAGTGGAGGGAGAGGTGAAAGAGGAGGCGCCGAATCCCCAAAGCGATCTCTTTTGGGCCCAATTCGAAGCTTCGAACAGAGTCCGAGAAATAGTTTCGTCTCGCGCACGGAGCTGGCACCGGGTTCCCACGCGAAGCGGCTTTCCGTGTTTCCATCGGCGCAGAGTCCTATTGCCACGGCGATTTCTCTCCCTTTTCGATCCCTATCTCGCCCATGTTCCTTTCCTCCCTTGCCTCTTACTTTTCTTTTTTTTTCCATTCGTTCAATCACAGCACACGGTTTTGGATGCTGTCATCGTCTTCCTTTCCCGAGACATTCATCTTTCACTCCAGCCTTTTGCGTCCACTATTTCCCTTTATTATCCTATTTTCTTTAACTCGTTCTTCTTCCCCCCCCCCCTTTTTTTTTATTTATTTTTTTCTTCTCATCCCTGCGAGCAGAGGAAGACTTCGTCCCCAGCCGTATATAGCCCGCAAGGCCAACACGTTCTGTCTTGCTTACAAGCCCCGCGTGTTGTGCCAGCCTTGTCGCGTGAAATATACGATCGCCCATATATATAATCCGAGCCCTCGTTTCTTCGCGCCTTGTCTCCCTCTTGCAAAGGGAGAAGAGAGGAAAGAGGCTCTTTTCTTTTGACCCGCTCCGTGGCTGCACTCAGGCCTTTGGGCGCCGGGAGCTTCTAAACCCGCTATATATAGCGAGGCCCTGTTCTTCCTGCCTAACTCCCGTATTTATTCCCCATTCTCTCCCTCCCCCCTCCTTTATTGTTATTTTCCGGGGCCCTGTTAAAGTGGCAGGATGCTAGGACCCATCCCTCTGTTTCATGGAGGAGACCCCTCTGCTCGCCTATTGTTTGTAACTTTTTCTGCTGGCTGGTTTGTTCCATGGTGTGTGCGGCTTTTTTTATCGTTGTATTTATGTTATTTTTCTCCCCGGACGCGTTACGAGCCGTGAAGAGTTGCAGTGCAGTGGCGAGATGCTTTTACCGCAGTGCTCGGATATGTTACATTTGACTGGTTCCCTGATGCGCGGACGGACATTCAGGAAAAGAAATAATTAGGCTGGACATGATCGGCAAGATTGTCAGCACAATTACTCTCTTTCAACCCTTTCAACCACGGAAGTTCAAAGCACGAATCAGGCGGATGATACTGATCAGTGCGCCAGTAAGAGTTGTCCTATGCGCGTTGAGAATAAAAGTGCGCCAGCTGCACACGGATCATCGGTAGACGACTTCATCGGAAAATGTATTTAGGGGCCAGTCCAATGTCAAGCATCCACTCGATGCGAGCACGTTTTTCGCGCAACTTATGAAAGCACCTTCACGTGTCAAGTCGATGCAAATAGGGTGCCAATTGGCACCCATCATTTACAGAAATGATGGGCAGCTCGATCGCTTACGCGATCGAGCTGCCCATCATTTCTGTAAATGCTCTGCTTGCACTGTGTGGACGAAAATGATCGCCAGCTCCGGCGAGCGTAGACCGATACACGAGAGAATCTGGAGCTGCCCAGATGATTCCTGTAGGTCGTTGGGTATTTTCAGTTTAATTTGTCGTCCTCTAATCTTCACAATGTATACAAATAGCCGCTTGCTTATCCCGTTGGCCGAGAGAATGTTTCTCTTTAACCCTTGCTCTGTTGTCCACTTGGTTATTTTTATTGTCATCAGCCTGTAATGAGCCACAGATTCTATCACCGCTAACATAAATTTATCACCTGAGTCGGTCGCCTGTCTTAGAGATGTCCAGATAGCCTATTTATTGCGCGAGCTGCAGTCGTACTAATGCACGACTTTTTGCCATATAGGCTCCAGTATATGTATATCCTACTGTCAGCCATCCCCCGTTCAGTTCTCTTTCCTTGGTGTGCATATATAAGTAGCTCTTGGTAGTCCCATATTTAAGCTCGTAGAAGTCGCAGGGTACCTAATACGAAGGTACGTAGAAGCATGCATGCGAGACAAAACGTGTCTAATGAATATATATGTACCAGTTGCGGCCTTATGCAGGCAAGACAGCGTAGATGCACTTCAATAGCACTTCTCTCCGCGTGTGCAGAGCAGTTGGTAACATGATGTGATACCGCTGTCACACGGGCTTTTCGAATCGCGATCGGTAGCGACCGTGATCGAAGTTTCAAGCGCGGTCGAAACAGACCTTGCTATACGTACTGTTGTGATCGGGGTTCCGCCTGAGGTATGCGCAGACTCCGTGCAGCTGAAAATGGAGGCGTACCTGGCGGACGCCGGCGAGCGACCGCCGCCAAAAGCAGCGGCGACGACAGCGGAGTGACCTTTGTTTCCGGCTGCGGCGACCAACCCTTCCCGCCTCCCCTCCTTCGGGATAGAGACGAGCTGCCCTTCGGGCCTTAATCCCCTTGGCGCCACGGCGGCGACAGCAGAGAACCTATTCTTGTGTTGAATAGGCAAGAGGCGCGTCGCCGAGCAGCATTGACCCCCTCTCGCCGAATTCTCGAGGCAAGCGGGTGACCTCCTTGGAATTGCGCGGGGTAAATGACCACCGCCAAACGGCGACTTCTCGGACTATTTTGCCCTGGTACCGAAAGTCCATTGCCCGCACAAAATCGTCATGAACATCGAAGAAGTTTGCCCTCGCCGCCGGAAGATGTGCAAGGAGGTTCACCCTCGGCAGTGGGCGACACCTCGAGTGATCCCTTGCCCCCACTGATTGGATTGTATCGATGAACTTTGTTTCCCCAGCTAGGGAACTGGGGATAACAATCCCTATATAACTGACGGATTTTGTTTGCACAGAAAGCTCCGTTTTCCTCTCCTGACCTGTAAATATCCCATCATGTAAAAAGTTGTATAAAACGCTCTTCTTTGCCTCTCCTCCCTGGCTCCGTCTGCTCCGTCATCTCGTGGTTCTACTGCGGTGAAGCCTAGGGCCCCCGAACCCCAGCCACATTAGTACCCACTCCATTCCGATCGACAAGTTAGATCGCCACACGAGAGATGGCGCAATATGTAGGCTCCCTAGATGAACATAGTCGTCATTTTGTAATGTATATAAAATGCGATTCTTATTAAAACTTTGTTCTCTTTCTGATCGCAGCTTCCGTAGACGAGCAGCAGTTGTCGTCCATTGTGAACGCAGGCATGAATCATGCGGATAGCACTCACGGGAACTGGCAAGCGACGCACGCACGTGGTGTCGAGAGTTTGAACATAGCTTTTCAGTCCAAATCACATAAATTTAAATACGAAGTTATGTATTGTAAAATTGTACGTTTTATAATAAACCATTTGAGTAATCTTTGCTCTTGTTGGTACATTTGACTAACGTCTGCGAACGAGAGTGGCAACGACAGCTCGCAGTCGGGGTGGTAGAGCAGGATCGTGGGCGATCGCGATTGAGTTCGCGCTTGTAGCGGCGGCGGAACAGTACCAAGCTCGATTTCGATCCACTTGATCACGATCGAAAGTGCTCGTTGGGACAAGGGAGGCAACCCCAAGTTGAGTCGCGTATCCGCGGATCGATTAGAACTTACGGCAACGCACAGCGTCATCCTCACATCGTTGCACACCGCGAATAAGTATACGAGAACCTTGTTTTTCAATGTCGCGGCCGTCTCCTTAGAGGCAGGTGAGGTTCGAGGCGTTTTTGGCATATGCAATGCCGTGTGAAAGCTTGTAGTGTACTTGGCTGGCCGAGAACATTGTACCGCGTTATTCGTACACGGCCTTATTCCTGTGCGTCTCTCCTGAGGTGCGTTTGGAGTGTATGGGGTTTAAGGGTAATAAATAAGTGGAGGCCTGCGTAGCAATGGGCCCCGACTTCGTGTACGCGCTCCACCCCTCGGTGCAGTCGTAAGTGCCGCCTTGAACAGGCAATCTACTTTTATCAGTTCGATGCACGCTACAGGGGCAGGCCGCAGAGATACGACTCCGGGCTGCCTCTCGTACACGGCAGTACGCCAAATCTAGTAAATAAGGAAAAGAAAATGATTGCGCAAAAATAAAAATACCTAAAGACGGGAGAGGCTGAGAATTATTTCCCTTCGTTTCCCGCTGTTCCGAACGCATGTTTCCCTCAATCTTTTGTCGCATTCCTATGACGTTATAGATTTCTCTGCCCCCCCCCCCCCCCCCCCCCTCTTTTTTTCTTTTTTTCTCAGTCGTGCGTGGCTGGTATTGTTTTTTTATTCCTGTGCTGCTCCTTTTCTTTCTTATATTATTTTTGCTCTGTGCTCGCATCCAGCGCATCGCTTGCTCCAACTACTGGATACATTGTATATATGTGTGCTGCTCTCTCCGCGAACACTGGACAGGGCCCAACTACTGTGTGGAATGGAGGAAGGAGTTCAGGAGGGAGCGGGGGGTCGGCACGCAGGGGAGCTCGGTAGCGTACCGTAATTTCGTTGCTCCGAATCGCAGGGCCGCAATTCGCGGTGGCGCGGTGGTGTGCAGGTTTCGCGCAAGTGGCGTGGAGAAGGCGGGGAGAGTGAGAGGGGAATAGAAGGAGGGTTGGAAGGAAGCCGAACTCTGGTGGCGCATTGCCCTCGTAGGCCTCTCCTTCTTGCCCGCACGAAAACGACGGACGCTTTGGGCACGGCGCGCGCGCACGCCTCCTTCCTCCCGGCGGAAATAAATGTGAGCCACTTGGAGAACACAGCTGTGCGCGTCGTTTGGCATCGGCCGGCGCCCTCCTCCTCTCTTTGCTGATCATTCCCCCCCCCCCCCCCCCCCTTCCAATTGCTTGTTCTTGGCTTTTCTTTCTTCGGTTCCTTGTTCGCTTATCAACCTATCAGCCTTTCTTACGCCCCCCCCCCCCCCTCCCCTTTTTTTATTTTCATTGCGGTTTTACCAATTCATTTGGCTTGTGCGTGTGTCTGTGAGAGGGAGGAAATAGTTTCGTTTTGTGTGTGCGCGCTCTTGCGTCGCCGGCGCACGCCGAGCATCATGCATCCTGCACTTCTGTTACGACACGCCCGCGGGGGATGACCCCTCTTCTTGTTTTGTATTTTTCTCTCTTCTTCTCATCGATTCCACTCACTAACTGCATCGGTGTTTATCTACTTTGTTTGTTCCTTGTTTTCTTTCTCGGCATAGGGGCAGTGCGGCGTGTTGCATAGCTGCGCCTGTATGGCTAGTGTACACGTCTTCTAGTAGAGACCTTTCTAAGAAAGGAAAAAAAAAACAATAAGCGGATAGAAGAGAGAAACAATGCGTGGGCACCTTTAGCGCTGGATGATAAAAAAAAAAAAAAAAGCGGAGGGGCCGCCGCGTTTCCAGTTGAATTCGCGGCCGATATCAGCCTGATATTGGAGTAGCGGAGTGAAGGGGAAATATATAAATCGACGGCGAAGGTGGAGGGCGGAAACCTAACTGGAGCGGAAGAGGGGGGGAAGGAGAATTCGAAAATTGTTACGTACTCACTACGCAGGGCGCGGTTTTCCAGTCGGGACGCGCTTGTGTGGTTTCTTGAAGCGCATTGGCCCCAGCAAGGTTTCATCGCTCACTTGTTCCGCGTTCGCTTTTGCATTTTTTTTTATTTTTTTTTTGTTATGTTTTATCTCGCAACTCCTCTCGCTGGGTCACAACCACGGTGGACACAACTTCGGTCGGGGCGAGTTGGTTTCACCGCGGGAGCGAAGAGCATTGACGTTTAGCCGCGTCAAAAATAAATAAATAAATAAATACAGCGCCTTGTTTGTATCTTATAGGTGCTTATTGTATACGTATTTAATTTAATTTTCTTTCTCTAAATAATTCGCTATTCCTGCTCTTAAAAGAAAAAGTTTGATTTTCGTGCGCGCGAAAGTTCCGTTTTGTTTAAGGAACATCACGCTGCCGGGCTGGTTTGGAAGTCTATGGCGGAGTAGCGGGAATAACACCAACCGGCCAACGAAAGTCAAATCAACGCCGTACTACGCGTACTCTATCTCACGGCGTCCGCGGCCCGCCCCGAAAAGCAATTCAACAACTTTGAATGCGAAGCTGCTTCCAATTCCTCCTTTCCCTTAGTTCATTTTCGAAAAAAAAAAAATAATAATAATACACGTGGTGGTGGTTGCTCTAGGCGTCGAGAATGGCCAAAGAAGGATGAGCATGTGCATTATATACACTGTGGAGCGTCGTCCTTCGTCTAGCTCCGCCGCCGCGTCCCCAAGAATGCATAAAACTTATCGCCCGTGGCGGCGAAACGATCGAGCGAGCCGCCGGTCTCGGTCGGCTGTCTGCGGCTGCTTCTCTTTCTTTTCTTCTTACCGCTGTTGGAAACGCTGTTTCGTACATTTTGTATATTTTGTCGCAAGCGTGTGTGTGTGTGTGTGTGTGTGTGTGTGTGTGTGTGTGTGTGTGTGTGTGTGTGTGTGTGTGTGTGTGTGTGTGTGTGTGTGTGTGTGTGTGTGTGTGTGTGTGTGTGTGTGTGTGTGTGCACCGAACGCCGGCTTCGCTATTCTCGACACAGCGGTAGAAGAAAAAAAAAGAAAAAAAAAACGAAGCAAACACGTCGGAGTCTTTTCCGCGTTAGATATATTTGTCGTGTATCCCGGCGCTGCCGCCATTTCTTTCTGCTCCTTGCCACGGTCTTTCAGTGGCTCGTGTGCTGAATATTGTGGGCTACGCATGTAGAAACGAAAACCAAGTGTGGGCAGCAATCGATGGAAAACGTGGTAATAAAGAGGAGAGGACATCGTTTCGTGCTCGTCTTGCTCCCTCGCATAATGGGCGCGTATGAACATGCGCACAGAGCGCATAGCGGAGCGAAGGAGGTTTCGGAATATAGAACTTCAGGGACAAACAAAAAGAAAAAAAGACGTTTGTGCTGTATAACAAGCGCGTTATATAATATTTTGCATGTTTAATACTTTTTCTCTTTTCTTTCGTGAGCCTGCCTCTTTTTTTTTTTTTTTTTTGCTGACTTTCCCCACCCCTATGTTTCATTTTCTTTGTCTCTCTTCTTATTTTTATTTTTTATTTTTTTTTAGAGAAACGAGTGAGTACACCTCCCTCCCCCCTTCGATGTCTCGATCGCGGTTGCATATATCCCCTTAACGACTGTTCAGCGCTCGCATTTTGATCGTCCGACGCCGACCATCCGCAGCGCCTGCGGTGAGGGGAGGTTCGCTCTTTCGAATGCACCACGCCGTGATGAGAGACTCGTCCAGTCTCGGCAGGCTGCTGCTGCTGCTGCTGCATACGGAGCGTGTTCTTATACCCGCCTCCCTCTCCGTTATTCTTCTTTCCCGTCCCACCAACACTGGCTTGCATTATATATATTATTCCGGAGCCGTTCCCCGCCGCTCTGCACCCCACTGCCCCTCTTTTTTTTTCTTCTTGTATATGTTTTTTTTTCTTTCGTCGCCTGTAGGGCGCGCAGGCAGCTTCCATCCACGCCGTCCAATCCGAACAGCTTTCTCAAAGTTTTGTTTTGATGCTTCGCTCGCTTTCCGTGCAGTTTCTTTGGACGGTGATATTGGCTCGTGTGGGGACTTTGCGCGTAGCCGTCGTAGCTTTTTGGTACAAACACGACAATTAATAGACATTTGGCAAAAACGGAAAGCATCTGATAACGAAAGCAGGCGACTTCGTGTGCGGCTAAAGCTTGTGCAGCGCCGCACAGTGAAACGCTGGGCGAGTCAGCGCTGTCCTATAAGCTCAGTGGTTTTTGCTCAGTCGTCATCCCCGCCCCACTTTTAATCTCGTATTCCCAACTCGCATGAGGAGGCGTGTCGTAAGGTTTATTTTTTTTTTCTTTTATGCATTTGTAGGACTCAGCACCGTATTCAACTTTCGTGATATTTATTAGGCGAGCGCAGTAAAGGCAAGCGCACGCGATACATGCACATGTATTATTGTGCGTACCAGAACTCTCTCTCGAAATGGAGCTTACTGCGCCATCGGGCCCTGTTTAGCATTTCAGCCGCTTTGGCCGGAAAAGCATTTTTGCAGTGCGACGCCATTCGATCCGGCACTAAAAAAGCGTTGGCAAACAACAAGCGAAGGACACGCGCCGCCTCCTATTTCGCAGGGCGTGACCGTCCCCTAGCTTCTCTCGCAGATGCCCCGACGCCTGTTTGAAACGGATTTGAAGGAATACGCAGTCTCGAGCGGACCCCGAAATGCGCGCCTCGAACGTTCTCCCGAATGCGGGTCACGTCGCTTTGGCCTCGTGGGGTCCCTTTCTCCTCTAAACACATGTACGTGTGAGCGCGTGCACCATGAAGACCTTAAACGCTGTGGCTGGCGCGGTACGCTAATACCAGGCTGCGTCTACCGTGGCGCTTGCTGACGGCGCTAACGCAAGGTGGAAGAAAACAGAGGAGGAGTGGTTCGCGCAAGTGAGCCGGCCTGGAAGGGGTGACGGCGCTAACTCGATTTTTACGATGGCAAGCACGGCGCGCCGGTGTCCGTGGCTTGCTTGCCTACGCTCGCGTCGTGTTCGGCGTTCGTCCCGAACGAAGGGCGAGGAGCGAGCCGCGGTCGCCTTCGCAGTCTTCGTCGGGATGTGGTCGCTGGGCGGATATGCAAATGAAGCGAGCCCCGTCCTCGGCCAACGTCGGAGGGGAGGCGCTTCGGGGTCCCGCTGCTTCGGAGGGGCGCACACTGTCGGGCTCCGACTGACGAGGAGACCGACGGGCCGACCAAGCGGCGGCGCTAACGATCGTCGCAGCAGCGGACGTCGTTAGCAGAACCATGCCGTCGTCGTTGCCGGCGCTCGCACTGTGCGGAGGGGGGAAGGTGGTCGTGGTACTCCCTGCTGCTGCTGCGTAGAGAGTATTTCTATCATACCGAGACGTGCCTCCGCCAGGCGCCGCGGGGCTTTGTGCGGGGCAGCTTTGTTGGCGGAAGTCTATTGCATGACCGCATGCGGAGCGCTTTCTCTTCACCTTTCCCTCTCTTCGAGAGAGAGAGAGAGAGAGAGATGAACAGCGATTATACTGCTGCAGCGGATCGTATCTTGACTCCAGTTTGATCCGGTCGGTTGCCTTGTTTTGCTGGCCCTCGCCACAAGTCCTGCTACGGATCAGATGGGGCGTAAGTGTAGCCGGCGTCTGTGTCGTGCACGCGTGATTGCAGATACTACGTTTTCGTGCCGCAGAATCGATACAATGTAGATGCGCCGACGATAAAGAGGTATATATGTGCGCAAATGAACAGGGTCGCGGAACATCGAACACGCATCGTTTGGTTTTGTATCTGTTCGACAGATATGACTGCGCATTCACGAGCTTTTTTTTTCGCGTTGTTGCGGAGGCAGTCAGTGCGCCCGCCGTATGTGCCCAGTAGTCGGACCTCGTCATCTTTGCTTTCCATCGCTTTATAAATGCCCGCATACCCATTTTGCTATTTTTCCAGCCTGCGAACCGTGTCTCGTCGCGGTCGCGTCCTTCAGGGCTCGCGCCAATGGGCTGGGCATATTTACGACAAGAGAAATATATCGCAATGGAAAGGTCAACTCAGTCCTGTCAGAGTGCGTGCCCTAACGTTAAACAGAGACTTCGCGGAAACAGTCTCGCGCCTTACAGCTTAACAGGTTAAATAGCGACGCAGAGATGGTTTCGCTCTCTTTACGGCATTTCAGCTTTGGCCGGGCAGCGCCGTTCGTGGGAAATGGAGGAAAGATGACCATTCTGTTTTTACTTGTGTACCTTCGTCCTCAATTGGCCCCCGCCGCGATGAGGTGCAGAGACGCTGTCGTCCCCGAACTCCTCGTTTGTTCGTTTGTTTTCTACATTAGTTGTGCCTGTTAGATCGCTTGAGATCTGTGCGCGTACGCGATTTCCTTTTCGTGCACCAGGCAAGCTTTTTTCGTATCCGCGGTGTCTTTGAAATAAATAAACCAGGGTTGATGAATATATAATAGCACCAGCTCATTATTTTTCTAAATAAAAATTGATTTTGTGCCGCTCTCTAGCTGTATTGACGTCAGCTTGACATCAAAAGACGCGTGTATTATTTCCGACAAATATAGGATTTAAATATCTTCCCGCTAGAAGATCTATACTACACTCTTAATATGGTTCCACATACGCTCCCGTTATAAGTGGAACTTTTAAAAAAGTTCCACTTATATGCGGTACCTCTTTAAATTTTACACTTATTACTGCACCTATGTGGAACTATAATTAAGAGTGTATTGACGCCTCGGGGCTATCGAGAAGGCCTGGTCTGCCACCCTTTTGATGTTTGATTTAGGTTTATGAGTTTTAGCGTTCCAAAGCGACTCGGGCTATATGAGAGAAGCCACAGTGGATGGCTCCGGAAAGTTCCACCATCTGCCTCCGTCGAAAAGCGGTCGCCACGGTCGGGATTCGATCCCGCACCCTTGAGTGCAGTAGTCGGGCGTCCTAACCGCTGCACCACCGCGGCGGCATCTCTTTGCAAAGAATGTCAGTATAGCTTAGCCTCCAATATCCGCGTGAGAAATCAGCTATACGACAAGTTTTACCTCCGAAATCGGCCGTTGATGGCGCAACCCCTATTTCTTGTTTAATGTTGTCTAGCTTATGTAAGCAAGCTCAATTTTCGGTGATAGCATGCGTACGTAGTCTCCTCTTGATTAGAACCTGTAACCGTCTATCGATGCAGGTATTCTTTTGTTTGTCCTCAGCGTCGCTGTATTGCTTTGTGTCGGATATGGCTGCGTATAGCCCTAACCTACTGCACGGCTCTTCAGTGCTTAAAAAAACAAAACAAAAAAAAAAAGGGTCGGAGGACCCTGTCTATAGCGTACGTTGATTTGTTTGTATACAGAAGAGCTTATACCCGCGTCACCGTTCGCGTCCTCCGCGTTATGATATGTTGTCGGCGTCCTCAGAGCTAGAAATCATGATGACACGCGCGCGCGCGCGCGAAGTGGCACATTTGTTTCCGGAATCTCCCCGACGAAGGGAGCAGACAAACTGGCATTGTATAAACAAGGAGGCATGGGAAAGCCCGGGAACAGGCACTGATGACGCGGAACACAGCGACGAATATAGCACTCGTAGTCGACCTCGTCCCGTTTGTTCTGGTCGCGTTCGCATCGTAGACACGAAACACGCCCCCCCCCCCCCCCCCCCCCCCCCCCACGTCTCCTGCCTGTAGTTTGCCCCATCCCGTCCCTCTCGGAGTACTCACTCCCCGCGTGTCTTTCGTTTCAAACCAGTGGACGTGCCCCGTTATTTTGACTCTTTCTTTCCGGAGCCTCCTCTCTCTCTCGCAACCACAGGCGCATACGTCATTCCCGTCTACGCCCCTCCCCGTAGACCAAACCTTAGCGTTGTTCTCTGGGCTATTATTTTTTTCCTTTTTTTTTTTTTTTCTCATGCCGCGATGCTCCCGCGTAATGCGAAATCCATATCCGGCGGATATACCCGAGCATGTCGCGTGTGCATCTTGTGCGAGCTTCCCTATCCTCTTATTCCGTGTTTTCTTCGTTGCGCGACTCACATAGTTCGCCATCGCACGCTCCGAGTGGCATTGGGTTTCTTTTTTTTCCCTCATGGGGCACGCTATACGCGCTTCTTTAAAAGAGACGCCTATGCGGACTCTGATGCACATTGTTCAACTCCCCGTGGGCGCGATTGCCGTGTATGAGCACGTATGCTATAGATCCATATATGCGCCATGCGCTGCTGTCAGCCATGGCGCGTCATTTTGCCCTGTGCTCAGACGCGAGTGCGTTCGATCTTTCCCATTGTGGCGCTTTGACGTAGCCTTCCATACGTTCATTTCGCTCGCAAGAAGGCCTCATTTTTTTGTCATTTTTTTTATTCGCGCCCCCCCCCCCCCCCCCCCCCCCCTGCCTGCCATAAACAGTGTTCAGTTATTTTCAGGCATGGGAGTGATCGTTCACATGTACATTGTGGTTGACGGTGCTTGGAGCGACAGTCGTGACTCATGAGTGGCGAGAGTCCAATATTGCCCTCAACAGTACAACAGCTGGGCGGATGCAGAATTGGTGGTCTGTGCCGGCACTGTAAACGAGGGTCGAACCCGAGACCTCGGGATCAGCAATCGAGTGCCCGAAATAAGGTCCCTGACCCCTAAGCCGTCGCAGCGGGACGTGCTTGGGCGCTGTGTGTGTGTGTGTGGGGGGAATTAATCACCAGGAATCTAAAACATAGCAGTTGATTTATTTCAACGTTTCCACCGATCTTCTTTCTTGACAAATATCGGTCACCGATCGAAACGTTGAAGTACACTGTTGTTTTTGAATTCCTGGGGATTCATTTCTACATTTAACCATCAGGTGCCACCACCTGCTTGCGATATATATTCGGCACCTTTACGTAATGGAGTGGCCTGTAATGTGCACGGCATACTATTACGAGAGATGCGCGTCCGCTGGCAACTGCACCCATAGCCTCCTTTATGCTGCACCACGCAATATATATATATATATATATATATATATATATATATATATATATAGTTAAAAGAGCTGACAGTCTCCGAGTCTTCTTAGGCAAAACGTTGGGGATTTTTTTTTTTTTTTTGGTTGGTATTCGACGAGAATTAGTCTTATGGCGATTATCGGAATAAAGAATATTAAATGAAAGAAAAGCTGAAGGAAAAACAACACGCCGATGATCACCATAAGACTAATTCTCGTCAAGTACCAACAACCAAACATAAAAAATCCCCAACGTTTGCCTAAGACTCGGAGACTGTCAGCTCCTTTTAACCCTGTAATACTGTAATAACGAGCCCGTCATTTCCCTTTCAACGATAGGTATATATATATATATATATATATAATATAGTTTTGAGCATACGTGTTTTGCAATAGCCATGCGTGAGCGCTGCAACTGCGGCGCGTATACCAGGAAAGTATAGGAAAGTATAGGAAGCCGCTGCTGAGCAAGAAGCTGACTGAGCCCGTGGCGAAAATGGAGGAACACGGAGAAAAAGAGTAGCGCTATTGAATCGAACAGGTGGAGCAACCACGCGCACAAAGCCTTCGTGCATTTCTCCTTGGTGTCATTCCTTTCGATGCGTGCGTCTTCCGCCTCCGCACATCTAACGCCAGGCAGACGGGGGCAGCTTGTTACTTCGACCGCAACAGGCCTTGCCCATGCCCGCGCTATCTGCCCAGAACGGGGGGAAAGACGCTTGGCGTCCGCGCTCGCATGCAAGCCGCGCGAGACCATTAGCAGGACACGCGACCACGCACGTTTACTTTCCCGCCTCCATCTGAGGTCTGCGGGGAGAAGGGGAGGCAGAACTCCTGCTCTGTAGCCCAGCTCAATTACGTGCAGTGCCGTTCGATTCCGACAGCTTCACTGGCGTCACCGGCGTGTTGGTGTGCCGCGGGGATTGCTAGCCCCACTTGATCAGAGTGAATTGTGGTATGATTACGAAAAACAATAGAAATTCATCATCGACCGAGGCAAATAAATGACTGCGCGCATTGCAAGAGAATAGCATAAGGAGCCAATAGTCGGGTTTCTGTTCTTCAATGTTTTTATTTTTTGTTTACTTTTCCTGGTCGAATATTTCAAGTTTCAACTCCATTTGGAGACGTGAAGAGCGTAGCACCTGTAGAAATCCTCCCCTTGCCTGCCGCTGTCGTCGACTGGCGGGCTCATGCAGTCATGGTCGCCGTGTACGCTGCAGCGAACTGCAGCAACCGCTGCCGGCTGTGCGTCTCTGCCTGATCAGCGCTGCTGTGGCGGCCGCTCGCTCACTCCTCTCCCCTCGAGTCGCGCCGCCGGCGCAGGCGCCCTCGGTCTCGCCGCTGCCGTCGCTGCTGTCTGGAGCGGGTAGACAGCGCGCCAGTCAAGCCGGCCTGGCGGGTGCTGCTGCTGGGCTCGGCAGACGCGGGCGCTGGGGGGGATCGATACGAGACGGGCTCTCGCTCAAGCTCTCTTTGAGAACCGCGAACACCCGGTGCCGACGTTGTTGCCGAGTCTTGCTCTGCCTGCAGCTTGTCGTCGACTGCGTGCTGCCGTTGACGTGAGCGGCGGCGTGGCGAGCACGCGCTCGCGTGCTGCACGTGCCGCGGACGTGCGTGCCCGCGCAAGCGCGGTTCCGCCCCGTTCTCCGAGCACGGCTCGCCGCCGTCTCTCGACCGTTGAAAGCTGCACGCGGGACTGGAAGCGACGGGAGAAACGAGGGCCGTGTGACGGGGCCACGAATGGGGGGCGACGCACGGCAGTCTGACGCGCGCAGGCCGTGACTTTCGACTTCGGTATTATTATTATTTATTTATTTTTTTTTTTTGCCGCCTGGTTGACCTGTCGTCGGGATTCACGCTTTTGCCGTGTCCCTCCGTCCATCACAACCACGTGACGCATGTTGAACAAGTAGCTGCCTGACTTGCATTAGTACGGAATATGAATAATAACTGCTTGTCTCAAACGTGGACAAAACGCTTGATTACGCCGCTCTTTGCTTTCATTTTTGTTTCCCTTCAGGCTGCTTATTCCTCGTGAAAAATTACAGCGGCGATTAATTGCTCGCGCATGGTCATTGTGGTGGGCGCAGGAGACGGCTGCTTCGGATCCCGAGGTCCGAAGTTCGTTGATAAGTCACGGCTTCGGAGCTCGCAAAAGTCGAACGACTTATCGACTGCACTAGTTTGTTTCCCATTCGCTGCACCGGCGCGGAATAAGAGTTACCTTCGTTTGTTGTCGCGTTAATCCTCAGGCGCATCTCTTGTTTATAATTTGCACGTGATCAGTGGACAGACGCATCTCTTACTCTCGGTTTTATACAGGAAGCGTTGGATTTCCCCACGCTGCAGGGCCTTAGAGGACGAGTGTTTCTTCGCTCGTTTCAGAAACTCGTATGGCATTGTCTTGTTTACGGCGTCGAAATCCCCATTGGGTCTAATCATGCAGCTGCAATAGTCTTAAAATTTAATTAGTGGTAGGTATTAGTGGACTCTGGTATTAGTAAATTAATTCCATAAGTACAACAGTTTTGCAGCAAATTGTGTCCCCCGCCTAAGAGTTTGTTGCTGCAAACTTTTTTTTTTTTTTGCCATTTCGAACTCACTATTACGTATGTTTAAACGTTCGCTGATACATCTGGTTATGCTACTGTCTTACCTCGTTGCGCGCAGTTCGGTTCCCGTTTATTCCACAAATACAACGTTGGGTGTCTTCATCGTAGCGCGACATCTTTCGCAGATCATGCGCTCGTTGCCTACTCAATGGAGAAGCGCATCCCACCGGAATGAGAGGAAAGGCACGAGAAAAAGCATGGACGGAAGACAGGCTTCTCCTTTAGTCAGGATCAGCGTTGGGGAACGATCCACCCCTTCTCTCTAACTCGGGGACACGAAAAGTCTCTCTGGCGAGATGCGCCAGTCACTCGAGCGTGCATTCTTACGCCGAGATCGAGAGAGGTAGCGCGCACGAAAACAACTGCACGCGTGCATGAACAATAGAAAGACCCACGACACCTGCACGCAGGACTCGCAACGTCTGTTACCCGTAAGCCCGCTGAAAGGTTTTTCCCGAGCCACCTCGGGCGCTGTCGTTGTATCAGGGAGGCATATATACGTTCCACATCAGCGCAAAAGGCGAGCTCCGGGCTTCTTTTTCATCCGTTTAGCGCCTCGCGTAACCTCGATGCTTGTCGGTCACTATTTTTTCGCGCCCTTCTCTCCCTTTCACATTGCGTAGCAGCGCCAACAAAACAGTATGAAAATAGGCATCCTCCCAATCCTGGCCGGAGGCTGGCTTTTCCCGGAGGCGTATATTGGAAGCGGCCGTCGTCAATGTCGTCTAGTCCACCCCTGTGTTCCTCCCTGGGGGAGAATGCCGCCGTGCAGGAGTGTTCGCGCTGAGTGCTGCGCTGCTGCTGCGGTGTGCTTCGAGAGAAAGAGGCCGAACAGGCCGTGTATCGATTGCTATTGGATTCCCATCGGACCCCTCAGCTTCTGTCCCCGCTGTCAATGCTAGACGCCATGCTCGCTATTGTACAGTGTGTGTGTGTGTGTGTGTGTGTGTGTGTGTGTGTGTGTGTGTGTGTGTATGTGTGTGTGTGTGTGTGTGTGTGTGTGTGTGTGTGTGTGTGTGTGTGTGTGTGTGTGTGTGTGTGTGTGTGTGTGTGTGTGTGTGTGTGTGTGTGTGTGTGTGTGTGTGTGTGTGTGTGTCAGATGAGGGAGGGGGGTGTCTGTCCAGGCGTTGTTGCGCAGATGACTAGAGCCGTGCCGCTGATGATGGCCGAGCGGTTTGACTGCGCCCCAGAGGGGAGGCTGTTGCCCGACTGGTACGAGAGAACGAAAGAGAGGGAACGGCGGCGGGAGGGGCGGGTTGCCTTCCAGGACCGTCGGTGGGCCGTTCGTTCAATCAGTTGCGCCTCCTTGGCAGTAGCACTTTTAAAACAAATCGTTGGTATTGCAAGTTGTTCCATTATTCAAACGAAAGCTGGCGACGTCCGCTATCCCAGGAATGCGTTACTCTTCGATGTGAAGCTACCCATTGAGCCTCGATACACAATGACAGAAACGCCGTCGTCGTAGAAGAGGGCGGCTTCAACGACACCGACGGTGCATTAAATTCCTGGCCTCTTCGTCGGGCTCTAAACGCGTATATTTGCGACTTCTCTAGGAGCCAGTAGCCGGAGCCAGATCCCAGAATCGCCCGGGCACCAGTGGCGGGAGCGCATTGCTACTGCTAGTGATCTGTGTCGAATTGTCCATGTGCTCCTCTCCTGGAAATGGTTTTCTCTCTCTCTCTCTCTGGAAGATCCAAAGCTTTGCATTTCAGCTTGGCTTGTTCCACTTCACTTTCGGATACCTTGAGTTCTCAGGGCGCGTTTTTTTTTCTTTTTAGCATAATTCTGCACGAGGAAGCGGTTATGACGATGCTCCATATTACTGCAAATTCGGCTTCTTGAAGGGAGCTCTCACCCTCTTTGCTTATTCCTTAATTTGCATATACACTCGCAAGCAAGAAAGTCAGGTTTCATGCTGCTGACAATGAAGGGGAATGAAAGTCCTTCCTGGTCGCGTAGCTCTATTTGTTCTTTGTGACAGATGAAGACGGACTGCATGCAGAACTTATACGGTGCCTGGAATAACATCTTGCCCCAAAAGGTAACGCTCTGGATCGAGAACAAACCGGACGTTAGCGAAGTGCATCTGTGCAATGCAGCGCTCTCATTGACGTGTATACTGCTGTCATTAATTAGTAACGGGCGTGGGTACGGTAAAAAGAAAGAAGAGAAAACATTAATTTATAAGCCTCCATAGGAAGTCACCGAACTCCGGAGCCTTCCATTTAGGAGGGCTAGTGGTCTTGTCTTTTTCCTCTATTTTGTGAGCTGATTTGTTTTTGCTGCACCCATTAGAGCTGCTTCCTCCTCTTTCTGTTCGAAGTTGAAAGCCCCTCCTCTCTGAGTCCCGTTGGGAGATCGTTTAAAACGTCGCCGCCACTTGTCCGTGTAATTCGTCATAGCGGCCTTTGCCGTGAGAGGTATTGCCAAAAAGAAAGAGAGAGAGAGAAAAAAAAAAAGAGCAGTGGTAACACGAAGAAAACAGAGGACCAAAACAAATGCGAGTGCGGCGAAGGAGGGAGAAAATGAAAGCTCAAAGCGGACCTGCGACAACAGCGGCTGTGACATGCCCGCCCCGCAAAGGTGAAGCATGCATGCATGAACAAGGAGTGGTCGTCGTCGTAATAGCGCCGTTCTTCTTCTTCCTCATCTTTCTCTTCTTATTTGAAAAAAGCAAGGAAAGGAAGGGGTGAAGAAAGCGAGCAGAGAAAGAGAATTAAAAGAAAAAACAAAACGTAATGAGGAACAGTGAACGGTTGACACAGTGGCGAGGCAGTGTCTCAATGAGGAAATATACAAAACATTCCAGGCCTAAAAGGGATGTCCACAGTGCCGCTACGCTCTCTTCTTTTTTTCATTGGCACGGGATTAACGATAAAAAGCAAGAAAAACTCTCTTCTCCCTCCCTCCCTGGCCCTCCTTTTGTCGAAATTGAGGATGAAAAAAAAAAAAAAATGAATGGAGGGAACCGTCAGACTGAGCAAGAGAGTGTGTGCGGACTTCACGGTCGCACTGAAGGTGTGAAAATGTAGTAAAGATATAAACAAGAGAGCTAAAGAACGTGTATAGATGGGAGGGAAACTAAGAGGCGAAAATAATGTGCGCGCTTGGCGACGCGGTGGTTTATTTCGTGCAGTTTCTCGTCGTCGTTTTTTTCCCTCTCTTCTAATTTTTTGTTTTTGCTTTTTATAATATTCATTTTACCCCATATGTGGAATTGGAAGGAACTGTAGTGAGAGGGGCGGCAGGCGTAGAGCATTAACACGGGCCGTGGAGGTCGACTGCCGTTGCAGAGACGATCGAGAGACCCGGGGAAAAAAAAGAAAACGTGCGCAGATGCGGGAAAAATTAAAAGGAAGGAACGATTTCGGCGCTGCGTTGCGCCGAAAGAAGAAATTTATGGATGAGAGAGAGAGAGGGAGTAAGAAAGAAAGGGAGGGAGGGAGGGAGTGCCCAGCTGGATGATGAAAAGAAAGCATCGCCGGCCGCGCGCGCTGTTATAAAAACACTGGGAGGCACCGCGTGTGGTTGACTTTCTTCTCCTCTCTACTTGTCCTTTTATATATATGCATGGTGCTGGTTCGTGCATTGCATACGTATAGCGATGCATTTTTTAGAATAAATATTTCGGTTGCTCATTCTCTATGCTGTCTTGACGGAGAGGATGATTACTTGTCCTCTTCCGCCCTTCCGTCATGTTACTTGTCAAATGCTTAATTTAGTGACTTTCGTGCTTTTCGGCACTAAAAGGAGGTAGCGACACTAAAAATAAAGAGGCTTAGCACGTGCCTTCGACGTGCTCAGCCTCTGGGGATTTGCGCTTATCCATCATACTGCCACTTTGTGCCGTCACGTGGTGTCATCATATTGCCACCTTGTGACACCAGGTGGAAATACCTTGCGGCGAGTAATTAGAAGGTGCCGGCTCGGTCCCTAGCGGCGATATGCCACATAACGCTTGCGTGCGCCATTAATTATGCTCGACACGTTCATTGTATCAAGCTATAACAGCGGTGCTGCTAGCACCGTTGCAAAGTTCAGGAACGCCCGAGCAAACTGTGAGGAGGCAATCGGAGGCGTATTTCACTGCAATTACAATATTCTGGCTGTGAGGAGCGGGGTTTGTACGTGTCTCCTTTGAATTCGGACATGCAACTCGCCGGTGACGCTTAAAAATTGTAGTTGTGCATAAAAAAGAAATGCTCACAAAATTGCTCTGCATAATTTAGTGCCACGTGCGTATGCACTGCGCACACACTGGGCAGAGAATTGCCACTTCAGAGAAGTCGTATTCATCTGTAGAATTGATTGTTAGATGCGACCGGCTTAGCATGGGAATTTATGTAACCGGAACCAACGTGCCGGTGCGACCCGATTTATTTCGCATACATATTAGATTTACAGCTAAGCGGGTTTTCGCGCCCGCTCCTCTCAGCGAGCTATCCGGAACGCTATTGCGCATGCGCGGAACGCTCAGACGGAAGCGCGCGTGCCGAGCGTCTGCTCGTCTCGTTTACGTCTCTTTCAGTTGTGCGCTTAACTCGGCGAAATCAGTCTCCAGTGCTGCTCGCTGCCTTTTTGGTAATGGCTAAGAGCTGCAGACATCGTTACAACCTGGGTTACCAGAGGTCGCACAGTCGCGTGCCTGGCGCTGCTCATGTGACTGAATGTCACATAAATAGCCGCAAATATTGGACTAGTGTAACCGGACGTTGACTGCGCTGTGAATCCTCCTAAGGCGGCTCCGGTGTCAGCTTGCGCTCAAACACACACACACACACACACACACACACACACACACACACACACACACACACACACACACACACACACACACACACACACACACACACACACACACACACACACACACACACACACACACACACACACACACACACACACACACACACACACACACACACACACACACACACACACACACACACGCGCGCGCGCACGCGTGTGTGTGTGTGTGTGTGTGTGTGAGAGAGAGAGAGAGAGAGAGAGAGAGAGAGAGAGAGAGAGAGAGAGAGAGAGAGAGAGAGAGAGAGAGGGGGGGGGGGGGGGGGTATGAAAGGAGCTGTCTAAGCCATGGCAGGCTTCTTCTCTTGGCAGTGCCTTTCATTCCATATGTACTCATAACGCGTAGACGCTGATGATGTATCACTCGACCCGTCGGCCGCTTTTCATAAAAGGATCGGCGGAAAGGAAGCCGTGCTTTTTCCGGGGCACAAAAGCTCCCGTGCAACAAAAGAAGCGCCTCTTCGCAAGAATGCCTCTCAGTGTTTCCTGGAATAATTTTTTTTCTTCGCCGGCAGGCCGTTCCTTTGCACACTTTTTTTTTTTTCTGATCCGTTTTTGGGCGCTCGTTTCGTAGTTCAGATCGGTGTGCTTTCTGCGTTTGACGGTGCGTTCCCTTCTCTATCCTCCTTTAGATTAATATTTGAACTGTGTTCTCCTCCTTAATCCATAGCCTAAGCTCACTCACTCACATTCCCGCACTCAATAGCACTCACTCACACGCTCGCTCGCTAATTAGTTCACATTCACATACGTCACTCATGTGCTTACACGTACACTCGCTTACTTGCGTAGTCAACGTCATGCTTGCTCTTTGACTCACTAATTTGTGCCAATAAAAAAAAAAAGAAACGCACTATCGTAGTAGGGCTTTTTGCATTCGCTTGAGGGCTTCGCCAGCAGCGATGAAAAACGCACCGGTCCCTTGAACAAAGTCCTCGCACAGCGTGCCTGTGCCGCGTTGTATCTCGACCTTTCATGGCACTGCACCAAATTGTCACAGGTTTGCGAAGTGCCCTACGGGCTTCGGTGCAGCGTTAATGCATGTGTTCATTTCACCGAATTCGGTGCATTCGTCGCTTGTAGGGAAGCTTCCCGTATGTATTGCTCGGCATACGTACGGAAAAGCACGATCGATGTGGTGCAGCAGCTCGCAACGTCACAGAGGGGACCTTCCCCTCCTTTCTACGTCAGTCTAAAATATTTGGTGTGCGCGGAACCCGGCTTTTTTTCCTGTCGGCAGCAGCCAGTGCTGAGACGCCAGGAATGTGCGCGAGTTGGTGTGTCGTCATTTCCGGACAGCGCTAAGGGAACGGCTATGAGCAGGCCCAGTGAAAACGCAGACACCGTTTTAAAAAGACCCCTTGCAACAAACTTCAAGAAAAACACTTGGGACAGGGTGTTGCCTCTCAGTGAACATTCCAAAGTGCTGTTATCTTTGAGAGCATTACCCTTCTCCTCCTTCCCCCCCCCTCCCTCCCTCTCTCTCTCTCTCTCTCTCTCTCTCTCTCTCTCTCTCTCTCTCTCTCTCTCTCTCTCTCTCTCTCTCTCTCTCTCTCTCTCTCTCTCTCTCTCTTCTGTTATCAGTCTAGCATTGTGTACTGTTACCGGGCGCGTGCTCTTGAACAGTAGCCTCGAGTACTCCAGTCTGTGGCTGGAGAGATGTAACTCAGTCCCGGGATTTTTTTATTCCTTCACAAATTTCGCTACTTGAAAGTCTCGAAAATTCGCCTACACCTTTCCGTGCTATTAAATAAGCGATATGAGGGAATGTGAAGGAAACGTATCTGTGCTAAACTTTGAACAGGAAACGAATCGTGGCGAACTGAATTCGAACGTTTCTTTGTACCTTTTTTTCTTTATTTCGTTCCTACTACTCTGGAATAAAGGCCGGGGATCATTTCTGGCGCACACGAAGCCTTCTGTGTCGCGCAGAATTATTTCGTGCGCACCAACATCTGCAAGAACATCGGCCCAAAAATGCAAAGCCTTGCAGCGCAAACGCATTGGGCGCGCGTTGATATTGAGTAGCACACACTCGCGCAGCTTCTTGCTTGTGCGTCGCAACCCGTCAGCCAGAACATGAAATTCAAAGATCTCTTCGTTCGTATATATATTTAGGCGACAAAATAACCCGAGGTGAAAGAACTGTGCATACGCTCGAGCAAAGGATGGCCCTGGTGCGTGCCCTTTGATGGAACCGCTGCGTATAATGCTTCCGTGATGCCTGAGTGGACGCGGTAGCACTCCCGTCTAATACACTGCGCTGGGGTTCTGCACAGTCAGTGTGCGTTTTTGTGTGTATATGAGCCCACGCCGTGCAGCCTCCGTAATCGCTCGCCGTAGACGTATATATCGGCACATACACCCGAGGGAAAGATAAATATGGGCGCCAGCGGGGTCGTTCGTGTATGCCATGCCCGGCGCTGCTTTCCGCCGGCTCACCAGTGCGTAGTGTCTTTGCTGTCTTTGACCCCCCCGCCTACCCGGTGACGTACGCAAAAGGAAGGAGCCTTTCCCTCGCGACTACTGGAGCTCTTCCCGCGATCTGTGCCTACCGCCGACGGCGCGAGGTTCATTTGCATGCCTTTTTGTTTGATCTTCTCCCGCTGCCCGGCAAAGAGAAGGGGGTGATGTGCTCGGCCTCACTCTTTTAAGTTCCGTCGTCTATTCTTTCGCGCTTGGGATTTTTGCTTGGCTCGCCTTGTATGCGTACGATATACACTAACTTATATACCGGGGCGGAGGCGGCGTTTTCTTCGAAGGCTGCCTTTTGTTTATTTTTATCTGTGCTTTGTATAGTGAGAGTTGTTTACTTTCATTTAGAGAGCCCGATCCGGGCGCTTTGGCTCCTTCATTTTCTTTTGTCTTTGAGATGCGGTTTTTTTTTATGTACTTTTATCTATGCTCTTTAGTTTATTCACTTCCATTTTAAGGCTTCGGCTCGGCAAAGTCTCTGGGCCGCCCCGCCCCTACTGCCTTTTCTTACCACCCCACCGACCCTAGCGGTTAGCCTAATTGTTTTAATTGCCACCTCTATACCCGTATTGGGTTTTTATATTCTGGCTTTGCCGTGCGGATGCGTACGCGCTGCAAATGTGGCATACCAGCCGCACCTTCTGTTTTTTCCTCGATTGTTTCTTTAAAAACGAAGTCGACGTTTGTAACGTGCGCCTTCTTTTTCTTTTTATGTTTGCAGGATACTTGAAGAACGCAACGACGGTGGGATAACTTACGCCGGCACCCAGTGTGCTTCCCAGCGAATAAGGTGAGTAGCCGTCGTGAAAACACGCGTTTTCCCCGTGGGCCCACCTTTATTGGCGTTTACCGTATTCAGCGGCAGCACCACCGCTGTAGGCATTGTAGGAAGTCCAGTCTTTAAAAAAGATTCCTTTAATGTTATAGTGATCGGGAGCCCTATGCAGATATGTTTTCTTTTTCTACGAAAATAGAAACAGTGTGGTCAGCCGCGAGCGATCCCATGCAACGCTTTCGTCTTCCCGTTCTTCCTTTCTCTTTGGAGCAACACCTGACCATACGCCTAGGAGCTAGTTTTTTTTTTCTTTTTTTTTTTTTTTGATATTTGATTGTGAGCCGTCAAGCCACCGCTTGACCTTGTGTCTCTGCTAAGTTTGCTTTCCGAAGTCGGCTGTCACAATAACTCCCGTGAGAAGAAAACGAACAAGTGCAGCAAGAAGGGAGACGTCGAAGGAAATGTCGGAGTCAGAATGTAATCAAAGCAGGTAGCTTTCAAGACACGGAGGAGAAAATTTGACGCGCATTGGAGTGGTGGGGCAAGGTGAAGGGAAGTCGGGACGGGGCATAACACGAATAAAAACCAAAGGCAACAGGACGAGAAAGAGACCGTTGAAAGGCACATCGATTGGGGGTCCGGCCGTGGCACGCTTGCCGCTTCGGCAGCACAGAGCGCTATGAGCAAGCTGCAGGGCTCCCCACATTCTCGTATGTCTTGCTGTGTGAGGTCCGCTGCAAAACCAGCCTGCACGGGTCCTTCTGACCCATACATGCACGCCGCAGATAGGAAGTGCGGACGACGTACAAGCCATTTCACGACGGTTGCCTATGTTATAGTATTTCTGTGTGCAATCCTTAGCCAAACGGGAGTCTTTAATAATGGGAAAACGAATACCGTATAGCGCACCCGCATCACGCGTAGTATTTTGCAGCAGTTTGGGGGTTGCGTACATTTCTCTATCCAACCGGGGAACCGAACTGGGGAAGCTGCCAGCTCGCAACATTGCGCGGCTTTAATTAAAGGTCGCTTGATTGAGCACCTTTAGCGCCTGTGGGATCAAGTTAAAATACATGGCGAAAACCTTTCTTTTTTTTATTTCATGTTTATCGCTCTATATCGATATGCAATTGCTGCTTGTGCTCCTAGAATATTCATTTGTTGGCTGTAAATTGTTCACCTATGTGCGACGTGTGACAGCTGATAGTTGCTCAGCCGTCATACTCTAAAGTGGTGTAACGCCAAATCCGTCTTATGTGACAGTTAAGTCGAAATTCGATTTTATCTTCGTTCCGCTCTTTTCATCATTGGCTTAATTGCTACGCCAAGGTTTCGGAGCCACCTGAATTTTTCAAAAGTTACGGTGCGGTGAATATAAGCATGGAGTGGAATCGAAGATGGTGTACCGTTATGCTGTTCCAACGGCCGGATATAATCCCTACGTATTTTTTTTTTTTCTCTAAATTTTCCAACTTGCTCGCAAACTATTATTGATAAATGCGGCATGTGATGGTATCGACGTCAGCAATTGGAAACGATGTCATTGGCCTACTTTGGGACCAGGAGTGAGAATTATATATGTGCAAAAATAACTGTCGTAGCAAGTCTCCGGATACCCTCCTCGGTACAATATCAATCGATCGAGTGCGTGGTCTAGCGCGACGCCCCCCCCCCCCCCCCCCCTCCCTATTTTTTTTTTTTTTCTTTAGTTCCGTGACATCTAATACCGTTTTCCCTCCTCCGGCAAGTCAGTCCACTCGCGAGGCAGCCGCGGTGGTTTGGGTTCCGCCGCGGCCGCCGTCTCGGCCCCTGATTAAGCGCGTTAATCTTGCACGAGGAAGGGAGATCGCGTTACCGGGATCCGCGAACCGCTCCTGAGTTATGCCGCCGCCGGCCGTGGCAGCGCGGTTGGCGCGAACGCTGCTCCGTCCCTGACATTTCTTAATTTGCATTCGCTTATGCCGTGAGCCTCATTCTTAACCTCAAGCTTGGAGGAGTTTAGTGAAAATTTGATTTATGTCCGGAATGTGACAGGCGGATGAAATTCTAAAAAGGAAAAGATTTATCGTGCGAGAAAGAAAACTCGAGACCGTAGAGCGTGTCGTGTCGGTTCCGGCGTACTTAATTTTGTTTTCTTCTTTTTTTCGCTTTGTATATCGTCACTTTGGAGGGAGTTATCGCGAGAAGGAGCTGTACATTTTTCGCAGTACGCTGACCCGTAGCCTACATACTTTTATCTTTTACTCATTACGCTCCCAATGGAGTCGTAATGGAGACGTAGTATTGCGCGACACCTGACAACACGGTTGCATGCAGAAGTGTGGTTCTAAAGACCTGCGTACAGCCTTCGATCTTTCCAGCACAGTTCGTCTTCGTTAATCAGTTTATATCTGAAGGCGCTGCACGAAAATGCCCCACTTGGGGACTGCTCTCGATGTACATCGATCCACTATCTCGGTTGCTATACGAATGGCTCTATCGCCGCCCGAAGCCTTGTTGAGTCCCTTGGCAAGATAGGATAACCGAGTGGACTCAGAGTGTAAGCAAGCTACGTGGGGGCTTCTCCATTCAATGCTTTTGCCTGGAACGCCCTGTGCTGGCAACAAACAACAGCGACAGTAGCATTTCATAATTTGATGCGGATGGTCCGGGTCCTCCCTTTCCCCCTCATTTTTCTTTTTTTCTTTTTTTAACCTCGCGGCTGTTTGTATTTATTGCTTCCTTCACGCACTCGTCTAGAGCACTCTTGGAATGAAACCGGTACCTCCATATCAATCAGTCCGGAAGTGCTCTTGTCGCCTAGGGGAGAGGAGCAGCTAGAGATATCCCCCCCATGTAGAAACAAAATCATCTGGCGAGAAGAGTAAGGGAAGAGGCCGGATTATATGCGTCGAATGTATTACATACAACCGCGTCGCCACCGCAAAAACGTCTCTCTCTCTCCCCCTCTCTGCTTGGCTCTTGCTTCTTCCCCATGGAGCTGCCTTGAAGAATGTCGCCGCGTCGGATATGGCCGCGCATGCCGCATTGCTGCTCACAGCCGTACGTACTCAGGCCTCCGGAACGCATTATAAGACCCTGCGCGTGTGCGGAGGCAAATGTGAGGCATTCACAGGCGGCGCCGCCGCCACGTTTCCAAAGCGCTTTTAAAATATTTACCGCCGCGCCGCAGCCGCGTTTTAACGTCGAGTGCGGCGCGGACGCTCGCTTGTGCACGTAAGAGGCTTTCCGTCCGAACGTCGCCCCGCCTCCTGCCCAAATAGATGGAAGAAGAGAGAGAGGGAGAGAACTAAGGAAGGCATGAAAGAAGTGAAATACAAGTGAAGGGAGGCTACCGAGTAGAAAATAGAAAAAAACAAAAAACAAAAAGTAGATGCCGACGAGCTCTTGTGTCGATCTTCATTTCTCTCTCGGCTTCTTTTGGTCGCGTGTTTCCTCACCGCCCGTACGGCGTTCTCCCCCGGCGGCGTACTTTTTTCCAGCTTCTTTATCCGTTTGATGCGCGTTCCTCTGCCGAATAGCTACTTTGAAACATTTTGTGTACGGGATGGAGTGCGCTCGCGTAAAATATAGAGAATCCTCTGCTATATAACCTGCGTGCGTGTGTGTCGGGTATTTATATCCCGCCCCATTCGGCCACACGTCTCGCAAGCGTTCCGTGTTCTGTATATACCCTGTTATTTTTTTTCTTTCTCGATTTATTCGCTCCTGAGGGCGAGAGGCAAGACATGCAGTTTGTCCCGGCCGTGTGTGTATATACGGTCGTAAAGCGCAGGCGCGAAATGGCCGTCTCGTGAACACTGCCAACCACCTCGCATGAGCGTGAATATTAGCTTACGTCGGGTCGAGCCTTCGCGTGTCGTGCGTGTGTGTGTGTCGCTCCCGCTCTCGACTCTTCCTGTCCCCATGCCGCTTGCGTGCCCTTTAATCTGGGCGTGTGCGTAGCGACGTGCAAAAGTTTAAAGAGGCACACAACTTTAACAGAATGTTCGTTCGGGCTAGTTGGTAAATATTCGTAATTGTAAAACAGCGCGAACAAAGGTGGACAAGAACGAGGAAGACACGGGGCGAGCACCCGTCCCGTGTCTATCTCGTTCTTGTCCACCGTTGTTCGAGCTGTTTTACAATTATGAACACAACTATCATTCAGGTGGTTTTTCTCAGTGTAAACTCTATTCGTTGGCTTTCTCCGGTTCGTTGACGTTTCTCCGGCGACGAAAGAAGCACTTGATGGTGCGAAGGTTGAAATTACGGACGTTCTCGAGAGACAGTGGACTCGAAACTTGAACGTCCTTACCGAAGCGAGTTGTTTGGTCCTCTTGCGAGACCGTCCTTGACCGAGCGTGTCGACCGGTGTCCCTGAACTGAGGGCTCCGGCCAAAATGGAGACAACACCACAGAGGGGGAGGGGGGGGGGGGGGGGGGGGGCTCCTTGAGGTTGTGATACAATTTCGACTTTACGCCATCAAGAGCTATAAAACGCACAGAAACTGCATTGAAGACAATACCAAGCACACACTGCAAATGCTAACGCAAAATAGATTTTTTTTTTGTTACCGTCAGAAAGTGTACATAATTATTTCAATACCGCCTGCGGCGGCAGACACAGCTAAACTGTGACGCGAGTTTATTTGCCATTGTTAACCATTTTACCTACATTCTTCTCACTCCTTGATACCAGGAACGATGTTTTACTTTAAGTTAGCATTCACTGCCCGAATGCTGCGGTCGGATGCAACACGTGCGCCGTATTGTATGTGTGCGGGGCATCACTCTGATTATGTTTCGTGATTAATAAGAATTTGCGGGGAAGACAGAAATGCGTGAATTGTCGACATCGCCCCACGAACTCCCCAAGTGCCGTACACGCTCCGAAGAAACAGTCTTGACGCTGGAAAACGTTAGTGTCCCCCCTCCACCTCACCCCCTAATTTCAGCATTTCAGCGGCTTCCTTCTCCCAGTTCCATAAGCCATTTTATTCAGCACATCCGTCTGTCTTGTTGGGCCCGTGCATCGCGTGCAGCGTTCTGAATGAAAATGCTGGCTCGCTCGTTGCTGCTCCTTTCATTCTTTCCTCCATTCTTTCCTCTTCTCTTCTTCATCGGCGCAATCGCGCAGTGTCTGTTTCTGATGCGTTGAGCCTCAGTTTCCGCTACGACCTCCCGCCCGCTTTCCTCCGTCCTCCCTTTGCCGTGCATAGTTCATGAAGCTTGCTCCCCGCGTGCGTTGCAGTTGAAGCTTTGCATTCATCGAATGTTTGGTTTGCTCGGTATCGTAGTACTGGCGGAATTACGGTGGCATCACAAAGAGAGGAGCACTGAAGGAGAGAGGCAGCCAAGCGAGGCTTCTTTGATGTCGCCAGACAACGCTAGAAGGAACGCGGGCGCGCGCACCGCAAAAAAAAAAAAAAAAGAGAGAAAAAGGGGGAGCAGCAGAATGAAGAGAACGCGAAGAGGAAAGAGGTAGGAATGGTGGCTGAAGAAAAGGAGACGCTGCAACAACGGCATCAGCACGCGATGGGAGAGTGCGAGGTGAAGTAGGAGGAGGAGGAGGGCAGCGAGGTGGCTGTTTTCTCTACTTTCACCGTCTCTGTCATTCCCTTCGGCGGCGGCGCGAAAGAAGAAAGCTTTCTCGCGCGCCCGCGGTGGTTCAAGGCACGAGCGACCGACATCGCCGACCATTTGCGTGAACAATGGACCGGAAAAAAAAAAAGTGTGCGAGGGCGGCCGCCTTGCACTCGTGGAGAGGTTGGAAAGAGAAAAACATTGCTTGCTTTGGAAGGGCTGAAGAGGGAACAGGAGAGGGTTCCGACGGGAGAAGGATATTTAGGTGGAGATAAAAAGAAAAGGGCACTGCGGCTTTTGTTCTGTATTATATTCCTGCTCCTCCCCCCCCCCCCCCCCCTTTACCGCTTTATATTTTTTTTTTTTTAATTTTAAGTGTGGGTGAGCGTGAAGCCAAGACGCTCGGAGGCGTTGGGTGAAGGGAATGCCGACGCGCAGAGGGGCGGCACTGCGGGAGGCCCGGTTCGTGCTTGAACTGCTTGAACCAACCCCGCGGAGTGGAAGCCTCTCCGTCATGGTCGTCCGGTGTTGGCTCTTTGCTGATGAAATTGGTGAACGCTTTGGTGCATCTCATATTCAGTAACCATAATAAACTCGCGCCCCCTGTAATTTCTTGCTCGTTACACTTTAACCAGCGATCTAATATTAAGGGCGCATATGTAGGAAAACCACGTTGAACCTCATTTTCTGGCGTAAAAAGAAGTCCAGGACATGGATGGATTAGGGGCAAGCTGGGCTAGCTAGCTGTTGGATGTTCACCTTGGAAATGGTACCGTAACTGCTGCGACCAAAGAGCAAAGGAGTGACAAAAGATCTGCTCGCGCAGGGGAGGAAGGGATCGTGACCTCCACTGCCACTGAATGGTTCAAATGAGACGGCCCCTCGTCAGCCGTTTCCCCCAAGAGTAGTGGTGACCCATGATAAATCCGGCCTTCTCCAATATATCCCGTCTCAAGAATCAAGACCGAGTAAAGCAATCGTATATGCACAACGGGTGAAGCAGTGTCACCGCTATTTTGAACACGCGACCAAGTTCCGGTGCATCGGTGGGGCTTCCTCTCCGTGCGGCTCATCCCACCCTGCGTCGCTTCCCGCTTGGCACGCACAAAGGGGGCGTCTTCCCCTGTGCTCCCACCGCGAGGAGCGTAATGGCGTAATGGAGTCTGCACGAGAACGGCCGCACTGCTAGTGGCACCGGTCTGGGTCTTACGTCAGAGGGTGCGTGGGCCACATAGCGGGGACGGCCGTTCGCACACGACGACGCGCACGCAGAGGCGGAATATTACGCAGCTCAGAGAGCCCGCTGGCCGCGTGCTCGCGTGCTATGCCGGTCCCGCCCACCTACCGACTCGGGGGCTCATGCAAAGCGGCCGTGTCTTTCTTTCTTTCTTTCTTTCTTTATCGTATGTGTTCCGCGTTGCGTTGCTGACGAATCCTGCATGCTCATAGCAGCTGTACCTGCGGTCACAGCGGCTGGTCTGTAGTGTACAACTCGAATGAAAGAAAAAAATTTGGCCGTGGCTTAGCTTAGCTGGGCCAGGATATACGTAGCGAAAGCACGTGTGCCTGGCTCTGGGTTGCCTACTCCTCTGAGTCCTCTCCAATCTAATCTAAGTCCATTCAATTCAGTGTAATCCAATCAAATCCAATCGAATGTAATCCAATCCAATCCAGTCTAATCAAATTCAGACCAATCAAGTACAGTTAATTCCAGTGAAATACAATCCAAACAATCCTGACCAATTCAATCTAAACTTGTCCAAACCAATTCAATCCAGTCCAATTTAATCTAGTCCAATCCAATCCTGTCCGCTCGCTCGAAATGCGCCGCTGACAGCCTACCATCATCACTACTGTTATCCTCACGCTAGAGAAGGAGAATTAAGATGCGCTACTCACTATGTCTAGATATATGCTGTTGCATTAAAGACGTGACATCTTCTGGTTGCTTCTTGACTGCCAGATGGCGCGGCGTCCGCCAGCTGCGGCGGTTGCTAGGCAACGGCTCTGTGCCTCCCGCCACGCGAAACTCCTCATTCGTGGCCAATGTAACTTTCACTAAAAAAAATAAAATAAAAAAAAATAAAAGGCACGCGGGTTGAAAAATGTGTCTGGGAACAAAATGCCAGAAGTTCGGAAATGAATGAGAAGGGAGAAAAAGGGTAATTCGAAATCTCTTTTCGGTGTGAACAGCATCCACAGTGGTTTTGTAATCGAAGCAAGCAGGCGACCTCATGTGACGCGCGAACTTGTGCTCTAGGGCGAGACTCAATTTCTCTCGATTCTTGAATTTAATCAATTTTCAGGAATCGGGCTGAACTCCATCTGTGTCCAAAAACGCGCCTAATATAGGGTGTGCCTAATATGGGTCAAGGGTTATATATATATATAAACAAAACCTCAGCGTTCTTCACAATTGAAATCACTTTAACGTTGAGGAATCGTGTAGAAAGTACGTTTGGTATGTCATTTCTTCCGCCGACCTGAATAGTCAGTCGACAGTGTAAAAAATTGCTAAGGGCTCAAGTGGAGGTATAACTGTAGAGCGCCACGAGAATGGTCCGCCCCTGGTGCTCACTCCGTCGTAATAGCCTTAGCGTATAACAATGAAGTCTGCGAAGTCAAAGAAATACGACGTTAAAGGTTGTTGTGCACGTTTGCGTTTAAAGCCACATTTAAGAAGTTGATTATTTAATTTCGGTAAAGTGTGCGAAGTAAAGTGCATCCGCTTCCGCTGCATTGACGCATTAGCGAGTCGTACTCGACTGCCGCTGCCGTTGTTAGCCCGTGTGTGCACACAAGTAAACACTGCGTGCTGTATGCTCCCCTAGTGTGCTGCGTGTACGTCGCTCCACGATACACTAACACGGATGTTACTCTGCGTGCGGAAGCTATAGCTCGCACGAATGTTTATCCTCTTTTTTTTTTTTTTTCTTCATCGTACACTGCGTCTTGTTTAGCAAACAGGGTAGCCGCGAATGCAAGGCTCATGACTGCACTAGTGCTGAATACACTGCACGCACTCGGTGTCGTCACAAAGGGCGATTTACTGTTCCTACTTACGCTTACTATGATCAACTTGTGTACTTGATTTGAAAGTGTACTTGGGGCCACTTGTGTGGTGCTGATAACCCAGCGCCCAATAGATGGCCGCCTCATGATTGGCGCGCTCCGCTAAGAATCGGCAGCGGCACTGACGTGATGATCACAAGAAATAAAAGAGGCATCTAGATTCGCCCGTTACAGGGCCGTAACGAACTGTCTCCGCACACACCCTCCCGGTTGGGAACCTCCGACCTCGTAACGTAGGCGCACTGCTCCTCCTCGCTCTCTCGCTAGGAGCTCCCTTGCGCAGTCGAGCTCGGCCCGGTATGCGAACTAGTTTGCCGGCGGTCGGCTCGTTTGGACCGCTGCTAGAAGCAAAGCGTCCGTGCTACGCGTGTTACTCGATCGTTCCTGAGAGAGGCACGCTGCTTTTGGCCGTCGTCGTTTTGTTGTGGCGTTTTGCCGGGCTGCCTCCCTTGTCTCTGGTTGCCATTGCTTTGTCGTCGTCGCCTCCTGGCTGCGTGGAACACGACACTTGTGCGGCCGCTGGCGGTGGCTGCCTGCCTGCCCGACTTCCTGTGCTTGCGATGCAGGGGCAGCAAGAGAGAATGAGGAGGAAAGGCAGCGGGTTTTGAGCCGGGTGCGGGATGGCGAGTGGAGAGGTTGGGGTGGGGGAGACGACGAACGAGTCTCGACGCCGAGAGGCGTGGAACAATGCCTCTTCGGCTGCTCTGTTGCTGCTGCTTCTTCGTCGTCGCGCTTTCTCTCGCCACTTTCTCCTCTCTGTGTTCTCGTTCGGGCATCTGGCGCTCGTTTTCTTACGCTGCCCGAAAGTGAGCGGCCCGAAACCTCCGCTGCCTCTTGTAGTACAAGTCAAAGCTTCCTGCCGCCGTCTCGTGTGTGCGCAGCCAATTGCCCAAATGCTGTTCGGTGCGTTTCCGTTTCGCCCTCTACTCGTTCGTCCCCTCTCTCGTGGCTTTCCGCTCGCGGAGCAGTTTTTTGTGCGACTACTTTTCGCGAGAGTTTGTGGGCGTCCTTTGACGAAAGCTGTGGGCTAGTGGGCTGCACCGTCAGCTCGGGCAGAGAAGCAGCAGATAAGTCCTTGGTCGTCCGTTGGTGGTGTAGTACTTGTCGGAGGTAGAGTTTTGTGTGCCAGCATGATTGGTCCGAGTTGTCAGGGGATATCTTGGTTGCTCCGGCGCAAACGTGCAGCGTTATGACGCGTCGCCTTTTGAACGCGTTGTAACAGAACTGAAGCAGTACGTCATGTCTGTGGAGTGATTTGTCAGATGCCTCAGATATGACATAGCCCGTTATACCTAGTGGCACGGGCAGACATATTATTTTCTATTACTTTTGGGTAGCCTCACCAATATAATATATATATGGCATCTCAGATGACTACTACAAAAGGGCACATTTCGATTTAGCTTTGACAGCCATTCATTTCGCAACAATGTTGAGGCGAATGTGGTACTCTAGTTTCACGTGGATCAAGTCTCGCCCAATTCAAAATTGCATCATGGGCATGGTCAGCAGCGTTTTCTTCTCGTTATTTAGGTTTGCTATACTTGTTATATCTTTGCGCAGTAAGGTCGCATGACATAGGAAAAAAAATAATAAAGGAAACGCAATAAAGATCTCGCTCGCTTTGTACATTTATGAAATGACAATATTTCCGATCCAACAGGGAGAAAAGTATTGCACCGCGTTTCTTTTTAGCTGAAGGAATGTTTGCAATGGTTATTTGCATTGTGTCATACGGTATGTTATTACGTGAAAGGAGTCCCAGAGCACATCTTTTTGGAACTTCCTGCAAATAAATTAAATACATATGCTAGAACCATCACTGGCAGGTATCGTGCTCCTCTAGTTTTGCCAAGGCTTTCTTCGTTTTTTTCTTCTTACTTATAACCTTGTTCAAAAGGTCCGCGTGTCTGCCGTATTTTCTGTGCGGTAAATTCGCTCCTGACTGGCTAGCGGGACGACCTAAAACAACTTGTAGAGAGGTTACAAGTGTCGCGCTTTCTTTCCTACATACCTTTAATGCAGATCCCTTATTGCTACTCTGTGTTGTGGGGATTAACATCCCAAAGCTACTCACGCTATGACACGCCGTTATGGAAGGCTCATGATAAATTCTGACACACGGGGTCTTTGACGTGCACTGACATCGTGCAGTACACGAGCGTCGCTAACCTCTGAGCCACCACGGCAAGGTACAAAACCATTTTGGTAGTTTCCTTCTTCTCATCGGTAAACTATACCAATCTCGGCCTGCTATCATTACTCGTCTTCTTCACATGTAATGTTTTTTTCTTGTTAACCACGCATTGGGTGGTTTTCGCTCATGAGGCGCCTGCACTCTCCTTGAGTGCGAGGGTGTGGGCTTCCAATTTGGGGTCCTGGATTGGAGGTCGGGGAGACACAGCAGCGTGTCCACGGACGTGTCCTATCGTGTGCTTTCAGCCACTGGGAACTCTCGAATGATTCTGCGCTTTCAGTGACTCAATCTAGCAGGAGAGTTTCCAGCGTCCCGTGTTCGCGAAGCGTGGAGAGATTCGGAGCCCCGCGGAGGAGAGCGCGCCACCACGTTCGCCCCTTTGTTTCCTCGCCCGCTGCGCGCGCGCGTGCGTGCAAGCGCATAGCGAAACGTGGCCGCGCTGATTCGCTTTTGTCTCGCGCCCGCTTTGTACAAAAAGTCCTCGCCAAACACGGAGCGCTGCGCGTGCGCTCCGGCCTTTGGCGCCACCGCCGTGAGGGCTTCATTTAGGCATCGCACAGGGTTCCTTCTCCTTTAGAGACCCTCCTTTTGTCTCTCTCCAGCGCCGGCTGGTGCAGGGGAGACACGACCCGGCCGTTGTTACGTCTTCGGCATGGCGTGGCTGTTTTGCGTAAGAAGGGAAGAGAGGTTGTGTAGGGGGGGAGGAGGATGCGCTCTTTGGGTGACCCCTCTCCCCCTTCAGTCTCCTCCACCCGCACCATTCATCCACCCCTCCCCTCCCGGGACAGCACCTGAATCTGCCACCTGACATCCCCGCTTCCCTGCGGCGCGGCGTGGGACGTGCAAGAGTGAACACACCCGCCGCGCGGTGTGTATCGGGATGCTCGGCCAGCAACTGCTGAAAGGAACTGGCGAGCTGTGAGCTGGGTTACGATCACGGTGTTACTATACGCCTGGGTCTCTTTTCTGGGGCATCCGCCTGTTCGGGGCCTCCCTCGGCGCTCACTTGTTTCCTTTGATTCCCGCCTCCCCCCTCCTATTCTCCCCTCTCCCGTTTTGATGCGCGAAGCTTCGGCTATGCACGGCGACGGTGTGCAGACAGTGTCGGAAAAGTTGACTTCCGTTTCCTGCTTATATTTCTGCTTATACTTTGCGTTTTAGCGCTCTTCGGTGTTAAACGACATCAGCTTTGTCAGGAAGCCTGGCCTGAGCCCGTACTGCCTAAATAAACCGCGCAATGGCGAAAGATCACGCGAAAGCGCCGGTTTCGTGGCGAAGAAATTGTTTAGAATGCCTTGGCGACGATGCGTCTCATTCCGTGCAAAGACAAAAGTGCGCGCAGGGAAATGCAACAGCAGTGGCGTTTTGCGCACTCTGTTTCCTCGTATGCTTGCTTGGGCCAGCAAACCGAGATCGAAAAAAGAAGGGGGGGGGGGGGGGGGGGGGGGGGGGGGGGGGGGGGCTGGAAGAAAAAAAGATAACAAAGGGCAGCTTTTAAGAAAAGTGTCGGGCACATCGTAAAGCGTGTCGATGCCATCTTTTTCAACACATCGCCCATTCCATTTCGTCAAAGCCCGTGCAACGCTTGGTGCTTCTTTGGCGTCAGTTCCTTCTCTGTGCGTAAGCAACAGCTCAAAATCGTTCTCGTATATATCTTTTCGTCTCTCGAATCAGCGATAGCGTCGTGAGTTAGTCCGTAGTTTTCGGTAAGGTCACGTGATATGACGTCGCATTGTTTTCATTTCTCTTCCTTTTTATTTTTAATGCATCTCGTTACTAGTGCGCAGATGCGTGCTTCGAAAGCCTGGATTTTGTTCTGCCCGTTTGAGGCTAATTGGAGGGGCGGCACTCCCGAGCGGGTTACGTGGAACTAGAAAGAAGCTTGTGCAATCGACCTGCAGGTTCGGTTTCCTTTCCCGGACTAGAAGGAGCCAAGAGCAGCCCGACGGTGCTTGGAACAATTCTCTCTCTCTCTCTCTCTCTCTCTCTCTCTCTCTCTCTCTCTCTCTCTCTCTCTCTCTCTCTCTCTCTCTCTCTCTCTCTCTCTCTCTCTCTCTCTCTCCCGCTTATGGTCTGTGGTGCTGTGAATGCAGCACAGTGTTGAAAGCGCAATTGTTTTTCGGTCCTACAAAATTATATCACCGCAAACTATGTTGTCGACTTTACGCGAACTCCTCCCCCGACTGAGCGCATCAGATCGCTGTTGATGTGTACGTGCCTTTAACTTCTGCCTCGACATGTGCTGGTTTTTATTGAAAAAAGCAACACTACGATAGCCAAAGCGAGACCTCGAGTGACCGCATGTATACGCCGTGAAGAGACGTAGGTATACGGTTTCCTCATAAAAAAATAAAAATATAAAAAAAAAAATAAAAAGAAAAATCAGCCTGCCATGACATTTGAATTCACGTTACCCCTATGCCACGGGCAGGAGCTGCCAACTCGGGTCGCTCCTTTCAGATGGGAGGGTGAAGTAAGAATCAGCCTGCCAGAACCGTTTGCATTCTCGTTACCCCTACGACACGCAGGCACGTCCATACGGCTTGGTTGAAGCGGGACTTTATATGTGGGCTGGTAGCTTACGCTCTCGCGTCATATAACCTTAAAGGATGAGCTTAAGTGTCCCCAATAATGTAGCACCTTTACACTGATAGGGCGTGATAGGGGAATACTGTAGCAGGCAAAAGAAGCTTCCGCCGTTGATTTCGCAATTCAGCTAGGGTTAACCAGAGCTAAACCACAACCAATTTTTTGTCATATTACGTGATTGAATAGTACGTTTTGCGTCCTGAAATGTGCCGATTTTTTTTTTTACTGCTTATAGCGTGCCACATGAGGGGAAGGCGGTGGGCACGTACTACTGCTGGCACTACTAGCTAGTACTCTTATTAGTATTATTACTAGTAGCGAACTTCCGGTCAAAGTTGTGACTCCACCGTATCGAACCATATTATTTGCTTCAAAATCGAAAGATGTGCTGCTCAAAAATCCTGGCAGCACTTCTCTTTGCCGGTTTAGAATATGGCTTCTTGAGGCCACTGTGAACAAGTATGCTACATTATCAACCCATGCAAGGACGGTTTGCACGGTTCTTCAATCGAGATCACAAGTCATGCAAGCATATATTTTAACAAAGAGTAATAGCCCGAAGGTGATGACATACGTCGAAAGTATGACATCGGATGCCCCCCCCCCCCCCCCCCCCCCCCCCCAAAAAAAAAAAGGCTCTCTTTCTTCAGTGAACCAGCTGTGCCTTCATCCAGGAGAGGGGTGGGGTATTTCGCGAAGCTATAGGCTGGGCACAGCTTCTACAACAGACTGAGCGCACACTCTTGCCATGGACGTTGTCAACCATATATCGTTCTAATTGGCAATTGGGGTTGTTCAATATGAGGCACAAAATGACAAGGCATTTATTTAATCCCTCGTTAAGTGTAGCGTGGCGCTTTCAGATACAGCGCGGTGACGTCCATTCTTTTCGGCTTTTTATTGCGAAAGCAATACTACTCGCACTTTCAAGCCTTCGCGTGACCCGGCCGCAGTTACGTCTTACCCACGTGACACACGGGCTGGCAGGAGCTGCCAACTTGGGTCTCTCGTTTCACATGGGACGGTTATGTCAGAATCAGCCTGCTAGGACCCTGGCTTTCACGTTATCCCCATAAGCCATTAAGGCACGTTCATACCGCTCGGTTAAAGAGGGGCTTTATATGTGGGCTGGCAGGAGCTGCCAACTTGGGTCTCTCGTTTCACATGGGACGGTTACGTCAGAATCAGCCTGCCAGAACCCTGGCATTCACGCTACTCCTAGAGCCCAATAAGGCACGTTTACACGGCTTGGTTAAAGCGGGGCTTTATGTGTGGGCTGGGGAAGAAGAAAAAGAGAAGAACGCTCTGTTACCCGCAACTAATGCTTTCGCTGAATATTTGGTTCAGCAGCGTTGAACCCTTGTAACTTTTATTTACTTTTTATTTAGTCTCATGTCACGAAGGCGCATTTCTTTCTCGGTATCCCTATCAATTATTTGCTCGTACCCGCTTTATCCTGCTTGCAAAACCGTGTGCATGTACATCGAAACTTGTCGCTTCTCAAGGCCGTGTTTCTTCGGTCGTCGAATATCCCACTTCCCATATATATATATATAGTATGTACATATACCTACAAAGAAGCTGTCCTTGCCCTTCTCCTCCTCCTCATGTTATTCTGCGAGGTCGGTGATGGTATGGTGGCAAGGTGCTGGAGTTTTGAGAAGCTAAGAAAAACACTCATTAACTGTGACGACATTGACTGTCTATAAATAACCGAGTAATTTTATTGACTCCGTCGTATGAAATATACTCGCCTTGGAAACGGCGCTTGCTTTTCTCACGTCCTCCTGAGGCATCTACACTTGTCGGTTTGGGACTCTAGGCCCCGCAGTTTTCAGTTTCATTCCTCACGGGGTGTTTGAGCTGTGCACATCACGTGTGCCCTAACTTCTGCGCACAATTACATTCCTAGTAATGTATGTATTCATTGCATTCCGATATGCGTGAATTCCTTATTGATTCATCAATGAGCGAATAAAGGCTCTTTTGTTGTGAAAATTACATATAGTCTGAATTTTTCTGTAGATTCCAGTTCAGTCCTTTCGGAATGCTCGTTGCGGGCTTTAGCGGACACTGCGTATACTTTTGTGCAGGCATTACGACCGGGTGTAGGCAGGTATCGAATGCAGGGTGCTTGGAGAACCGACTTCCCAGCAACGTATTGACAGAAGTAATGTTTCGCGACTGTGGAGAGATTTAACATACCACCGAGATACTGGCATATATGCTAGAGTGCGTTTCTGCACTAGCTTTAGTCTCGTCCCCAGCGTATGAGACGTCACCAGTCGGCTCTCTCATATGGGGTCGTCACCGCGGGTGCCTCTGCCTGATGATGTGTGAAACGCGTTTCGCGTTCTCGTCGCTTAATTATTCTTTCTTTATGGGAAAGTTTTTCACATTTATATTACACACGGTTGAATCTTTTCAAGCTGCTTTCGTGGTGTCGTTCGTATCATTTCGGGGCCCATCGTTGCCCGTATTAGTGGAGTCTACGGAGGGGAACGAGCGGGAAGCAAGACATCGTTTAGAATTTACAGCCCTGTCTCTGTCGAAATATATATATTTTTTTTTCTTTTATCGAAACGCGCCGCAACGCGGTCTCCTACATCACATTGTGGAAGGGAACGTGCGTTCACAGAAGCGTTTTATTTTATTTTCTTCGATATACGTCGCCGGCGCTGCCTTTGCGCTCTTACTCCCCTCAGTGCCCCCCCTTCCCCCGGCTCTCTTCGTCCCCAAACCTGCAGTATAGGCTGTATATAGACCATATAACACGGAACGAAGTGCCCTGCCCGGCGCCGCGCTATAATATAGTCGCCCCGAAGCGTTCCGTCGTGGGCCCGAATGTGCGGCAGTATATTCCTGGTATAACTGTGCGTGAGGCCAGCTAGCCGCACCCCCGCACAACTTTAGCTTTGCCGACCTTGTTTATGACTGGCCTGGGAAAAAGCGGCGGCGAGCGTGGCGCACAATCGCGGGTTTCCCAGCCTCCATCTCCTTCGTCCGCGTCGCCGTAGTCGTGTGCTTCGGGGTGCCGGCGGGAGGCACTCTTCGTCCCTTGTCTCCGCAGTGCCGCACGTCCTTCTCCCTCTCTCTCTGCTTATTTATCTGTATCCGGCCGCGCTTGGCATGGGAGAACGGCTTGTTCCATAACGCGCGCGAAACCGGCCAAGGAGCACATTTAAACCTGTTCCCTCTTCTTGCTCGTAGTACGTGCTGGCTTGCGACACGAAGACTGCGCCTACACCGCGGCTCGTTGTTACGGGCGGATCTAGCTTCACGCGTTATCATTCTTTCCTCTTCTTCTTATTCATTTTTGCTCGTCTTTCTTTTCATTTTTGCGTGACCAGGAAATCAAGCTCGGAGGGGAAGCCGCTGTTTTATTAACAGCGATGGCTTCATTCGCTTCTCACGAATGTGTTTGCTGCGGACGATGTCGCTTATGCTACCTTTTTTTTTTTTCTTATTTGATTTGTGTATGTGTACTTCTCCCCTTTTTTGCTAGTTTTTTTTTTTTTTTTTTTGTTGCGTGCTGTTCTTTGCCCGTCTTCAATGTTCCATCATTGAAATTTGGTATTGCAAGCACCTGTCGTTTGGCGGTTAGGGACGGCGCCCGGACGGGGAAGTCGTTATTACGCCATTAATGAGTAACGATGGGAGCAGTGAGCGCTGTCACATAGCTGCGCGCCACAAATGGTCATTCAATACGCGTGCGGCCATGACGACTTGGTGCAACGTGGTGCTGGGAGCTATGCCGCTATAGCTCTCCTGCTCGGATGTGATTTCGCGTCGCCGGACCGCGATGACCGCGTCGACGTTATTGCGCGCTTTGGCGCCGAGATGGGGCCGGCCATATCTGATGTGGCTTCCTTCCTTCTGGGCTTCTGTTTTATCTCGCGTAATTGCTTTGCCGCGCTCGCGCAGGTATGCCCCGCTCCTCGCGCGTGTTTTGGCAGTCACATTTCGCTCGCTAACGACGAGCGCGTGCGGTAGGGGCTAAGGCAAATAACTGGTCGCTGGTACACACGGCAAGGCCAGCGCATCTGCGCAAGCACTCCTCGCTTCTACACGGTAAAAAAAGTGTGTCCACGTTCTGGCGACGGCGGACGCTGTAGAAAAGGAAGCGGTTCAGGCACCGTATTTGAGGACACGTTACAATATTCAGCGGCACAGTGTTCCGAAGCGTACACTGACGTCGCACATGATGCTGCAGGACGCGTAGCAACCAGCCGCGCTATATGCTGTGGTCGCCTTCTTGTAAGGAACGAAGCAAAGTGACGGGGAAGTTGGGGAGAGGTGGGGAGGGGCTGGAGAGTGGACGAAGAGACAAGGAGAGATTGATAGTAGCAGTGTGATCGAGTAAATTTTGGCCGTCTGGGCTTCCCGGGCGCGCGCTTAAAGAGCACATGGAAGTGTTCGCATTTTGACTCCATCCATCAGTATTCGACACCACTTCTCCGGTGCCCTGCCGCCAAACACGCTTTAGCCGTCCGCGCTGTGCTGTGCACGCACACGTTAACGAACGCCAGGCAGTCGAAATTTCGAAAGCAGTTTAACCGCGTAAAGCCATCGTGAGGGACGTTATGCATTGTCCGGCTATCCTCCTGGCGGGGAGCAGCGGCTGGTGATTACAAAAGCTTTTGTTACGAGAGGTGTCGCAATAGGTCGCGTGTTCAAGCCGCCACATGCGGAGAACTGAGCCGCGCCGCCGTAACAAAAATGTTCCGTAAGGCGCGTGCAATATTTTTGCTGGGCAAATAGTTGCAGAAATTCATATGTCTACGGGCTTTGATGGCGTTACCTGTTGAGAGATTGCACATGAGTGCGGCTGTGTGTTGACAAACACTCCTCCATGTACCCCCCCCACCCCCCCCCCCCCCCCCCTCCCCTCTTCACACCCACAACACACACACACACCCCTACTTTTCTTACCCTGAGGCGCATGTCTTTCTTGGGCGTTCACTTTAAAATATTTTATTTGTTTTCTTTTCACTCGTTTCCTGGGGCGTGAAAGTCGAGTAACAGCGGGCGCACTTCTGTTTACAAACGCGCTTTTAAAAGCGCACTGAAGACACTTCGCGTGTCAGCACACCATCAGCGCTGATTGAATTAGATGCTGCTAACAGGAAGCTGTCGATACAGCGTCGTCGCCGTCCTCGGGCTGAAGCTGGTGAGCAAGTTTTCGCGGAAAGTAAGGAAAAAATGCGCGCACACCCATCTTGACGCCGAAGTTGTTCGCTAACTGGCATCCGTTCGAAACGGAGAGGAACGCTAGCAATAGTTTTAGAAGGGGACAAAGTGTATACAGCTGAGGAAAATAGGGATGACAAATGAATTTTAAGGGGAAATCCTTTCTTGCCCCATGAGTGCCTCGGAACCAGAATCTGTCACCAGAAAGTGTGCATCGAACTACTGATTGTATATAATAAATATAAGTGAAGAAAATTGCGGTCTATGTGGTGATGGAATTCGGGCCATATGCGAGACGGGGACGCTGCCACTTCGCCACGACGCTGCGACGATTGAACCTGAATTGCCTTAAAACGGTTAAAAACCATGATGCAGAGTTGGGGCGAAGCCCCATGCACAAACGTATAAGCATCACCAGAACAACAGGCCACTAAACAACCAAACGTATAAGCAAAAATGCTTTCGCATTGCCGCAAGTAAGGGATACTTCCCCCCCTCCCCTCCCCCTCCCCCTGCAATTTTTCTTACTGACGAGAGCTTATCTCCTAAGCATAAGTTAGGAGTGCTCCTAGGGTTTGAACGCACAAAACGATCACACGGGCGTGGATGTTGACGTGCACGCGGTCCGCTGTGCCCTATTCGCTGGCAACGGTAAATAACATAATGTCGGCGCCCCTTCTGAGTTTCCTAATTAATCAATTACACGCCTATCGATCTTGTTCCTGTTCGTGCCTGTGAACGTGTACAGCCGTCCTGATTTTTGATAATATATTGCGAGCTTCGACCAAACTGCTGGTCAGCGTCTTGTAATGGCGATGAGCGTAAAACACGGTGACAG